>NC_062565.1:38167848-38479598 GCF_022837055.1 Prionailurus viverrinus | reverse complement strand
AGAAGCTCCAGGACCAGATGCCAGGTGGGTGACATGATATTGGGTTGCTCTCAGGTGAAACTGGTGTCTGTTGCAATGACTTAAAGGATAGGTGAGGTCAGCATTCAAAGTGGTACACAAACATTTTCAACCCATTCCAGGGGAGTATATAGAGAAATAAACATAACTGAGTCCCTAGGCAATGCCAACTTTTAAGGAACAAGTAGAATAAGGTGACTTTAGGGGGACTTCAAGGGTTAATAGTGACGGAAATAAGAAATTTTGCCACAGAAGTCAAGGCAAAAGAGTTTTCAAAAAAAGAGATTAGAAAAATGGTATCAAACATAGCAAAAACCAAACAAGGTAGGTTGTGAATAATTGGGGAAATCATTAGCTGTAGTCTAGTTCTGGAATGAAATTGATAAAAGGTTGCTACATACAAATGGATTGTGCTCTGGACCAAGGACAGTGGTATGTCTGTATACTTCTACCATATGTATACACTGTTGTAGTATGTACATTTTTAGACATTCAAAATCATAACATTTTTTAATACAAAGCCTCTTCACTATGAAAATATTAATTTGTCAGTGATGTGAATATAAGTACTCTATTTGCAAAAGCTTTTTTTTTTTTAACACCCTTTGATACAGCATTCTCAGGATCTAGGTTTAGCTTTGTTTTGATTGTTGATTTTTAAGGATTGTCATAGCTGAGAAAGATACTTTACAAAGATTGGTAGCTCCAAATGAAGGAACTACACCGTTGGTGGTTTATTATGAAATGCGGTGTTCTATTTTCAATTATGCAAAACTTTTTTTGTCATTTGTAGAAAACTCCCATCCTCCATGGCAATTGTTGCAAACTAATTGGAAGGTGTTGGATTTCTACATCTAACCAGTTAGCCCAAACCTGCTGAAACTGTTTGAAAACATAATCTTTTAATCTGTTGAACTCTTCCAGATTTCATATGCAGGCTCAAGAGACTTCAGATAACTTGTTTCCATTGTTGAGACTTTATACTGGGAAAAATGTCAAAATGTGCTTTTAAAATACTCTGTGCATAACATGAATTTCTTCAAAAGAGGTTGTCCCTGTATCATTGCTATAACTTCACTTTTACCTCCTGTCAAGGTCTGCAAATGGTGAACATATAAAGGTTTTCAGACAAATGCATAACTTCTCTTTAAGTACATCCTTTCCTATTTGAGATAAGGAGTGATTAATTTTTTCATACTAAGACATTTGGTTCATAGGGCAAAGTATCCTAAAGAGTTGACTATGCTTTAAGTCTTGTTTTCATGAAATTAGTTCCACCAGTGACCTCTTAGCACTATGTACATTGTTTTCAACTTCCTCCCGGCAACTCCGTCTGTAATGATGTGATGGATGCATTGCATGTGGTGTAATATCTGTAAGCTTACTCTGGTATCAACAGCAGTTACTTATATTTTCTATGAAGGGGTCATTTAACGTTGAATGTGGCTTACAAAAGTAATTTTAGGTATATATCATTTTTGAAATAGAACCTGGCAGATACCACAATCTGAGACATGTTCAAAACATTTATACTTTCATCCAACAGTATAGCAACCTCTCCCACGCTATGTAATTTGTTCTAAACCTTGCTTTTTCAAATCTGCAGTATTTTCTGTGCATCTGCCAATAGTATTTGGTGATAACAAAATACATTTGGCTTATTCTATTGTTTTGGGGTATTCTAGCAATTTCTATAATGGTAGGAAGAGCCAAGTGTTTCCCCAGTGATAAATGGATTTTTAGCTTTCACTCTTAAACATTGATGGCTAAATTTAGTGAAATCTTGTGGAGTACTGGAAGCATTACATAACTCTACAGAGCACTGCTATCAGTGCAAGTTCCCTATGTTCTGCATGCTTAGTATAAATCTATCAGGATCAGCAAGACTTCAAAAATAACATTAACCTATCAAGTCACTGTATATACTTAGGAAATGGGACTTTTCTATTACTGACGAACATTACCTTAATAGTCCTGGTAATTTTAATTCTTTTGGCAGATTTCTTGAACTGATTATACTCCTAACATGGTTACTAATTCGTAGTAGTAGAAATTATCAGCTTTTATGCTCTTAGGTGCTTGTATCCATCTCTTAAATCTAAAATTGTGGCAATCTGAATCCCATGCTGCCCATGTTGTGAGGATTGACTTAAATAATTTCCATTGTTCAGTGATGTTTTGCCCTAAGTGGATTGATGGATGAGCCATGCATGAGGGAGCCTTGGTCAGCATCTCCAGATTGGGGAGTTCCCTCTTGTGTCCCAGGTACCCTCTGACCAATTCACAGATGAATAGAGATCAACCTATGTATCCATTATCCTTATCAGAATTTAGACATCAGTGTGAGAATCTGTATGCCCCAATAGGTTTACTGGGATAGGTTGTGGGTATATCCACCTCAATTTGGAGACTCCTGATACAATGAATATTTTAGGGAACTGACCTGTGAGGAATTCAGTTTAGGAAACAAATTGAGAATTCTTTTTCCTTTTTTTTTTTTTAAATGCAGGTGACAGGATTATTACACTAAGGGAAAGAAACACTGGAAGAAAAGTTGAAGGTGCAGGAGAAGAAATAATGGAGTAAGTCAGAAATAAGGGAAAACCTGGGATTTAGGAAACATGAGGAAGGATTAGATTTCTAGCTCAGAAAATGCCATTTCCTGATAAGTAAAGAAACTATATGGAGTGGAAGATCCTAAGTAGTCTTGAGAGGTGTGGGAGAGCTGAGGGAGTTCAGAGGCTAGGGGCAGACACATGTGCTGGAAGTCAGGGGCATTAGAAGGTTTGTGGAGAGAAACAAAAATGTTGCAATAGCCACTATATGTAATGAGAATTACGGAGGGGTGGATGTTAATTTTAGGATATTTACTTTGCTCTCCCTCAGAGAACTAACTCGTTTGTGAAAACAAACTACAGTTGGGGTAGCCAATGGATTGCACAACCAAAGGAGTGGCAGAGTAAGGCTCTGGGCTCCATACAGGCACACTAGTACACTAAATACACAAATACAGAATAGTAATGAATATAAGGCACTCCCACCCTCCACTGAGAAGATGCAAATGTTCTCTGGACACTTGAATATACAAATACTTGAAGCTGAAAGAAAACTATCAGATACTATATATATTTCAAAATCACTAGCAACATACCGAGTCATCCAAGTCGTCCAGAGCTCGTGCTCACATAACAATATGTGGAACAGACACAGCTTCAGGAAATTTGATGCCAGGTCACAAGGACTCCTTTACATAATGCAATCAGCCTTTTCCCTTAGTCTTTCAATGATCAGATTTAATAGAGTGTAACTTCCTCTGATGCTTTTAAAAGGGATCTCTAAAAGGCTTGTTTATAATTGACATCTAAAATTTGGTTGTGAGGATGCGGGGCATACCCAGAGGAACAACTAACTGGTATCACTGTGTATACACAACTACTCCCTGCCTTTGTTAATTCCATCAAGTGACCTGTAGCACAGTTCTGAACCAGTATTGATTGGAGTATTGTGACTGATGCACCCCACACTTTGTATTCAAAATAAAACCACTGAGACTGCACCAAACATGAGTCTTTGTGAACTCCATTGCAAAGCTCAAAGTCAGTGTAAAGCCTCATAATCGGACCGTCTTTGCTGAGGGATGAGTTCTTGAGGGAAAATTCTGATATCCAGGCATATGCCATATGTTCTTCATAACCCACAGTCCTGGCAGCATACTGCATGACACATGGCTAACTTTTAACAAACAGTCACTAGTGTAATAGGGTCAAATGATGAATGTAAGAGCGTTCTCTGCCTCCTCCCCTTCCTCCGGCATCTCTGCCATCTCTCAAGCTCCTGAGACTCATTCAGATTCAGGTAATCAGTTAGAGGAAAACATGAGAAGTGGGGAAGTTGTGTTTGTAATAGAAAGAGTCACTTTACTGCCAGGAGAGGAAAATTATTGCAGAAGTTAAAAAGGGAAAAACATCCTGGTATGAGTGGGAGTGATTCTGGAGGCTGAGCAGAGTTTAGAGCGCTGCCTCCTGTGGGGGATGGTGAAGGGCATCAGTGGGGAGAACGTTTAAGACGTCTCACTGCATAAAAGATTTCAGTTTACTTTTTGGGATTTTACTCCGTCACAACACATACTTTGCTCTTAAAGCTATGTTAGATTCTCTTCCTTTTGAAGAGACTCCAGGACCTCCAGTACCCGGGTTGTCTTTGGGGGCTGTGCTAGGATTACCTGACAGTACGACCTCCTTGATAGGGATTCTTTCAATCTGCTGCAACACTGAGGCAGGTCTTCAGGTGAGAAATATGAGGGTCATCAGTTGACTTGCCCTAGATCCTGGTTATAAGCAGCAGTTCATAAGAGGCATGCCCAAGATTGTGAAGAGGAGGAAGGATTTGTCCCTTTCACTTTAGGTTCTGTGACTGGGCTTGATGATTAAACTGGCAAAAGACAGATTAACAGAAGCAAAGCACATAAACTTTATTTGATAATGCTTAAATGTACATGAGGGACATCATAAGAAATGCAAAGAAGCAGAGGGGCCCTATATACTATTTTAACAAAAAATAATAAACCGTGGAGACAAGGCAAAGGAAAGCAGGGCTTGGGTTAGGGGCAGTAAACTGTAGGAGAGTGATTGGAATATACATGGAGGCAACTAATGAAAAGTAAAGGTTACTATAGTGGGTTGGTTTGTACAGATTCTTCTCGATGTTGACTGCCTGTCTCTGGTGGTAAGAACCTTCTCTGCTTCCTGGAGCAGAAGGTACCTTTCTCACAGGTAACCTCATGCCCTGCTTTTAAATAGAAAGGGGGAGGTCTGCCCTTCCTGTATCTGCTTTTTCTCAAGTGCCTTCAGCTCCACTATCAGTATGTCAACTGGCATGTTTTGGGGGTGACCTATTCTGATTCCCTTTAGTTGTCTCAAACCATTGGGTCCTCTTTAACCATTATCTAATTCTTCCTTTTATCTCAAGAACCACCACCAATGTAGCATGATACCATCTCAGGTAAATAATGGTAAATAACTCATTGTAAATGTCAGGGAGTAGAGGGAGAAGAGGCAGGGGTTAAAACTTAGAGCAAGATGGAATAGGTATCCAAGCTGTCCTGAGCTGGAGCCATGGCCAGATACAAGTTTAAAAAGGTTTAACTACAGAGGCTCTGCTAGAACTCAAGTTACATGGAAGGGGAAAGAGGCTAGTAGGTATGGGCTCAAAGGTTGATGGGCAGAGAATCCAGGGGAACATGATGTGCTAGAGCTTGGTCATAGTTGTGGAAAATGTTTTTATGGGGGTGTCAGAGTGGTGCCTGGACTCCAACAGGAAGGGGCTTAGTATCTTTCAGTGCTGGAGTTAAGCTTGTCTGATCAACCTGTGGTGGAACGGATTAGAATACTAATCACTGAAAATATATTTATCCTGTATTTTATTTGCTTGGGTCACTAAAACATATGACTGGTCTAGAGTTCCCTCTAATACTCATTTTTGTTCAGGAAATCTAATGTCTACCTCTTGAGGCTGGCTCCAAAGTTAATTGAGAGCTCTGGGAATAAGTGTAGCCCTATGAAGGAAGGTCAGTCCTGTTTGTTCCTGCTAGTTATTTCCACGGGGTGGAGCTCTTGAGGATGATTCTGTTCCAAATCCAGTCAATGCTGCAATGGGATCCTGTTCTATTACCAAAGTTACAGGTTCTTGAAAAATCATTCAAGAAACAACCATTGTTTCTAAAACACAAGGGATGTATCGAGGGAGCATCCAGCCCCAGTCAAATGTTAGTCTGATCCCAGACTATCAATCTGAAATTCCCTCATACCCTGGGAGATCCTATTTCAGAGACCTCATTGTACTTTTCCAAGACCTTCCTTCTAATCTAGGGAAGGAGCAATAGGGACATTGAGAAGCCCAGGGACTTCCAAAGATATGTTCTCAGACTTTATGTCCCAATTCTGCACACCAAAATAAAAGTGGCCCTTTGCAGAAGGTCCTGTTACAAGTAAAGCCCAGGGCAACAGGTGACTATCCTAAATTGTTAACTACAAAATCACAAAATGCCTTTCACAAGACTCTTTATAGGAAAAATTCTTAAGTATGGTGGACACTCAGTGCTCCACCCAGATTCTCCCTTCCTTTTATTACCTATAGCAAAAATACATAATATAAAACTTACCATCTTAGCCATTAAGTGTACAGTTCCATATGTGGTTTCACAACAATGAATATACTTATCTCCAGAACTCTTCATTTTGCAAAACATTCTATACCTGTTAAATGACCACACCACTCCTCATTCCTTTTCTCTTTGCCTCTTGTAACCACTATTCTTCCTGTCTCCATGATTTTGAGTATTCTAGGTGCCTCAACTAGAATCATCTTTTTGTGACTAACTTATTTCACTTAGTGTACTCAAATTTTGACATGTTGAAGCTTGTGAACTTGTCACTTGTCACTTGTCAATTTCCTTTAAGGCTGAACAAGATTCCATTGTGTGTATATATATACACCACATTATGCTGAGTCATTCATCTATTGGGTACTTGGGTTGCTTCTACCTTTTGACTATTATAAATAATGCTACTTTGAACATGGGTATACAAATAGCTCTCCAAAATCCTGATTTCAACTGTTGGGGGTATATACCCAGAAGTGAATTGCTGAATCATATGGTAATTCTATCTTTAATTTTTTGAAGAACCACTATACTGTTTCCTGTAGTGACTATGCCATTTTACACTTCCACCAACAATGCACAAGGGTTCCAATTTCTTCACATCCTCACCATCATTTGTTTTCTGGGTTTCGTTTTGCTAGTAACCATCCTAATAGGTGTAAAATGATCTTATTGTGGGTTTGAGTTGAATTTCCTTAATGATTAGTGATGTTAAGCATCTTTTCATGGGCTGTTGGCCGTTTGTATATTATCTTTGAAGAAATATCTATTCAAGTCCTTTGCCCATTTGTTAACTGTGTTGTCTGTTTTTGTTCTTTATGTATTCTGGATATTAGCCCCTTATTAAATAAAGGATTTGGAAAATACTTTCTCCCTTTCTTCCTCAGTGAAGTCACCTCTTCACTGAGTTTGAGTCTTTTCCATACAAGTCTTAAATTTAGTAGTTCAACTTCTCTATTTTTGCTTTTGTCCTCTACAATAAATCATTACCAAATCCAGTGTTACAAAGCTTTCCCCTTATGTTTTCCCCTGAGTTTTACAGTTTTAGCTCTGAGGATGTTTAGGTCTTTGATTCATTTTGAGTTATTTATGCTGTAAGGAAAGGTTCCAACTACACTCATTTGCATGTGGATATCCAGTTTTTCCAGTACATTTGAAAAAACCATTCTTTCCTCCATTGAATGGTTTTTGACACGGTTGCCAAAAATCATTTGACCATATATGTGAAGGTTTATTTCTGGGCTCTCTATTGGTCTGTAGGGCTCTTTATGCCAGTATCTTACTGTGGCTTTGTAATGTTTTAAAACTAGGAAGTGTAAGACCTCCAAATTTGTTTTCAAAAATTTCTTATTCAAGTATAATTAACATACAGTATTAGTCTCAGGTGTATGATTCAACAATCCTATACATTTCTCAGTGCTCCAGATAAGTGTACTTCTAATCTCCTTTATTTCACCCATCTCCCTACCCATTTCCCCTCTGACAACCACCGGTTCTGTATTTAAGAATGTTTCATCTTTTTGTTTATTAAATTCCACATAGGAGTGAAATCATCTGGTATTTGTCTCACTCTGACTTGTTCTTTTTCAAGTGGTTTTGGCAATTCAGAGTCCTTTAACATTTCATATGAAGTTTTAGTATTTTATTTCTATAAAAACACCATTGAGATAGGGATTGCATGAAACCTGTACATCAAATTATGAATATAATGTCTTCTAATTTATGAATGTGAGGTCTTATTTTTGTCTTTCATTTTGTTTTAGTATACAAATCTCTTGCCTCATGTTTCTATGTATTTTATTCTTGATGCTATTGTAAGTGGGATTGTTTTCTTTCTCAAATTGTTTATACATAGAAATACAACTGACTTTTTATCTTTTTATATCCTACAACTTTACTATTCTATCATGTTTTTGTGTGGAATCTTTAAGATTTTCTACATACATGATTATTTGCTAACAGATCATTTTACTACTTCCAATTTGGATGCCTTTGACATTTTTTCTTTCCTAATCGCTCTAAGATTTCCAGTATGATAAATGGGAAGTGGCAAGTGCAGGCATCCTTCTGTTCCTAATTGTGCTTTTGTTATTTCTAATTCTATTTTGAGAGCACACATGAGTGGGGGAGGGTCAGAGAGCAGGAGAGAAAGAATCTTAAGTAGGCTCCACACCCAGTGCAGAGTAGCATGCAGGGCTTGATCTCAAGACTGTGAGCTAACCTACTGAGCCACCAAGGTGCCCCTGTTCCTAATTTTAAAGGAAAAGCTTTCAGTTTTTCCACAATGGAGTATGTAGCTTTCATTATGTTGACAGTTCCCATTTATTTCTGGTGTGTTTTTATCATGAGAGGGTATTGAATAGTGTCAACTTGTTTGCATCAGTCAATGATTGTGTAATTTCTCCACTTTCATCCTGTTAATGTAGTATGATTTTTAAGATGCTGAACCATCCTCGAACTCCAAGAATAAATCCTGCTTGATCATAGCATAAAATTCTTTTAATGTGGTGAATTGCTTGCTAATATTCTAAGGATTTTTACATCAATTTTCATCATATTGGTCTGTAGTTTCTTTGCAGTATCTTTATATGGTTTTGAAACCAAGGTAATGCTGGCCCCCTAGAATGAGTGTGGGCATTATCTCTTCAATTGTTTTGGAAGAGTGTGAGGAGTATTGGTGTCAATATTTCTTTAAATGTTTGGTAGAATTCACCACTGAAGACATCTGGTTCTGGGATTTTCTTTGAGAGGTTTTTGATTACTGACTCCATCTCCTTATAATTCATAAGTCTAATCAGATTTCCTATTTCTCCATGATTTAGTTTTGGTGGTTGTTTCTAGTAGCTTACCTATTTTATTTAGATTATCTATTCAGTATACAACCGTCATATTTTTCCAAACAATCTTACAGGTGTAAAGATTATAATATCTCCTCTTCTAGTTCTGAGTTTTAAAGTTCTTAAATTCCAGTCAACAGTTTAAAATTAGTTTCAGGTGTACAACATAGGAATTCACTACTTCCATACAGTGCTCATCACAACAGGTGTACTCCTTAACCCCCATTCACCTATTTAACCTGTCCTCCTACCCACTCCCTTCTGGTAGCCATCAGTTCTCTTAATTAAAAGAATCTATTTCTTGGTTTGTCTTTTGTCCCTTTACTCATCTGTTTTGTTTCTTGAATTCCACATGAGTGAAATCATGGTATTTGTCTTTCTGACTTTCATTTAGTACTCTCTAGTTCCATCCAAGTCATTGCAAATGGAAAAATTTAATTCTTGCTGAATAATATTCCATTGTACATATATATACTGCATCTTTATCCATTCACCAGTTGATGGATACTTGAGCTGTTTCCATAACTTGGCTATTGTTGATAATGCTGTTATAGACATGGGGATGCATGTATCCCTTTGGATTAGCATATTTGTATTCTTTAGGTAAATACCTAGCAGTGCAATTGCTGGATTGTAGGGTAGTTCTATTTGTAACTTTTTGAGAAAACTCCCTACTATTTTCCAGAGTGGATGTACCAGTTTTCGTTCCCACCAACAGTGCAAGAGGATTCTCCTTTTTCCACACACTTACCAACACGTTTCTTGACTTTTATCATTCTGACACATGTAAGTGTAGTTTTGTATTTCCCTGATGATCAATGATTTGAGCATCTTTTCATGTGTCTGTTGGCCATTTGTATGTTGTCTTGGGAAAAAGGTATATTCATGTTTTCTGCCCATTTTTAACTGAATTATTCATTTTTGGGGTGTTGAGTTTTTGTAAGTTCATCACATATTTTGGATACTAATCCTTTATCACGTAAGCTATTTGCAAATATCTTTTCCCATTCCACAGATTGACTTTTAGTTTTGTTGATTGTTTCCTTCACTGTGCAGAAAGATTCCACCAAACACTGCTAAAACTGAAACAAATTCAGTAAAGTTACAGGATACAAAATCAAGGTACATAAATCTGTTGTATTTCTAAACAATAACAAAGCATGAAAGAGAAAAATAATCACCGTTGCACCCAAGGCAATAATATAAGCTAGGAATAAATCTAATCAGAGGGGTGAAAGATGTGTACCCTGAAAACTATAAAATACTGATGAAAAAAATTGAAGACAACACAAATGAAGAGATTTCATGCTCAAGAATTGGAAAAAATATTGTCTATACGACCCAAAGCAATCTACACATTTAATGCAATCTCTATCAAAATACCAACTGTATTTTTCTGAGCTAAAACAATCCTAAAATTTGTATGGAACCACAAAAACCCTGAATAGCCAAAGCAACCTTGAAAAGGAAAAGCTGGTAGCATCACAATTCCGGACTTCAAGTTATATTATAAAACTGTAGTAATCAAAACAGTATGATACTGGCACAAAAACCAATACAGATCAATAAACCAGACTCAAAAATCCAGAAATAAACCCACAACTATATGGTCAATCTTTGACAAAACAGGAAATGATATTCAATGGGAAAAAGTCTCTTCAACAAATGGCGTTGGGAAGGCTGGACCACTTTCTTCTCTCTGTCTGTCTCTGTCTGTCTCTGTCTGTCTCTGTCTGTCTCTGTCTGTCTCTGTCTGTCTCTGTCTGTCTCTGTCTGTCTCTGTCTCTCACACACACACACACACACACACACACACACACACACACACTCAAAATAGATTAAGGGCCTAAATGTGAGACCTGAAACCATAAAAATCCTAGAAAAGAGCACAAGCATTAATTTCTCTGACATCAGCCATAGCAACGTTTTTCTAGGTGTGTCTTCCGAGGCAAGGGAAACAAAAGCAAACATAAACTATTGGGACTTCATTAAAAACCATTTCTGACTTTAGCTGAATCTTTTTGCTTAATCAAAATTGACAAACCTTTAATTAGATTGACTATTTCAAAGAACCAACTTTTGGTTACATTGACTTTTCTATTTTCTTTTTCATTTATTTGTTTTTATTTTGAGAGCAAGAGAGCAGGGGAGGGGTAGAGAGAGAAGGGGAGAGAGAATCCAAAGCAGACTTCATGCTGTCAGTGCAGAGCTAAAACCCATGAACCATGAGATCATGTATGGCCTGAGCTGAAATCAAGAATTGAATGCTCAGCTGACTGAGCCACTCAGGCACCCCAATTTCTGCTTTAATCTTAAGGAACAAGAAAACAAATTATTTCCTTCCTTGTGCTAAACTTGTGAGGTTGTTTTGAAATGTTTTTAAAATATATTTACAGCTATGAATTCCCTTATCACTCCTTTCAGTACATCTCATTAGCTTGGGCATATATTTTTTCCAGATATTTTCTGGGCACATATTTGTCTTCAGATATTTTCTAACTTCCCTTGTGATTTCTTTGATCTGTTAAGATTGTGTTGTCTAACTTCCACATGTTTTTGGATTTTCAAGTTTTCCTTCTGTTATCACAAGGGAATGAAACTAGAAAATCTTAACATTTCAATCTCTTCAAGTTTATTAAGTCTTGTTTTGTGGCCTAACATATGGCCTATCATGGATTATGTTCCATGTGAGCTTGAGAAAAATGTGTTCTTGGATAGTGCCCTATAGATGTCTGTTAGGTACAATTGGTCTATAATGTTCAAGTACTCTATTTCCTTACTGTGGTCTTATTCTATCCATTATTGAAGTGAGGTATTGAAGCCTAGAGCTATTTCTCCCTTCAATTCTGTCCATGTTTATTTCATATATTTAGGATTTCTGATGTTTGATGCGTAAGTTTATCATTGTTAGTGAAGTGACCTTTCTATCATTCATTATACACTCTTGTTGGTTTCTTGTAACAGTGAGACTATCTTATATGATATTACTATAGGTATCCCTGCTCTTTTGTTCCTATTTGGATAGAATAGCTTTTTCCATCCCTTCACTTTTAACCCGTGCATGTACTAGATCTAAAAGGAGTCTCAGGTTCTACATGTCAGGAGTTTAGAAGTCACTACTCTGTCCTTATAAGAAAAGTTGAACAGATGGGAAAAATTGACATTTTCTCTTAGATCTACAAGAGGGGGGAAGATACAAGGTAAATTGCCCCAAGATTGAAGAAAGCAGGAAAATACAGGCTGTCATGGTTTACCAGGGCCAATATAAGAAAAACTGTAAGAACCAGTGCTGGATAGGAAAATCTGAACTGTAATTCACAAATTTCTGGAGGCTTAGTGCAAACAACTCCGAAAGTTAAACTCTACAGGGGCACACTGCCATGAAATTTACCTCCTGAATTCAACCAGGTTTCCACAGGAAATACTGGAGACAAATTCCCTCAGGTTTCCTGCATGAAGAGGGGGAAGAGGCATCCTTTTGAAACATGCCAGAGAACTCTATTTACCAGCAAGGCCTACCCTCAGGGGAAACTAGTTAACTAGAGCCTAGCCTTCTGGAGTACTAGCAGAACCTAACTGACCTGGAGAAGGGAAATCTCCAACTCCACACATTCCAACCTGTTCTACCAAAGGGTGGAGAAAAACTGAGAAACATTTGAAATCTTGTCCAGAGGTTCACTAAAAGACTTAGACCTAATGATAGGACTATAGAATATTCCCTCATCTTCCCCCACATTTCACTACCATGTTACTAGAGTCCTATTTACTGTGCTTTTAACCTGGTTCATCAGTACTTCCTATCAAAAAATTGCAGTGATCATTTCACAATATATATAAATATTGAATCCTTGTTTTGTTCACCTGACACTAATGTGTTATATGTCAACTACAATTGTTCCAAAAAAAAAAAAAAAAAGGTTGGGGAGGCCTGGGTGGCTTAGTTTGTTGGGCATCCAACTTCAGCTCAGATCATGATCTCATAGTTTGTGAGATGGAGCCCCATATCGGGCTCTATGCTGACAGCATGGAGCCACTTGGGATTCTCTCTCTGTCCCTCCCCTGCATGTTCCCTCTGAGAATAAATATTTTAAAAATTCAATAAATTACAAGGCCTATGAAAGGAAGAAAAACAGTTTGAAGAAACAGAGCAAGCATTAGAACCAGACATGACAGGGATGTTGAACTGGGAATATCAGACTGGGTATCTAAAATAACTGATATGCTAAGGGTCTAATAAATCAGGTAGCATGCAAGGACAAATAGTGTAAGCAGAGCTAGAAGAACAAAGAAATGCTAGAGATGGGGCGCCTGGGTGGCTCAGTTGGTTAAGTGGCCGACTTCGGCTCAGGTCATGATCTCGCGGTCTGTTGAGTTTGAGCCCCGTGTCAGGCTCTGTGCTGACAGCTCAGAGCCTGGAGCCTGTTTCGGATTCTGTGTCTCCCTCTCTCTGACCCTCCCCTGTTCATGCTCTGTCTCTCCCTGTCTCAAAAATAAAAAGGTTAAAAAAAATGCTAGAGATATAAAAAAATAACAGAAGTGAAAAATACCTTTGGGATTACTTATAGACTAGATACAGCTGAAGAAATAATCTGAGCTAGAGAATACATCAATATGATCTTTAAACCAAAAAGCAAACATAGACTTAAAGTCCAAGGACTGTGGGGCAACGACAAAACTACAACACATGTATAATGGGGCTATTAGAAAAAAAGGAACAGAAGAAATGTTGAACTACAACATATGTATAATGGGGCTATCAGAAGAAAAAGGAACAGAAGAAATGTTTAAAACAATAACTTAGAATTTCCCCCAAATTAAATTTCAGACATCAAACTACAGATCCAAGAACCTCTGAACCCAAAGCAGAATAAAATCTCAAAACTTAGGCATATTTACAAACTATAAAAAAACAAAGATAAATCCTCAAGCCAAAGGAGGGGGGAAAAAACCTTTACAGAGGAACAAAAAATTACACCTGACTTTTCCTTAAACTATTTAAGCAAGAAGAAAATGGAATGAAATATTTAGTGTTGAGAGAACCTATCAACCTAGAATCATGTACCCTCCAAATATCCCTCAGAAGTGCGGAAGAAAGAGTCTGACAAGTTAAGGGAATTCATTGCCAGTAGTCCTACCTTTTTGTAAGAAATGTTAAAAGTTCTTTAGATCCCAAAGTTTTCTCAACTGACTTAACAGTCAAAGTTTAGAACCCCAGTCCAAGGAGTTGGCTGGGATGGGGAAAAATCACCATTGCCCTTCTGTCATCCCAGAATTTTCAGGAATATATAAGCTCTTCATGTACCTGGATGGCCCTCAGTGATCCTGAAGGAGTCTGGAAATAGACGGCACAGATGAGACCAACCTGAAGTACTGGAAGCAAAGCCAGCCATATGACTTGCACGGGCTGGGTGAAGGTGAAGATGGCACTCTGACGACAAGTGAAATGACCTCTGCCAGAGGTCCTACCCTGAGTCTGAGGCTGGCCTGGGCAAGGCCAGCTAGGAGCGTTGGTCTATAGAAGCAGCTCAGCATTCAGCTGTGGAAATAGCAAGGATGGTAGAGGGGAGTCTTTCCCAGAGACCCCTTATAAGACCTCTGTGAGAGGAATAGCCCTGGGAGATTGAAGTACTATCATTATAGATTTCTCTAACTTTAAAAAGACTACATAAAGTTCCTAAGGTTTCTTTCTTTTTTTTTTTTTTTAGCTTTATTGAGGTATAATTGAAATAGAAAACCATAAGACTTTAAGTTCTTTAGAGAAGAAAAATATAGGTCAAACTCAAATCTATATAAAAAGGGAAGAACATTAAGGAATAAGTGAAGGTAAAATAAAGTGAGTCACTTGTAGACAGCATATAGTCAGATCCTGTGTTTTTTCTTTTTTTTTTCTTTTTTTAATATATGAAATTTATTGTCAAATTGGTTTCCATACAACACCCAGTGCTCATCCCAAAAGGTGCCCTCTTCAATACCCATCACCCACCCTCTCCTCCCTCCCACCCCCCATCAACCCTCAGTTTGTTCTCAGTTTTTAACAGTCTCTTATGCTTTGGCTCTCTCCCACTCTAACCTTTTTTTTTTTTTTCCTTCCCCTCCCCCATGGGTTCCTGTTAAGTTTCTCAGGATCCACATAAGAGTGAAACCATATGGTATCTGTCTTTCTCTGTATGGCTTATTTCACTTAGCATCACACTCTCCAGTTCCATCCACATTGCTACAAAAGGCCATATTTCATTTTTTCTCATTGCCACGTAGTATTCCATTGTGTATATAAACCACAATTTCTTTATCCATTCATCAGTTGATGGACATTTAGGCTCTTTCCATAATTTGGCTATTGTTGAGAGTGCTGCTATGAACATTGGGGTACAAGTGCCCCTATGCATCAGTACTCCTGTATCCCTTGGATAAATTCCTAGCAGTGCTATTGCTGGGTCATAGGGTAGGTCTATTTTTAATTTTCTGAGGAACCTCCACACTGCTTTCCAGAGCGGCTGCACCAATTTGCATTCCCACCAACAGTGCAAGAGGGTTCCCATTTCTCCACATCCTCTCCAGCATCTATAGTCTCCTGATTTGTTCATTTTGGCCACTCTGACTGGCGTGAGGTGATACCTGAGTGTGGTTTTGATTTGTATTTCCCTGATGAGGAGTGACGCTGAACATCTTGTGTTTTTATTCATTCTAATCTTTCAACCAAGTAGTTTAATCGATCTACACTTAAATTATGGATTTTATTTTCTGTATGTCTTAGTTTTTCTGACTTCCATTTCCTTCCTGCCTTTGTGTGCCTTTGATTTTATTTTTTGTAGTGACATGTTCTGATTCCCTTCTCATTTCTTTTTGTGTATACTTATATAGATACTTCTGTGGCTACTATCAGGATTATATAAAACACCCTAAACTATAACCATCGATTTTAACTGATAACTTCAGTGGAATACAAAAAGTACTTCACAGTTCCATCTCCCATACTTGATTTTCTATCACAATGACCTCTAGATTATATACCAATTAACATAGGTTTAGTTCTTATGCTTTCATCACTTATATTTTATAAAACAAGAGTTATGAACCACATTTAAAATGGCACAGGCTTTTATATTTGTCCATATATTTACCTTTACCAGAGAACTTTATATTTTCATAGGGCTTTGAGTTCCTGCCTAGCATCCTTTCAATTTGAAGGACTCTCTTTAGCATTTCTATAGGGGCCAGTCATGAACTCCCTCAAGTTTATTGTTGTTGTTTTTATCTGAAAATGTATTCCTCATTTTTGAGGACAGACTTTCTGGATAAGTATTCAATTTTTTTTCAGCACTTTGAATAAATCATCCCATTGACCCATTGACTTCTGGTCTGTAAGTTTTCTGCTGAGAAATCCGTGATAAAGAAGCTCTTGTATGTGGGGAGTCACTTTTAAGATTCTTTGTCTTCCACTTCTGGCGGTTTGATTATGTCTCAGTGGAGAATCTATCTGATTTTTTAATTTTTTTTAACATTTATTTATTTTTGAGACAGAGAGACAGGGCATGAATGGGGGAGGGGCAGAGAGAGAGGGAGACACAGAATCGGAAGCAGGCTCCAGGCTCTGAGCCATCAGCCCAGAGCCTGACGTGGGGCTCGAACTCAGAGACCGCGAGATCGTGACCTGAGCCGAAGACGGACACCCAACCGACTGTGCCACCGAGGTGCCCCTTTGTGATTTTTATCCTACTTGGAGTTTGAGCATCTTGCATTTGTACACCCATTTCTTTCCTCAAATTTGGGAAGTTTTAAGCCATCACTACAAGAAAGTTCCGTCCCTTTCTCTTCTGGGATTCCTATAATGTATATATTGGTCCATTTGGTGTTGTATCATAAGTCCCTCAGATTCTGTTCATGTTATTTAATTTGAAGAGCAAAAAGAATAATTTGAGATCCCTTCAAGTTCACTGGTTTTTTTCCTGCCTGTTTAATGGGATGTTGAACCCCTTTAATGAATTTTTCACTTCAGATACTATATTTTCAGCTCCAGAATATCTGTTGATATTCTCATTTTATTCATCTATCATTTTCTGGATTGAGTTTGGTTGCCTGTGTTCTTCTTTAGCTCATGAGAATACTTTAAAACAACCATCTTAAGTCCTCAAGTCAGAGGACTGCATTTCTTTAGAGTCAATTTCTAGGGCTTTATTATTCCTTTAAATGGGCTCTGTTTCCCTGTTCATACGCATTGTGATCTCTTGTTGAAAACTGGGAATTTGAAAAGTGTTGCCTCTCTTTGCAGACTTCTCTGCAGGGGAAAAATTTTAAGAAGGCCGCATAAAGGTGTAAAGATTGGTTCTCTCCAATCATTTTGGTGATGTATCTTTCCTGGCCCTATGTGCTTACTCCAATTCCCTATGTTCAGGTTGCTTTTAAATGTCTTAACTTCCCTAAAATCTTACCCCTGCTTCGTAGCAGGGGCTTTGATGTCCTATCGTATTTCTGTCCCTGTGCCCTCAGCCCCCTGCTGCAGCTCTCACATTGTGGTACTTGCCCTGTGCTTTCAGGGACCTGCAACGAGATAGCCAAATTATGCTGCCCTTCCCATCAGTGTTCTGAATTGAGACAAAAAGCCATCCTTTAGGCAGCCCCCAGACAAGCTAGAATATTGTAAGCAAGTTGAAGTCTTTTCCTTCCCTCCCAGGGGAAGGACCAAGAATGGGGCAGCTTTGTCTCAATTTCCTAAAGGGGGTGGAGCAAGGGCAAGCAAAAATGCCAGTTGTTTTTTTTTAATATTTTGAGAAAGAGAGCATAAGTAGGAGAGGGGCAGACAGAGAGGGAGACACAGAAACTGAAGCAGGCTCCAGGCTCTGAGCTCCACGCAGGCCTCAAACCCACAGATCACAAGATCATGACCTGAGCTGAAGTCAGGTTTAACTGAGCCATCCAGGCACCCCCAAAATCCAGTTTTCTACTGTTTGGAATATAGCTTTTTGTTCTTAGCTTGGTTGCTCAGCTTCATAACTGGGTTCTAGAGTTCTTACAAAGAAACTTTGGCCTATATATTGTTTATTCAGTGTGGTACTCCCGAATTCCTTTTTACCATTTCTGTGCATCTCTCTCCAGCTTCGAGATTTTGCCTCCAATAGCCTGCGTCTGTACCTCCTGTTTGGACGACTGCCCTCAAACTTGGAACCACCTCATCTGCAGGTGCAGAGAGCCAGAAGAAACTGAGTTTGTCTCCCTGGGGGCAGTCCTTAGCCAATGATTGTCCCTACCTGAGGCAAAGGAGCTGGGTTTTCAGATCTCTGCACCCATAAAACTTAGACCTGGCTTTTGCCCCAGAGTTCCCCTATAGGATCAGGCTGCAGCCTGCCTTCAGTGGGACTTTGCCTGAATCATATACCTGCTTTGATTTATTCCCTTTCTCTCTCCTGCTTTCCAGACTCCCTCATTATCCTCCTTGGAATTTTTCCTTAATAAACCATTCATCTCAGGGTCAGTTTCTGGGGAAGATCCAAAGTATATATTACATTTCTTCCTCAATAAATAGCAACTTTTAGCCTATCAAGATTAAAGAACAAAACAAACTGCATGCTACTCTGCATTAAACACCTCACTATAGATTTTAAAAGTAGGTTTTTCCTAAACTCCTATCTAATTTGCAGAAGATCTTAGGTACTACACAGGAATTTGGGACCAAAGAAAACCAGCATGGAGGAGAAAATTCCTTGATTACTGGTCCAATAAGATCCTAGCAGGAAAGATAGGGTACATTTCATGGATTTAACTAAAGAGTAGTTAATAAAGGGACTACTTAAGGAGGCAGAAGTAAAGTTAAGGGAACTAAGAATAGTGAGGCACCAAGGGAACATCAACAGATTGAGCTGTTACTACTGCCTGGACTTGGAGGGGTATGAGGTTGGGGGGGGGGGGTAGTTGTTACTGGAACCCAGTACAAGCTGTAGCCATGGGAGAAATGACACAAGAGTCATGGCTTTTGGTAAAGAAACATAGCTGCTGCTAAAAATGGCCTGTGAGGAAGGAAGCATGAGGAATCAACACTCCAACCTTGTGTTCCTCTCACTTTCTGAACTCCTGTGGTTGCCTTCTGTTGGCTGAGTCTATTAAAGTCAGAAGACAAGTATGGAAGACAAATACATATTCCAAGGACCTGCTTGCTGCCCAGCTGCAGAGAGCCACACATTCAAGATCATGCCTGACCGGAAGCAGCCCACATCCAGTGGCTAAGCCAGGTGGGTTATAAAGGCCTAGCTGGGTCATCCCAGAGGACACTAAAATAGACAAGGCTTCAGAAGTCCCAGCCAAACTGGTCAAAAGCTGTTGGCCTGTGTTTCAACTTGGTTTCCCTCTGCTTTGTCCTGCTTCCTCCCCTCCCTTTCACAGGTGTTGATACCAAGTAAATATCTTGCATCCCAAATCCCATTTCAGTGTCTTCTCCAAGGGAAATCAACCCATGACAGCAAGGGGGATGGATGCTGCAATCCATATAGATCCACCTCCTGTGTACAGAGCAAGACAGAGAATAGCTCTGGAGATGTAAACACAGAATAACCAATAAATAACGAATAAGCTTATACGTACCTCCTGTACTTTCAACTACTTTATCCCTTCCCTTAAAATGTAAGTTAGTGAACCCAGTGCCCTTTGATCTGAGGGAGCCTAGGCAGTTTGAGGACATGTGCAGGGACTAGGGAGCTGTAATAAGGTATGCATACCCTTACATCCCATCTCCATTGCATACTCCCCACTGTGTGTGTGAGAATTTGTCTGTATACTGTCACCATGTCTCCAGTGGCATGCATGCATGTCAACCCTGTGTGCAGCTCCCCGCTGTGTGCTGTCAAGGAAAACCCCACGATGATGCTAAATGATGCAGCTCTAAGTGAGGTGATTAAGCAGTTCAGTGACAGCACTCTCCCAGGGAGAGGAGGAATCTTCTGAGGGCATGTCTGAGTGCGTTGGAATGAGGTTCTAAGGCAGAGAGCTGGCTGACAGCCTGTGGGGATGGTGAATGCCCCTTGTCCTGGGAGTGTGGCATCCTGGCCCCCTCTGGGTCAGGAGAAAGCGGTGTTCAGACCTGAGGGGCAGTGAGAAGCCCCTGAGACAGATAGATGTTGGACTAAAGCAAGCCTAAGACAGAATCAGTTCTCACTACCATGTCATTTGTTCTCAGTCCCCTCTGATTTGAGTAATTCTGCATTTCATCCAGACTTTCTCGCATTTGAACAGTTCTTGTTTGACTCTACTCTGAGCACATGGAGAGCTCCTTTAAGGATGGGACTACATCTCCTTTGCATCAAGTTTCTCCATGTTGCAGGGACATGCTGACGCAGACTTTGGGGTGCAAGTTGTTGATTAGGCATCAACACCTATGAAAGAGGAAGCAGGATGGGGCAGAGAAATAACAGACTGAAACTCGACAAAGTCTGGATCAACACTGGACGGGGCAGCCACTGTGGAGCCCATCAGTACTAGGCTGGAATGACCAGGCCTCTTTACCCACACTCCTGTCCCTGGGCACAAACTTCCCCCAGGAAGACATGGCATCAGGTCCCTTCTTGATAGGAGTCTGTGATGCATCTCCATGTCTGGCCTATTCCTGGATGAGGCTGTTCCTTGCCAATTCTGTGTTGACTCTAGGCTATGGAAGAGAAGGATGATAACCCCTGAGGCCTTTGAGGAGGGGGAAGATGGGGCCCCACAAGGGATCACAGGTACTATTAGACATGGGTTTCATGTGGTCTGGGTCTATGTGTAACTTGCAGTTGTCTTGAAAGGCTGGGCTGGAACCAGACTCACAGCCTCCTCTGGCACCTCTACCTCCTTCCTCCTTTCTTAAACAGCCAGATTCAGACTGAAACAGCAGGACAGAGGCCTGTGGGAATCTAGTTGGGCAGAGCTAGTGATTACAGAAAAATAAATGCATTAAGGAACTAGATAATCAGGTATATACCAGTAATTCAGAGTTAGCAAGAATACAGTATTTCCTTGAGGAAAGAATGCTTTCCCTCTCTTGGTTACTTTTTACCCTTTATAATCATCTAGAACAGTAGTTCTGCAGTTCTAGAGTACCTTTTCTGTCCTTCATCCACAAGCCATCTACCAGCCCTCATGGATTCCCACACTTGAGTGTCAAGAGCAGTAGAACCCTTTTAACCCAGTTGCCTGGTCCAGAAGTTGATGAATGGCTCTAGAGCAGTTGCAGTCACTTTAGGATTCCCATAGACCTGCTCTCTTTCCACCTGTGGGTGGTTGGTTGAAGGCTGTGCTGTGGCAGGGATAGATGCCAGGGCCAATTTGTCTCTGTCTACTACATGACTCCAAATGTAGCCATTTGGCTGCCCTGACATTTGTCTTCCTGCGATGCTGTCTGAACAGGTGAGGCCCACCTTGCCACCTCCTCCTGCCCAGCTCTAGTTGGGAAGGCAGGAGTCTTGGGTGAAAAGACCTGCCCCCACAACACCCCTCAGGACTGAGATAAGCCCATCCCAATGGGCACTTCACCAACTCTTGGGATCCTACCTGGCTGGGAATGCCCAGGCTTTGGCCACAAAAACGAGTCTTTCCCAAGACCTGTACTTGGCCATGCCATATGCCACCTCTCTGAGTATGCCCTACTCTCAGGGGTTTCTTACATGGCCTAAAATGGTGCTTAGCAGAATGGGATGGTGAAACAGAGGCTGGCAAACAAAGCTATTCCTGTTTCATTCTAGGCACCTACCAGTAGAAAAACCACCAGCTCCCCAAACCTGCCTCCTACAACCTCTATCAGAGAACGGACTGCCTGCTAGGTGGTGCTGCTGTTGCTAACAGAGCTTGAAGTACCTCAGCTCTCTGGATCTGTGCTAGTGGGGTCCCAGTAGGGAGCAAGAAGCTCACTGAAATTTGGATCATTTGGTGAGGGCTTATTTCCAAAGAACTCCTCAAAGCTATGGGTGAAGCATAGGGGGAACCACAGAAGTAGTCCATAATCAGCAAACTTATCACCCCTGGGCCCCAAAGTGAGGACAAGGGTGAAAGATTACCAGAATTCCAGGAGCAAGTCCTGAAGACAACATTGCCTTAAGAGGGGCAGTGCCTTTTGGCCCTCCTACAGCCAGCTGGAGTTGACCTCTCAGCAGGAATAAATCCTATTCTCCCTTTGTTCCCCTCCTCTACAATGATCTCCTGCTTGGCCTCCCCATGGACTGAACTCAACCCAGGGGCCCAGAGAGCAGCAGCAGAGCCTGTCCACCCAGTTCAGCCTCCCAGGGCAGTGAGAGGGTAGGGAATGGTGGAATGGAACACATGGAACCCATCTGGTAGAGTTTCCCTAACTTCCTTTGCATTTAGTAAGTATAGACTAGCATCAAAGCTCATTCCCAAGAGTTAGCTGAAAGGCTGGTTCTTCATGTGCTTGTATTTGATACCTGTTGTGGTGCAACAAATTAAAAGTTAGCAGCTTAACATTCTATCATAGCTTCTCTTGGTCAGGAATCTGAAGCAGCTATGCTGGATGGTTCCAGCTTAGGCATCTCGGGGGATTGCATCCTCTGAAAGCTTTACTGGTGCTGAAGAGTCTGCTCCCAAGGTGACTGACTCACACCTCTGGCTATGGTGACCAACTCATCCTGGTTAACCCAACACTGTTTATATATTGTCTGTGGCTACTATGGTATTCTACAATGGAAGCATTGAATAGCCCAGAGACCAGATGGCCCTCAAATCCTAAAATATTTAGGATCTGGTGCTCTGTAGAAAACCTTACCAATACTTGACATGAGCCCGTGGTGAAAATCAACTCCAGAGGAGACACAAAACCTTTCAATATCCACATTTGTAGTAAACCAGGTACCTGAGTGACTAGACACCCCCAAACACCCCTCAGGACTGCATTAAGCCCTTCCTCATAGGTACTGGGGCTGGAGTCTGAGAGTCTCAAGGATGTCATCTGGCTAGGGATTCCAAAGTTCTGCAGCCTGGATACCTTAAATACATGATACAGTGTTTGGGGGGTTTTTTTGAGAGGAAGAGAGTAGGGGGAGGGGGTGGGGTAGGGAGAGAGAGAGAGAGAGAGAGAGAGAGAGACACTCAAGTAGGTTCCACACCCAACATGGAGCCCGATGCAGGGCCCATCTCAAGAACCATGAGATCCCGAGCCAAAATCAAGAGTCAGACATTTAACCAACTCAGCCACCTAGGTGCCCCTTTGCTATAGTGCACTTTAAATAGGCACTATAAAACTTGTCATTGTAGATGAGAACCTCATTTAAGTCAGATTGTGTTGGCTGTCCACACTTCCTTTCTTCTACCACTTCTGTGCCCTCAAGCTTGACTTCAACTGCACCTGTAATATTTCACCTAAGGATTTTCTCTGGCTGTTGAAATCTGGTACATGGTAGTCTTGTAGAGTCAGGGAATTAATGCCACTAGCAGCAGTCCTCTGTTAATGACTAAGGGGAAGTGATGTATGAATACCCCACCACCTTGAGGTACATTGCTACACTGGCTCTCCAGATTCCCTGGTGAAACTGCTTCAGTTACCCACAGAGATAAGTTAGGTAACTTGTAATTTGTTGGATGCCTTTCCTCCTTTGTCTCCCTTCCCTTGTCCCTATGGGTGTTTTCCTGGGCTCACCTTCCAAATAATTTATTATCCAATCTTTATCTTGTGGATCCAGCCCAACCTAAGACACTGGGAATTTCAACTTGAGGTGGCCTGAACAAGTTTGACTTGGCCCAGACAGCTGATTCCAATGGCTGATTTTGCCACTTAGTTTCTCTGTCTTTGGCTTGAAAGCAGAATGATTTTTGTCCAGTTTTCATCTATAAAATGGGACTGTCAAATCTTGACAGAACAAGAATAGTCAAAAATTCCCAAGAGTTCTTTGGTATGAATCCCCAAGTCTGGACTCCTAGCTGGAATCTTCTGCATTTGCCCCTGCTTTGGTCATAATAACCAACACATCTTTACCTTCTGTCGATGCTATGGTCAAGAGTACTGCCCTTAAACTGCTTAAGTAGATTGGTCAAGAAAGTACAATGATAGTCCTGAAGCATTTTATTCTGAGGATCCTGAGCCCTAGGCTTACCTCCTCTCTACCAGGACAAGTAGCTGTAACCAGTGGTATATATGGTGTTTCCTCTTGGATTCAAGATACCAGTGGGCACAAATGATGTTCTCTTGGTGCCCAAGACTGGGGGCAACTCCATTTGTTAAATCTATCAGTTTTTGTTTTAATGTATGATGATGCTTAATCTAGTGGTTCTCTCTTTCTAAGGAAGAGGAATGGAGACAGGGTGTTTCAGGGGATTTTAGAAAACAATAGAGACAGATCTATATGCCAGTGCACAGGAAATATCTGTCTGGAATATAATGTACCTTTAATGAATTATTGGATCTTAATTTCATTGTATCAAACAATCCATAATACACACTAATTTTCTTCTGATAGATGATCTAACATTGCTCCATGACTTTGAAGTCTAATGGGCCAAACTACATAATGTCTTTTCAGCACTGAGATTGTCATCTCATCCCAGGAGCTAGGGTGAGGGCTGGAGAGAAGGGAGTGGCAGAATAATAGCTCTAACATTTCCTACTATGTGAGACTAATTAGGGAGGCAGGATAGTACCAGATGAGAATTCAGGGTAGAATATAGTCTCAGAAGGATTTCTGGAGGTGAGGAATATTGAATAAGGCTGTGATAGAGAAGGGTGGGACTGTGGGAAAAAGAGTAGGCTGGCAGAAATAGTATGTCCAAAGGGTTTATAAAGAAGAGTTCAAGAACTTCAGGAATATTTTGGAAGAGAAGATTGGATGGCAACATAAGGCACATAGATTTTGAATCAGTCTTGGGTTTGAATCTGGCTCAACCACTTACTAAGAGAACTTCAGACATTTTCCTGATATCTACTGTAATCAGATTTTAAAACCTATAAAATGGGAATTCATAACTACCCCCTAGGGATGTTAGGACTACAGTAGCTAACATGGTAGACAGTCCAGCGTGGTGCCTGGAAAACAGCACATGATCAACAAGTGGTGGTCACTGCCATTATCATTCCATGTTTGAAGGCTGGCCTGCAGAAGAGGCACAATAGTTGCTCTACATGGCTTTGACAGAAGTTATAAGGAGACATATTTATTTTGGCTTTAGAAGAAAGCTCCTAGCTCTTAAGGCTGTGTGAATAATAGGGTGGATCTCCAAGGAGTTAGGGAACCTTTTCCATTACGAGTACTTGAGCAGCAGGTGCTGCAGGCTTACTCCTTGGCTAAACTGCTAAAAGGGTTTTTGAGACCGTCTTTGGGTGGTCAAATGAGAGACTGAGGTCACTTCAAATTCTGTGACTGATATGCACTAATCTTGTTTTCCAGACTTGGTATACTTCGGGGGGACCCTGTTCTGACCAAACAGTCTGGAAACAATTTTGTTTCTTAATCTTTCCTGTTTAAACCTTGCTGTATCTCCTTGCCTGATCAGGGACTTTTATTAGAAGTGAGGGAGATAATAGGTATGAAAAATGTTTTGACCTCCTTTAAATCTAAGAAAAAATGAAATTACATTCCAGCAAACTTATTACAAATTGAGATTCTGCACATAGTCATGCCCACCCTAGACATGGTCTTGAACCTGTAAAAATTAAATCATTCTTAAATGCACCAGGAGAGAGCTTGCTATTTAACTCCCACTGGAGGATGGTTCTTATGGAAAAGGATTCATAATAAGATGGCTGGATCTATACGTATTAGATTTAAAGTGACTAGCAAAAACCATGTTCCAATTACTTATTATAAAACGAGAAATGTGTTATTGTGGGGGATTTCTAGGATCGTTGGCTAAGAGTGGGAGAGGGAGTACAAAAACCAACATCAAGCCCTGTAGATCCTGATTCTTCCATACAAGGTCATGCTATCCCTTCACAAGCAGTGTTGTCTGATTATGTATGCCTGACCTACAGCTGAGACAGAATCTGTGCCTTTCATTTCCCTAGGACTTTGAGAGTATCAGGGCTGACTTATGACTTCCAGTATCAGTCTCTGTGCCTAATAGCTTTTTCTCAGTTCGTAGGACAATGTACAGCAGACTGAAAACACTAGACAATTAACATTCTCTAAGAGCTGCCCTCAGTGACTAAGGGTATAAATATCCCAATGCTTCTCTCTCTCTCTCTCTCTCTCTCTCTCTCTCTCTCTCTCTCTCACACACACACACACACACACACACACACACACACACACACCCAGAGTGGGATAATTCTGAGGCATTTGTTTTGCACCATATCCAGGGTCGCCAAGTGGAATTAAGTTCCAGTTGCCTTCTGTGGTTTTATTGGCATCCTTCCTTTCCCAATATCCCTTCCTACACTCCTGTCAATTCCTCTGCATTTCTCAAATAAATCCTTGGTTTAGGGCCTGTTTCCAGAGGAATGTAAACTAAGACCTGAGCTTTGTAAATCTCTTGCATGTCATATATTGGATTATTGAATATGGGGCATATGTGTATACACACATTTTCTGACTCCAAAATTTGTGAGGAGAAGTGCAGCCTGGTCATTCTCCTACCCCAGCCCTCAAGCTGAACATGGTGGAGTCATGAGAGCTGGGTCAGGCTGGAGGCTTCAGGGATCTGCACTCTGGTAGTAGTAAGGGGTCCATTTGACAATTCCTTGAAAGCTCACCTCTTAAGAACATAGAGAGGTGCAGGAGGACAAGGTCTTGATTCTTTGTCTCCTTACCCTGAAAAATACCTAATAATCAGCCCCAGAAAGTTATAAGGATTATTCTGACCTTATAAGGTGACTGTTTAATGTCTGTGTTCTTGTGTAGTCCATCTGAAGAGGCCTACTGTATGGATGTCTGCCACTGCCTTCTTCAGGGAATTTTCTGGTTTCCAGGCATTCCTGCCTCTCACTATAACCACAGAACTGGGAGCAGTGAAGGGTGTTATTTGTTGTTGACTGAAGGATTAGCAAGTTATGCCTAGCTTTAAATGCATGGTTTCTCCCAAGGGAGGTCACCACCTATTGGGAAGAATTGAGGGAAACTCAGGCAAACCCAGAAGGCATATTGGCTACTCCATCTCCACAGAAGTAAAATTCAGTCAGTGGCAAATTAGTTTCTCCAGGATAGGGGTGAGGTTGAAGTTCAGGAAGAAGATCCTAGGACCTGGGCCTGGCTGAGGTTTCACATAGTATGGATGGATTCTTTTTACTTTGCTTGCCCCTCACACTCCCATCCATAGATCTGCTGTAAAATGCCTGGGGCATTTAGAATTTCACATTTTTGAAGAGGAGAAAGTGATGGTCTCTCAGACAGTATAACGGGCCTGTTTTGTGGGCCCCTTCTCACCCTGTGTGTAATCGCTGGTGTAGGCTCAGTGGTTTTGTGACACAACTAGTAAGAAGGAGCAGAGGTAAACTTCATGAGGCAAAAGTGAATTTTTGATTTGAAAATTGTGTCCAGTCCTTCATAAGTAAATATCATTTATAATTTGCTCAAGTATAATTTGTATCAAGTTCTATCCAATGACACCAGATATATCAATCATTTCCCATTGGTTTTTTGGTTTTGGTTTTCATTGGCACTGGGAGGTGCCATTCTGCCTGCCTTGATTGGCATCTAGGGGATTTCTAATAGGTGGCATTTCAGACGGTCTTGTGCAGAAGGGAAAAATGGAGATACATGGCATAGAGAGAATGCAGAGGGTATAATAGGATTACATAAGCTTGGAAGCTTTCATTTAATTCAATTTCCCTACCTGTTCTTATTTCTCCCTAACAAAGACAACTTAGGGGCACCTGGGTGGCTCAGTTGGTTAAGCGTCCAACTTTGGCTCAGGTCATGATCTTGCGGTTCATGAGTTCGAGCCCTGCATTGGGCTCTGTGCTGACAGCTTGGAGCCTGCTTCAGATTCTGTGTCTTTCTGTCTTCCCTTCCTCCGCTCATGCTTTCTCCCTTAAAAATGAATAAACATTAAGAAAAATGTTTTAAAAAGACAATTCATAGCAAGAGTTGTGGGAGGGAAGGAAAGAAAAGATGAACTTTGCTGAAGGC
Source organism: Prionailurus viverrinus (assembly GCF_022837055.1). Taxonomy (NCBI): domain Eukaryota; kingdom Metazoa; phylum Chordata; class Mammalia; order Carnivora; family Felidae; genus Prionailurus; species Prionailurus viverrinus. The sequence continues at coordinate 38,451,555 of NC_062565.1, read as the reverse complement.
ATACCTCTCAGGACCTGGGAGCAAATTGTGCCAAATAAGTTTACCATCTGCCCCTAGAAAGATATATGAACCAGTTATATGTGACCAAGGTCACAGGCTTAATATTTAGCATCCATGCCATCATTGAGGGGGGCTCTGGTGAAGCTCTGTGGAGCTTAGACTGGGGTGACCAAGTCACCAAATCAACATCAGGAAGCTGGGGCAGGTTGCAAACTTTAGTGTGAGACTATAAGCAGCCTCAAGGAAGGCAAGACTGTCTCATCCATCTTTATTCCCTACTGATAAGCAAGACTTTTTGACAAATATGATACCAGTTTGTGTTTATAAAATACATGTTTGATTGAGTAAAAGAGCTCCCAGGGACTATCTGGGGTATTGGAGGCAAGCTCAGAGCTGGGCTCCATAAATGTCAGGGTCCTCAGAAGGAAGAAGTAATTACAGTCCTGACATTTAGAACATTAAAGCTCATGAAAGTGCATGGCTCTGTGAACTATTTTGGAAGCTACCAAGTACCATGGGGAAAGGGGGAAGGTCTATTTCATCTTCCTGTTTTTTTCTTTCTCTCCCAGCCTTCACACCCACAGGTGTGCACACTCTTGGCTCTCATCATTCTAGACCTGCCTCAGTTGCAAAAGGAGCTTTCAGCTCAAAATGACTTGGAGTCTTCAGGGTACCCTAGCTGGATACATCTGGTTATTGGCATACCCCTGACTCTTGTGCTCAGTTTCTAAGCCAGTACTTCCCATCCTTTTTTATACAAAGTAACACACAGAAAACATTCATTGTACTGAGCTCACTGAAGGACAGTGGCCTGGGGGCTCTGGCTGCTCAGGCTCTTCCCAACTATCCCAAGACCTGAGGGTATCTCTACTCCATTCCCTGGGAACTTGTTCCAAGTCTCCTTTGGAAAGCTTCCCTTTAAGTAGTCTTCATCTCCACTGGTTCCCACAACACCCCATTTCCACGGAAAAAGAGAGAAAAGGCAAGTACTTCTGCAGACCATACCTGGATGAAATAACTTCAAAGCTCATTCATTCAGCAAACATATTGGGTGTCCTTAATGAGCCAGACACTATGCAGGAACTGGAGATTAGCTGATGAAGTAGATGGAATGGCCCTCACAATGAATAAGCAGGCAATCACAATATAATGTGAATGATGGTGAAAAATGAACTTGCAAGGGAGCTGCATAGAGGGTGGGGTTTAGAGTCTTAAGAGAAATTCATGTGTATGCAGAAGAAAAAACCTCCTGAGTTTGTTCTACACCAGAGGTCAACATAAGGGGCCAGATGAACTCTATCACAAACATTCACTGCAGCTCAAAAGCGTCAAAAGACAACACAAAAGAATGGCTGTGGCCATGTTCTAATTTTTACACAAGTAGGTATCAGGTAGTGACTACATTTACACTGAAGGCCGGTTTGTCAACCTCTGCTCTAAAAGGAAGAATAATCCATCAATAGCTTGTGATTTAGGAACCACTAGAAGAGGGTATTCTGCTGGAGAATTTTATCTAACCCAAGTTTGGAAAAATGATTTTTAAAGATTCCAGATGGCATAGCTGCAAGATTTAGAGATGACTCAATCTACATTGTATTTTATATGCGTGAAAATTAACATTTTAATATATTGAGTGGCTGAGATTTCAGAGTTTGTGACTAATACAATAGGCTCGGTAGTGGTGCTTTGGGAAATAAAAAAAAATATTCATGGGAAATTCAAGTTAAAGACAAGGATAGCCAAGGAAGTAAGATATTGAGTCATCCATACATAATTAGAATATTTGGAGTTGAATACCATGTATTAGGCAGGATATGCTAGATTATGCCATAGTAACAAAAAGAGTCCCAAATTCCAAGCATCTCTAAACAATTTTTTTCATTCATGCAAAACCCAGTTTGGGGCCCAGTGACTCTCTCCAGAACAGCTCTCTTGCATGTGATACTGTAGCTCCACATCAGCACTTGTTTCCACTATTAACTGAGGTATAGGGGAACAGAGTGTTGGGTGGTGAGTCAGTGATGGGCACGTAAATGCTTCTACCCAGAAGGGACACGCATCATATTTCGTTGGCTATATCTTGTCACATGGTCACACTTAACATCAAAGGGATGAGAAAGTACAAGTGTCCTTACAGATATCAGTGAATAGTGGTAATATCTGCTACACATTGCTTCAGAAGCTTCCAACATTTTGGGTGGAACAGATTCCCCAGAAATCTAGAAAACTTAAGACCTGTAAGATGTAGCAGTAGGCCAAGGAAAGAGGGTTGGAGGGAAAATGAATGTGTAAAAAATGAATATGTAAAGATCTGTAAGAATTCAAGGAATAAGACATTCAGTGTGGGTGGGGAAAGCAGTCTAAGAGTAGGAATATTAACCACACATTTGGACAACGGTGCAAGACCATTTAAGGCAAAGTTCTCTTCTGATGGTTTGGTAATATAGAGTGCCTGTGGCTATTTCATACGATCTTTTTTCCAACCTGTCATCTGTATCCATGTTGGAACCTGCTATAGTAAGGATGGAGAGCCTAGGCTGAGGAAGTCCGGGGCATTCAAGCCCCTGATTTTTCTGTTGGAAAGTGTGAGGATTTTCCAGTATCTCCCTCCAAAATCTTTGATAACTTAATAGATCCCTGAGCTGACTGTAACTCTGTAAGGATTTAGTTCTCCAACCCTCAACGAGGGACAGCTAGGTAGGTCTTCACTATGACCTCATCTCCAGTGAGTTAGGTAGTATTGATTGCTATTTTTTTCTTGCCTGAACCAGTTTTACAACAGGAAGCAATGGGCTGAAGTCATAGCAGAAGGAAACAATACTTTGCAGCTGAACTCTGATTTGGGTTCAGAAAATAAGGCCAATGTTAAAATGACTGAAATTCTGACAACTTGAATTCCATGAGCTCACCCAATCTCTTAATGTCTCATCATACTTAGAGGACCCCTGAAATAATTTCAGTTGGAGCCCCATCTTCAAGTTAAAACAATGGAATGGTCTAGATTTTATAAAAAAACATTAATATATGTTCAAATTCCATTTAGAAATCATAGAACAGGATGTACCCTTAAGATTTGTCTTCTGTGGTGCTTTTATCAAAATACACTTGTTTTTATTGGAGTGGGCATCAAATTATACTAACTAGGGCTTCACCCCAGCCATTTCTTAAATACCATGTATTTTGTGGTTGTCCTTGTCTTCATTTGTCCCATTCTATGTTTCTACTACTTCCAGCACTCCCATCTGGATTCTATGCCCAGATCATAACTTAAGGTAGAAATATTCCTCAAGGGTTAATTTATTAAGTACAACATCCTGGATATAAAGCTTTAGTTCATAGGAACAACTATAAAGTCAGGAAATGGGGCACGATCTGTGATGTGAATGTATGTATGTGGAGGACAGGCAGTCATTGAGTTCTTTTTCCCTATGGACTCCTAGCTCCTGGAGTGTTGGAACAGTCTTTCTACCCTGTATCTAGCATATATGAACTCAAATAATTAAACATCTTACAATGTAACGGGTTGCCTGTCAGTTGCTTCTGACCATAAATGGAGCTGGTCAAAAGATGAATGAGCCCACTCAAAGTACTTTAACTGAACTTCCCACTTTCCTTTGCCCTCACTGCTTTGACCCACCTTGTGCCCATCGCCCGAATCCCCTAGATCAGATTAATCTCGCTAACCTCATTGAGGAGAAGGAGAGGAGTTACAGCTGTGACTGAGTCCACCAAAATACTACAGTCTATTAAAAGCATCAGTTCATCAAAGTCCATGATGTTAATTTGCCAGGAAAGAGTCCCACTGGATTAGACTTTTAATTGGTATGAAATGCAGCCCAGAATACGGGGGTCTTGGGGAAATTTCATTCTGTAGCCTGGCAGTAATTAATCGACCTCCTCCAGAGTTAGTGCCCCCTGGTGTACTGGAGTTGTTAAATTACCAGGCAGGGGAAAATTCTATTATCCAGAAGCTCAACTCTTACAAATTCCCAGTTCTCTCCTCCGTTCCTTCCCAGTCTTTCTCTGAAGGAAGTTGTAAATGAGCTACCTCTGACCTAAAGCTTCCAAAAACTTAGTCCCTCTAGAACTGTGTGTCCCGGGGCAAATCACCATCCCCTTGGGTGTTAGATCATCTCCAACTTATTTTCAGGGCCAAAGATGTGGGAGTCCTTTAGACCAGGATTTAAACATTTCCCTGTGTCTTCTCATAAATTGTAATTGTGGGGCAGTGATACAAATTGTGGTATAGTCCTACAGTATAATAAAAATATTACATTAAAATATTATATTTTTCATGCAATGAAAACAGTACATAATAATAATATACAAATTAACAAATAATACACAAGTTACCAGATAATATAAAAGCAATTTTAAAATGAACTGGAGTCACATGTGACAATATAGATGAATCTGAAAAACAGATCTGGTGAAAACCCAGACACAAAAGAGTAACTGTGAGCCCTATGAGCCCAAGTTCAAGAGCAGGCAAAACTAATCTATTGCAAAGGAAATCAAAGGTTTGCCTGAGGGTTGGGATAGGGATTGACAACTAAAAGGCATGAGGGAACTTTTTTAGGTTATAGAAATGGCTTATATCTTGAGTAGATGGTAGTTAAATAGGTGTATTCTTTTGTCAAAATTCAATGGGCTGTACACTTGAGATCTATAAGTAATTTCACTCTGATAAAATAAAATTAGGCTTGAAATGGGAAGAAAAGACCTACCCCTTTTAACTTAGCAAATTTCACTTTGAGAATTTCTCATGTACTTAGACAAGTATAAAACAGGAGTCATTGCAATACTTATAATAAAAATAAAAATGTAATTTAAATACTCAGTAATGTGATTAAATTATGGTAGCTCTACAGAATAGAATGTTCCACAGCCATGAAAATAACACCAAAACGTACTTTGACATGTAAAATACAAGACATGATGAATTAAAAACATTATAGAATGCAATCTCACTTGTGCAAACATTAAATGTAACAGTGGCTTTTTTTGGTTGGTTTTATTATAGGCAAAACTTATGCTTTTCTGAGTTCTATAGAGTATGTAGCAGTATATGGGTCTATAATCAATGTTTGTTACTTTAGAAACTCCTAATTTTGTTACGCATTTTTCACTTAGAGTTAGGATTGTACCCACCACAATGCCTAATGGCTAGATTGCCAATGCCCATGGCCTGTTCTTTCTCCATTTCTTTTTCTTCCATCCAGGCTATCAACCTTATACTCTTTCTCTCTGGACTAAACTCGGAGTCTTGTATTTCCATCTCACTAATACACTGCCACCATTTATTCCAGAAGACAGTGACTGCGTACTTTTTTTGAGGCTTGAATTTTGAGCCTCCCATCAGTTCTAACCTGCCCACAGCTGTCCAGCCTATACTCCCAGGCCTGTGCATTCCATCTTCCATGAAGGTATAAGGTGGTCTGGATGGGATCTATTTACCCTGGACACTTTAAGGGACAGCTTATTTGGGGTCTCATTCCTGCTTGCAGGACTTGGCCTCAGGTTCTACATGAGGTGTCCCCATACCAGTCATATCTGGCTTCTCCCCAGCCTCTGATTTTGCCTATGTCTGTACACTGTACCACCTGGCTCTTCTCTCTCCAGCACTTTCTCTGGGCTCACATCTTTTCCTGGCCCACCTTCTATTCTAGTTTTTCAGAGCCTGAGATTCTAAGCTCAAGATGCCTGAGATTCTAAGCTCCAAATTTTGTGCAGAGGGGTAGTATAGTAATTCAGTAGTGGGCCCCAAAAAGATAAGTCAAAGTTCTAGGACCTGTGAATGCTACCTTACTTGAAGATAGTCTTTGCAGGTGTAATTAACTTAAAGATCTTTAATGAGGTCATCCTGGATTTAGAGTGGACCCTAAATACAATTACTGCTGTCATAAGAGAAATAAGAGGGGAGATAGGAGGACATGTGAAGGTGGAGGCAAGGTACTGTGAGCCCAGTAACATCTGAAGTCACCAAAAGCTAGAAGATATGGAAGATTTTTTCTCCCTAGAGCCTCCCGAGGGCACATGGCCCTGCTGACCCATGGATTTTGGACTTCTAGCCTCCATAACTGAGAATAAATTAGTTGTTCTAAGCCACTAGGTTTGTGGTAATTTGTTACAACAGCATCAGGAAACAACTACAGGTAGTAATTAGCAGACCATCTGTATCAGTCCTTCCCCTACCAGTTCCATCTGTCCTGGCAGAAGGAGGAGTCATGATGGTCTTAGCTTGAAAGACACCAATCAAAGCCTAAAACCAGAGCTTATATGTAGGCAATTCAGTTTGAGAAGAGAATCTGAGAAATTGAGAAAACAGATCAAGTGAAACAGGAAGGGAGACCCCAAAACAAGCTTGTGATTTCTATCAGGCCGGTCATCGCTGTGGGCAATGCAGGCATGTTCTCACTGGGACTCTGAGGAATAATGAGGGAGCAGAAGGCAAGCTGACACTCTGTAAACCCCTCCTCCCACTCCCTGCCCCTTACCCCCACACTGATTTGTCTGATATTCTGCAGGCATTCCTGGCTGCCCAAGAACAAAGGAAATGGTTAACTGATGGAGGTCAAGTCCTGCATGATTGTGATCTCTATCAGTTTACATATATCTTAGTAAGATTGCCTTTTTCTTATAATTTATCAATAGACTAATATCCAAAAACTTATATACTCAGTTTCCTGGAACTCCAACATCACCCTCCCCTCCATAGTGATGTGGGGAACAAGACAAGAAGGAATCAGTAGGTAACGTTAAATTTCTTTACAACCTGTAGCCTATTGACCAATACAGTAAAACCTTGGATTGCAAATAATTTCTCCTGTGAGTGTTCCATAAAATGAGCAAATATTTCTAATTTTAACTTGATAAACGAGCAATGTCTAGCAATACCAGTAGTATGTGATGCAAAGTGTCACATCATAACTGAGCTAATGGTTCTCCTCTCCCCCTTCTCTCTCTCTTTCTCTCTCTCTCTCTCTCTCTCTCTCGTGCACACACACATACCACAAGATTGTGGGTGATTGTCTCCCATGCTTGGATGCCTGGTCTCAGGCTGTGGTGACCATCAGTGAACTGATGGATCTGCATCACAAGCAACAGTAAGAGGTTATGGAGGAGATCTCTTCTGCAGAGTGATGAGGGAGCATAAGGCAAGCTGAGGGGAAAGTACAGGCTAACAGCATCCCACCCCCACCCCAGGTGGAATATGTGTTATATTCCTCAAATACTCCTGGCTACCCAAGAACAAAGGAAAGGGGTTTAAGTGCTTGCCATGGTGATGTGAGAAACTAAGGCAAATGAAAAATTAAATTCCCTTACTGCCTACAGCCCATTGACAAGTCCTTGAGGTTGGCAGAGTGACCTCAGTAAAGGTGCTCAGATGCCTCAATGATGACATTTTGCTAGGGGACAAAAGGGAATCTTGAATTAACACTATTCTGATCCCCAAGGATTATATAAGTCTATAAAAATTCCTTTAGAAACTTTATCTCAACTCCCCCAAGATGCATGCTGGCAACCATACTCCAAGCTTAATCCCCCCTGATCTACATCTGAAGGGTCTCATGACTGAGGTTTTACTAAATGGTAGTAAATGGCCCTTAACAATAGCCCCCTAAAGATCCTGGAAAACTTGCTTCCAAAATACCTTAGAGACTTACTCTATCTCTAACCCCCTCCCAATCTGAGGGTATATAATCAGTTACCCATCACAACCCCAGTGCAGCTCTTCCTGCCCATGGGTCCTGTCCCCATGCTTTAATAAAATCAACTTTTTGCACCAAAGACGTCTTCAAGAATTCTTGGCCATTAGGTCTGGACTTCCTGCCCATCACCCCAAAACTTCATCACAGAGGAAGAAGAGAAAAAGGTGGAAGAATCTTTCACTTTAAATTAGATTAGGGATATGTGTAAAATGTGAGAAAGAGTGCATTATTTGTAGAAAAGCACCACCCGAATAAGACTGTAGCAGTGCGAGTGACGAATATGTTTAAGGACAATGCAATGTCACATTTCTGCGAAATCCTCAAAAGGAGGCAAAGCAAGTGTCATTGGATAGGTTCCTTGTTAAAGTTGCATGAAAAGAAAGATTCCATTGAGCCAGTAGACAACAGTGATTCCGTTAGTGATGGTGAAAGTCATCCTACAAAATAACCCTTCTCTTGTCTCCCTCACACACCAGCTATGAAGGTAAGTGCAGGTTAACTTATTTTTCTTTATATTTTGTCTTTATTTTGTATTATATTACAGTATTGTAATCCTTTTTGTATGAATATTTTTGGGTTGTGGAACAAATCATCTGAGTTTCCATTATTATAGGGAAATTCACTTTGATATACAAGTGCTTTGGATTACACGCATTTTTCCAGAATGAATTATGCTCGCAGACCAAGGTTTTACTAGAGACAAATACAGAGTATAACCTTTCTCCAGGAACTCCCTACTGTCTTAATGTTAATGCCTTAGTGGAGGGAAAACAACCTTATCTTGACAATAGCAAGGCCTTTGGTATCTTGAGTCTTCTTGAGCACATGAAAGTCCTTCTGGAGACCTCCCTTTTGCCTTTACCTCTCCCAACTCCATGGTATAACTAGCCACTCTTTACAACCCCAGTGAAGCTCTTTCTGCCCGAGGCTCCTGTCCCCAGACTTAAGTAAAATCACCTTTTTGCACGAAAAATGTCTCTCTTGGCCATCAGCTCTAGACCCCACCACTCTAAAACCCTATCAGGAGCTTCCAGGGCCTCCCAGGATTGCCCATCCATGGGGCAAAAGAGGAGAGCATATATTTCCTGGCTCCTTCCTCCATCAGTCAAATTCTCCCTTTGGACATTAACTGCTCAGTGCCCATGCTTCCAGCTGTGCATGGAGGAGTCAGGAGTTGGAGAAACCTTGGCACGAATGATGACAGTTGAGCAGTGGCTGGAGTCCGAGGTGGGCTAGGAGAATGAGGCAGAGAGTCCCGGGTCATGGTCTAAGAAGTATCCTCAGACTTGGAGTACCAGCTCTGAGACTTTGGGGAAATGCTCTCAAAATTCTCATTTGATGTGTAATTAATAACCTGACCTTACAGGCCTGTTGAGGATCCAGTACAAATGAAGGTAAAAGTGTTTTTTAAACTGAAAAACACTAATAGACATCAACTACTATATCCCCAATTCTATACAATCAGCCCGAATACAAAAACCTGTCTTTCCATATCTCCACCTCCATCCTCCACCTGCAAACAATGCCCTTTCTTGGCTGCCTTCCTCTAGTACATGGCCCTTCCCCTTCCCCCATCCCATCTCCATCAGGCCCAAGAGCACATCCTGCAGCCAGTTCCCCTTCCCAAGCTAGCAGTAGGTCCAGTCTGAGGGGGAAACCAGAGGCTCTGGAAGATGCTGCACTATGGAAGGGAGTACACAGTACCCCAGACACTTCTGAGTAGAGCTAGTTCTTCCCATATCTTCTCTTGTGAAGTGTAGCTTCCCTCCTGATCCTGCAAATGAAGTTTAAACCTTTTAACAAAGATAACAGCACAATTTGGGTGGCGATGGTCCCCCGCAGATGAAACCTCAGAGGGAAGGAACCTGCCTGGGGCCTGTACAGTCCACAATCCAAACAGGCCTGCTCTTCTCATTCACATGCCCAAATGACCAAGCACTCAGAGCCAGTTACCTGGGTGGGGGCTGCCGCTCAGCAAACTTGCCACAGAGGAGAACGTATGTAGGCTGCCTGTGTTGTTCTGGCCAGGTGATGGGCCATATGCCCCAGCAGGTGCCCAGCTCCTCCATCAAAGCAGAGAAACTGCAGGCATTCAGCCCTGTGTTCTGTGGGTTTTGGGGCAAGATGATAACACTGCTGCTCACCACCCAAGAAACAGGGCTGTTTGTCCCCGGGGTGGGGTTAGCACCCTATAAAAGGCCAATTGATTTTTCATCTTCTTTCTCCCAAATGCTATGCCTGATTATGCATCCCCTAATATGTTATTTTTCAGAAGAAATATTTTATAAACATAGTAATAAAATAGTAAATCAAATTTATAAGATAACTGTTTATAACTTAAACACAAAAGTATGTTTATAGAATTATAAACTTTGGAGGTTACAAACATCAAAGTTCCAACTGAAACAGATGGCTCACTCCTATTAGATTGGAAGGTTTATTTGTATGGGGGCTCTTTGCAAAGTGAGGGGGAGGTACAAGGCACTCGGGAAGGATACTGACCTAACTACCAGGACTGGGTGACTATAAAGAGTATCTTCTCATTCTGCTTTGCTCTGAGAAGCACAGGGCAAAAGTTAACTGGGGTTTGCGGGTACCTGGAACACTCCATAGGAGAGGTGTTCCCTCTATGACCCCAGAACTCTTTGGGGCCAACATGGACTGGAGTTTGGCCTTTCTTATAAGCATGACTATCACAAGAGATGAAAGTTCCAGAAGAAAAGTTAATAGGTTAAAATAAGTTTGGGGAGCCAACTATTGAAACACACACACACACACACACACACACACACACACACACACACACAGGATTACAAGTTTTATCAAGAGAAGAAAAATTAGGGGTGCCTGGGTGGCTCAGTCACTTAAGCATCAGACTTCAGCTCAGGTCCTGATCTCGCAATTCATGAGTTCAAGCCCCATCATGGGCTCCATGCTGACAGCTCAGAGCCTGGATCCCGCTTTGGATTCTGTGTCTCCCTCTCTCCGTTCCTCCCCCACTCGCACTCACTGTCTCTGTCAGAAATAAAGAATAAGAAAACTTTTAAAGCAGAAAAATTAAAGATAAGCCAGGAATTAAAATTAGCCTAATAAACCTAATAAGAGATTTCACAATTTGAAAGCAGAACAAGAAAATGCCCAAAAGAGCAGGCAATGATGGTTCTGAAAAATATAACTGAGATAATAAACACACATAACAGAATAGATAAGATAGCATTAGGGGTAGAATTGAGAAATTATTTAGTAAATTGGAAGAACAGACTAAGAAAACATGAGAAATACAATTCTCAAATTTTTTTGGAAAATAGAAATAACATTCCAGAAAGAACTCAATGAAAAGGACAGTGGGGAAAATATTTGAAGAAATAAGAGATAAATTTCTCCATGAGACCTCTCAGATGGAAAGGTCTATACAGTGCCAAAGAGAAGAGAGGAGGGAAAAGGCATATCCAGACCCATTATAATGAAATACAAGGCTTTAAGAGACAATAGAAGATTCTAAAGTTTACAGAAATCTCTTGTATTTGTTGAAAAATTTGTTAAAATATTAGATGTCAAAATATTAAAAGAAAATAATTTGTATTCTAGAAACATATTTCAGTCAAACATTCAAACATTCTCAGGCAATTGAAAACCACTGAAACATAAAAATCCACTGAAAACAGTTTTGGACAAAGCACTTATATAAAAGATGAAACTAGGAATTGCAGGAGAGAAATAAAATTATCAGTTGCCTTTGGTCTTAGATTTTTTTTTTAATTAAGGTAATAGCCTTACAAAGGAGAAAATATTTTGGAGTGTCTGAGTGGCTCAGTTGGTTAAACGTCTGACTTCAGCTCAGGTCATGATCTCACAGCTAGGGAGTTCAAGCCTCACATCAGGCTCTATGCTGACAGCTCAGAGCCTGGAGCCTGCTTTGGATTCTGTGTCTCCCTCTGTTTCTGCCTGCCTTTCTGTCTGTCTCTGTGTTTCTCAAATAAACATTAAAAAAAATTTTAATAAAATATTTAACCCAGAATTAAGTCTTTATGACATTAAAATGATACAGATTGTGTGAAGAGGGGGAGAAACAAGGGACATAAGATCATACTACAGCTGTCATGTTATAAAGAAGACGTAGATTAATTACATGAAAGTTGGGATATAAAAGATACTGAAAAAAGATGGAAGAAATAATACAAAATGGTAGAAATCGGCATAAGTATCAATTACAAAATAATGTACAAAATTCACCAGCCAAGGGAAATATTGACAGGATTAAAAAAAATAACAAAATCCAGGCGTAAGTTATTTACCAGAGATACATCTAATACCTAAGAATAAAGACTTGAAAGATTGAAGAAATGGGTCAAGCAAAAAACTGCTATAGCTTATTGGTAGCAAAATAGACAAAATGTGTAATTAAGGATAGAAAAAGTTCTACATAGCCCTAAAGGATTAAACTGCAGCATTATTTATGATAGCCAAGATACGGAAACAACCCAAGTATCTGTACATCAATAGATGAATGGTTAAAGATGGGTGTGTGTACGTATATATATACATGTGTGTATATATGTGTATGTATACACACACACGATGGAATATCAGCCATTAAAAGATCTGATTCATCACAACATGGGACAGAGTATTATGTTAAGGGAAAGACAAATAACATACAATTATTTCACTTACGCATGGGATCTAAAAAAAATAACTCTAAAATAGAGAAAACTACCGATTGGGTAGTGGGATGGGAAAAATAAAGGAGATTAAGAGGTATAAACTTCCAGTTTATATTTTGGATTCTGTGTCTCCCTCTCTTCCCTGCTTGTGCTCTATCACTCTCTCAAAAATATTAAAATATTTTGTTAAAAAGCTGTTTTTTATGGAGATCATGGTGTCTGACCATAACAAGTTAGAGGCTAATTTAAAATATTTCTGCACATTTGAAGTTAAAAACACTAAAAACTTAAGCAAGAAATAAAAACTTTAATAGCTAGAACTAGTGATAAAACTACATATTACAACATGAGATTGAAGCTAATATTTATAAATACCTTTTTAAAAGGGGATGTTCAAAAGCAATGAGTCAAGAAGTTGGAAAATAATAAACACACAAATTAAAAATATATTTAAGAACAGAAATGAGTAAAATAGAAAACCTTCAATAAGAGAATCCAAGAAAGCCAAAATGGAATTGTTGAAATAACACAGGACGCACCTGTGCTATGAATGATAAAGATGAGGAAAGACACCAATAATATACAATAATATACGTAAAATGGGGGACATAGCTACAGATAAAGTAGACACTCAAAAAATAATAAAATACCATCAATTATATGCCAAGAATTTTAAAAAACCTAATTGTATGTTTTAAGAATTTTCATTTTGGGAGTGCCTGGGTAGCTCGGCAGGTTGAGCATCTGACTTCGGCTCAGGTCATGATCTCACTGCTCATGAGTTCAAGCCCCGCGTCGGGCTCTGTGCTGATGGCTCAGAGCCTGGAGCCTGCTGCAGATTGTGTCTCCCTCTCTCTCTGCCTCTCCCCCACTCGCGTGTGTGCTCTCTCTCTCTCTCAAAAATAAACATTAAGAAAATCTTTTAAAAAATTTCATTTTGTCTAACCAGAAGGGACTTAAGAACTAAAAGTCTCAAATGGTCCTATCCAAGAAACTGAACAATTATTCAAAATAGCTATCCAAAGACAAGACCACCAATGGATGATTTACAGATAGAATGATCTGTTCCTTGACATTCTGATGTAATTTACTTAATATTAAACACAATAGAAAATGAGGTAGCATTTCCAAGCTCCTCCTAAGAGGCCAGCTTCTGTGCCAAACCTAGTGAAGATGTTATGAAAAAAATTACAAGCACATTACCCTTATAAGCATGATGCCAAAAATCCTAAAAAAAAAATTAGTAAACTCAGTGTATAAAAAGATACTATGTTCAAGTTGGGTGTATACAAAGACGGTTTAATATTAGAAAACTCAAATATACTCTGCCACATCAACTCAACAAAACATTTTTGAGAGACCGTTCTCCATGGGTCTCGTAGGTTTCTGCATATCTTGTGAAAAGCTCCCATGACCTTTGTTCTAGAGTATATTCTTAAAGATTATTGTATAGAAAATAGGCTTGAAAGATATTGTGCCACTTTCTAAAGTAGATGGCAAGTTTTTTACTGTCCAGTATAATAATTCACTTCAGGGAAAATGGACAAGTCTGCCTATAGCCCATTTTAAAAGATTCAGTTTTTTTCAGCTATAATGCAAATCAGCTGTATGTACAGTATCCACCTGGGCTGCCCTGTGTTGATCCCATGGGGCTTTAGAGGGGCAAGGGGAACTGATGTGAACAGGAAGATCATACTGTATGTACAGCATAAGTAATAATCCTTTACTTCTTACCCAAGAGTCTCCTGTCTTCTGCCAGAATCTATAAAACTATGTATGGCAGGCTGGGACACTTGGATGGCTCAGTTGGTTAAGCACCTGACTTCTCGAGTCATGATCTTGCAGTTTGTGGGTTCGAGTCCCGTGTTGGGCTCTGTGCTGACAGCTTAGAGCCTGGAGCCTGCTTCAGATTCTGTGTTTTCCTCTCTCTCTACCCCTCCCCCTCTCACACTCCATCTCTGTCCTCTCTAAAAAATAAGCATTTAAAAAGTTAACACTGGCAGCTAACTTACTAGTTTGCAAGGAAGGTAAAATCTGGAACTCTTCACAGTTCTTGACAATTATTTCAAAACATCACAATAAAGCAGGTGATAATATTTTGTAACCATTTATGATAAAACTCTTGAATGGAGGAACATTAGAAGCATTCATTTTAACATTCTTTCAAATGAAAGAATTTTCACCATAACTAATTTATTCAATATGATATTGAAGGTCCTAGCCAGTGCAAGAAGAGGGAAAACAGTCGTAAGGATCAGAAAGGAGGAAGCTGTCATTGTCTGTATAAGATAAACCTAAAAGAATATAGACAAGTTATTACAAATAACATGTATTAGGGTATCTGGGTATAAGAATGGTACACTTAAATTTGTTGTATTTCCATAAACCAGCAGTATGTCACTGAAGAGAAAATACCATTTACAGCAGTATCAGAATATTAAATATTTAACAAGCCTAAAATATGAAAAATCTTTATAGGCAAAATAAACTTTAAGACATATTTTTAAAGATCTAAATAAATGAATTACAGCATGTTTACTGTTTAATTATGGGATTTTATAGAACTCAAGATGATTATAAATCTTACATGGAATAATAAATTGCCAGGAATATTTTCCAAAAACAAAAAAAGGTATAACTATTAAATATGCTATTTTAAAAAGCATGACATTGACAGAATTGACGAATTGGCAAATGGAATAGAATAGGGAGCCCCCAAAACAGAACATCATGGTGGAAGTTGTCATGGATGGAAAAAAATTTTTCAACAGTTATATTAGAAAATTTTAATGATAGCAGTTAAAATTTTATCACACAACTCACACATGCACTTACATACATATATCCAATAACTTTGCATGAACTAAAGAAGTGACTCCTATTTTGTACTGCATTTAGTTTTATTTTTTAAACCTGGAAGTTTGGAAAAGTTTAAGACACAAAAAGCATCAACCATGAAAGAGTTTATAAACTTGATTCTTATTGAATGACAATTCTTAATTTTAACAAAAAAGATAAGTTATAAACTGAAAAGATTTCTGGAATACATACTAATTTAAAAGATTAGTATTCAAACTATAGAAAAGAACACCTATAAGTAAATAAACAGAAAAAAAGGCAAAGACATAAATGGGCATTTCACAGTAGGTGAAACCTATGTAATCAATAAAATAGGGAGAAATACTTATCATTAATGATCATAATGAGATTCCATTTTGTACTCATTCAATTGGCAAAAAAATTAAACTCTGACAATAGTAAGAGTTGGAAAAGCTATGTGTCCACAAGATTTCTTTTATCTTGCAGGTAGAAGTATAAATTGGTACAATCATTGGAATATAGCATTGATAAACTCCACAATGCAAAATTCTTTGCATATATGTACAGGGAAGGAATTGCTGGGCTGTAAAGTATTTGGCACTATCTCTTAAAACCGAATATGCAAACTCTTCAAATATATCTGGTCTCCCCTCTTCTATGGAAATGTACATTTTGGCCCATTGTGGTTGGTTGGGGCCATAGGTTTAGTTTTTGGCCAATGAGTTATGAATGGAAGTGATAACATGTCACTTCTTTTTTTTTTTTTTTTAATTTTTTTTCAACGTTTATTTATTTTTGGGACAGAGAGAGACAGAGCATGAACGGGGGAGGGGCAGAGAGAGAGGGAGACACAGAATTGGAAACAGGCTCCAGGCTCTGAGCCATCAGCCCAGAGCCTGATGCGGGGCTCGAACTCACGGACCGCGAGATCGTGACCTGGCTGAAGTCGGACACTTAACCGACTGCGCCACCCAGGTGCCCCGATAACATGTCACTTCTATGCCAGAGCACTGAAATGCTGATACCAGATCTTTCAAGGCTCTTTATTTCCCTCTGGCACAGCTACTGTTGACATTTGAGATGATGACTATTTTGTTGGACTAGATCCTTGAGTGACTATAATAAGCAGAACCTTCTTCAACTGATTGCAAAGGACATACAGCATGAATGACAAATAAACTTTTGCAGTTTTGAACTGAGAATTTGAAGACTGTTACTGCAGCAGATTACTTTATTCTGACTGATACATGTACAACAGGAGACATGAAAAAGATTTTCATAACACACTATTCACAATGGCCTTGGAAATCAACCCAGATGCCTGTCCCTGGAAGAAGAATGAGCAAATTGTGGTATAATTACTAAATGGGAGGTTATTCAATGAGAGCAAAATAACTACATTGACCTATAACAATACATATAAGCTTTACCAATGTAAATAAAGTGAAAAGTAAATCCAAAAGATTTATAACATATGTAATTATATCAAGATGACTTTCCCATAAAATTAAAAACTAAAATGTAAACAAATGCTCCTTAAAAACATGGGTATACAAAATTTTCTAAAGAGGAAAACAGGAAAGTAAAAACCACAGGATTCAGGATGGTGGTTACCTGAAGCAGGAAGAGCCAGGAGCATGGGATGGAGGAAACTGCATTGTTAGATGTAGGCTATTGTCAAGATCCTAATTTGGGGAGGGGGGATGGAAAGTGAAGAACATAAGTGTTAAGAATAAGGGGCGCCTTGGTGGCTCAGTTGGTTAAGCGTCTGACTCTTGATTTCAGCTCAGGTCATGATCTCACAGTGTGTGGGATCAAGAGCTGCATGGGGTTTTTGCACTGACATCCTGGAGCCTGCTTGGGATTCTCTCCCTCTCTCTCTGCCCCTCCCTGACTCATACTCTCTCTCAAAATAAACTTTTAAAAAAAAGCTAGCTAAATAAATTATGGCAGATTATTCATGGATTAATAATGCTTTATAAACCATAGTCACTAATTCATAATCTGATTCTATACATCTGAGATTTTTAAAAAAACATGATAAATGATTCTATTCTCCCTACTTTTATGGGGGAAAAAAAAAAGGGCTATACATGTGGAGGAATTCTTGGTCACCCAGCAGAGTTAAGTTAAAATATGGTTGTGCACCATCCATCATCAGTAAGCCCTGTAAGTAGGGTGATGTAGGACAAAAGGATCATTTTTCTTTTCTTTTTGATAGGATCCCAATCAGCCTGAGAGTTCATGTATCTATCATATTTCTTTGCCTATAAAGTTCTTAGTTATATACCACAGTTAAAGACTGAAAAGGAGATAATTTGTGCAAAAAACAAGAATGATGAACAAATGTCATGGCCACTGACCTGTTGGCCATCTTACTCATTTGTTCCTATTCCTGTGCCAGGCATGGTTTCCAGAACAGAGGATAGAATGGTGTACAAGAGCATTCTGGAAAACAGGGAAATCATAATTTGCTGGGATACGTATGCAAATAAAAAGGTACCAGTCCTAGTGTAGGTTGTCGATAAGGGAAGAGGTGACCTCCAAGCTGATGCCTAAGGTATAAGCAGGATCTATCCAGGTAAAAGGTTGGAGTTGTGGGAATCAGGGGTGGAAGACAAAGGAGGAAGAGGGCATGTTTCAGGCAGAAAGCGGTACATGTAAATGGTCAAGGGGAAGGAGGCTTTGAGCAACTATAAAGTTCAGTCTGGACTGAAAAGAGCAACAAGGAGAATGAGAAGAGGAAATGTAAGAATAAAGAGATGGGGGGGGGGAACTGGGAGGAGTTTGGACTTTGGCCTGAGGGCAATTAGTCATTTGGAGTATGTTAATCAGGGGAGTGACAGCCTATTTGCATTCTCAAAGAATGTGCAGAATGGATTACAGGGCCTGCTACAGGGAGATCCTTTAGAGGCTGTATCAGGGTTCCTGCAGGAAACATATGGCACACTCACAGGGTTTTATTGAAGAAAGTCTAATGAAGGGTTATTTACAGAGGTGTGGGCAGATTAAGGCAACTCAAAAAGGACAAATTTGAGGATTAGCAAGGGTGAGAGAGCCTTTGCCACATCAATCCCATAGGGTCCTGGAGAAGGTCCAGAACCATGGGAGAGGGGCCATGGAACAGAAGCCGTGGCCTTAGAGGAGTGCAACCATTGCCAAAATCATGCCCAGTAAGTAGGGAGAAGGGGAGACCCTAACCCCTATCACCTCAACCCATGATTCCTGGTAGCCTAACCTAACCAGAGCACAGATGGTATGGGAACCTGGGTGTGCAGTCTATAGAGGCAGCCTCCTGGTGCACAGAGAAGAAGGTGGAGTGGTTGTTCACACATGCTGCCAGTAACATGGACTTCTGACTGAACCTGCTAGAGGTTCACCATTCGACCAGCAAATGTCCTGCATATCAAGGAGAACTTTTAGATAGTAGTAAGTTGTCTTTCTACCCAAAAAGGAGAGCCACAGTAGAGCAACACCATCACTGGTGGTTCTCCCTTATCTTACAAAGTATATTGAAGGGAGATACATTCTAAATCACAGGGGTCTGTGGTAGCAAATTATGGATAGACTAGAATTATAAGAGTATAGTGGATGAATGCTCTGAACAATTACGTATTGTGTATATGTGGGGGCATATAAATAACCACTTGTATGTGCAAAGTTTACCTTACCTTCACTGCAGTAGCATATAACTTAGACCTGTATGGGGTATGGAAGAGCATGGGATGCAGAAGAGAATCTGCAAATAATGCAGACCAGAGTGGCAAGGGAGAGGACCTGGATGGGATTCATCAATTTCCTAGCACAAAGGATCAGCTATATATATATATATATATATATATATATATATATATATATATATATATATATATATAAAATGTATATTGTATAAAATATACAATATACATATATATACAATATATGTATATATATAGTGTATATACATACACTATATACATACAATATAATATACAATATAATATATATGTTGTAAACTAAGCTTAATTAGCCTACCAGCCACTTTAGATTTATTCATGCCTGCTTGTTCCAAAAATGATTGAGTGACTATGCATATCATAAAATATTTGCAGTTTATAAAACCATTCTCTTGTCTTTATATAAAGGCTAAAGTTCAACAACCCCTTTGAGTATTCTAGACGATTAAAGGTGTTTAGTTCAGATATTTGAGCACCAAAACCCTCTCTGTAACTGAAGATAATACATATTTCTATCTGTGAACATCACATTTAAATATACAGAAGTAGTTGAGCTATAGATGTGGGGGATTAGTTACAAGAAGCGGGCAATCTCAATGTCTTTGTCTCAGCATCTGTTTATGGAGGAACCCAAAGGAAGATTTGAGTGCAAGTAGTTTATTTTGGATGTGATCCCAGGAAACATGGAATGAGGAGGGAAGTGAAACAAGGAAAGGAAACAGCCGATGAAAGGTGTGTTTCTTGCCACTGTGGGCCCTGAATTTTAATTCAGGTGAGGAATGCTGGGACCCATTGCAGGAAATGTATCTCAGAATCATCCTACTTACAAGGCAAGGAGGCTAACACCTACTCCCATCAGTCATTAGCTAAGGACTATGTGTGCATGTTACTGTTTGAGGATAGAACAAGAGTAATCGTCATCAGGTAGAGAAGGGGGCTGGGAGATGAAAGTCAGGCCAGCATACATTGAAAAGGAAGGGGATAAAGGGACCTGGGCAGGGCACCAAAAGCATCTGTTATACCCAACCAAGCACCTTCGGTCCTTTCTACCATTATTTGGGCAGCCCAGATGGATCGAGTGTCCCAGATGACAGAGTAGGGCACTGGTGATTATGCTGACCAGACCATGAAAATACAGCTTGTTAATTTTCCTGATATGAGTCTACCCAAGCAAGGAATATGACGTTGTGCCAAAATTTACTGCAGGATGTTCCTGAGCACTTATGTCTAAAACTTTGAAAATCCAGAAATGAGTAGCTCTTTGTGAAAAAGAAGGGATGACTTGAGCCCCAGATACTCTAGCCTATGGTGTGGTCTCCTGTGGCCATGTCTTAACTGTTCAGATCTGGACGTTTTGTTTTCACAGAAGATTTCTTGTAGTTGGAGGGATTTTCCTACTCTTGGCATATTGCCTTAACAATGTCCCTAATTTTCCTAAAGTAAATTTCAATGTATAATAATTGCAAAGAAGGACCACTTTGCCCAGTATTCTCACCCTCCCCCAATTTCCCAAAGCTAGAATCCAGTTTGGAGGAGCCGTTCTTTGAGGTTAGTCCCACTTATTTAAACCATAAGAGTGCACCCAAGAATTATCATCTAAAGCAGTGCTTCTCAAAGTGTGACTCTGAGAAACCCCTGCATCAAACACTGGAGGAACTTGTTAAAAAGGTATTGTAATAGCATTGCATGGTGACAGGTGGTAGCCACACTTGTGGTGAACATAGCATAACATATAATAGAGTTGTTGAGTCACTGTTGTATACCTGAAAATAATGTAATAATCATGTCAACCATACTCAAATATAGACTTATAGATATCAATGAAAGTTAAAAAAACTTTCTGGACTTCATCCTACACCCACTGAATCTGAATCTCTTGGCCTGAGCACAGCTATCTTATACCTTATTAGGAATAGTTGGGTTGCTTCTTGACATAACCTACAGCTACACATTAGAATCACCTGGGGAGCACCTCACCTCCACACCCCACCCACTTCCCATCCTCCCAGTGCTCAAGCCACACCCAAAACCAGTGAAATCCAGAGTCCAGGAGTAAGATCTGAACATGACATGATTTAAATCTTTCCAGCTAATTCCAGTGTGCAGCAACTTTTGAGAACCATGAACTGATCTATAGCTAATGGAGATTTAACTGTTCAATGGTTAAATGAGAAACTGGAAGCTCTAATCTTTAAAGAGTTTTTAAAAACAGTCTCTTCTGATCTGAGACTCAATTCACAAATGAGGGAACGGAGTCCTAAAAGGTGAAACTTTGGTGGCCAAACATCTGATTGAATTTACATTTCTTTCTCTTCAATAAAATAAACATTCTTGAATATTTAGTACCAATACCCAATCAGCATTTAAGAAACCATCTGATGAGAAATCAGATATGTGACCCACATATACTAGGCACCCTGTTGCCTGACATAAATTTTTTTATATGAACTTACTAGGCTTATTTCCTTAATTTCTAAAAACATTTCAATATTTCAATGTCCTGACCAGCCTCTTCATAAAATGAGCAAGAATAAAAGCAAGATTTGGAGGTAAAAAATGTGTGTTCATGTGTATCTTCAAACAAGAATTAAGTGTCCTCCAAACCACATATTTTTAAAAATTTTTTTTAATATTTATTCATTTTTGAGAGTGAGAGAGACAGAGCATGAGCAGGGGAGGGGCAGAGAGAGAGGGAGACACAGAATCAGAAACAGGCTCCAGGCTCTGAGCTGTCAGCACAGGACCCGACGCGGGGCTTGAACCCAGTAACTGCGAGATCATGATCTGAGCCAAAGTTGGATGTTCAACCGACTAAGCCACCCAGGCGCCCCCAAACCACATATTAAAAGCCACAGTCTTTTAATCATGAGTAAGAGAATCACATGCAAAACTTTGCATACACACGAATAGTAGAAGATTGAAATACTTTTGACTTTTAATCTCAACACTCTCAAGTGTATGAACACATTACCAACTGTAAAACGTGCATTTTGGGACTTGTGAATATATATATATAACCAAAGTTTTGTACATTTTCTCCCATATGGAAATAAAGAAGTAACTCCAGTTTATTGGTTTATTTTAATTTTTGAGCAGCTCATGTGAGGTGGAACACCACAGGGCAAATCTCAAGAACTGTTTTGTTTCCGTGACATTTTGCTTTGCAGAAAAACACTAAAGTAAGTGAAATGTTCAATGTTTCCCTTCACTTCAGCGCACCTTACATCATTTTCAAATGAAGACAGTCCCACTCCTAGGGAAGGATGAGACCAACTCTTCCCTACCGCCAACACAAACTTGGTTCTTTAGACGTACTATATATGCATATGAGAATCCCAATTAAATCTGTTTCATCCAATCAAATATACTGAGGAACCATAAACGGGTTTTGGCATTAGTAATAGAGCTTTCAACTTAAGATTTCAATATATGCATATATAAATATATGAGGGGGAAATAAAACCACCTTTTAAAATGAAAATTATAGGTTTCCTATAGGGGTACTTTCTAAATTATAAAGGTAATTCAGTTACACTGAAATCAAAGTATGCCTAGTCTGATTTTTCTTGGGGCCAAGAATCATTTGCTTCATGTGTTACACATTCTTTTTTTTTCTTTATGCTTCAAGACTGAAAATATTAAATATTCTAGGTAATAGAATCTGTTTTTGCCCTACCCTAGGTTTAGCCTAGCACAAAGGAAACTGTCACCTGGGACATTATTTGAAATAATCCCTAAGCAGGGAGTACGAGAAATTTTTTAAAGTGTTCAGCTCTACCTAAAGCGACTCCTTTCTAAAAACATTTCCCATTTCCCTCACTCTTCCATGAGATGAGAGTTGATATGTGGGATATATCCTATAACCTAGAATAGCCCATTTTAGAGTCTTAAAACAGTGGACTGGAGTCCCAGCACTATAGCCTCTGTATGTATTCCTGGTGAGGTTCAAAAGTTGCCCCAATGCTTTTCCACTCTATTCTACAGTCTCAAAGTGTGGTATAACAAACATTTGATTGTCACAGATCCCTGGCTCAGAACTCCTAAAACCCTTGGAATTTGCTGGTTTTTTTGTTTTGTTTTTGTATGCTAATGAAATGACTCCTAAATTAGGGGCTGGGTCACTACATAGCTTTTGGATGGGACTGGTTGCCACAAAAAACAACCACATAATTAGAAAGTCAAAGATTTTAGTCCCACTCCTCAACCTCCAGGGATGGGTGAGGGGCTGGAGATCAAATTCAATCAGTGATGGCCAATAATCTAATCAATCATGCCTACATAACAGAACCACCATAAAAACCCCTAAATGATGAAGTTCAAGGAACTTTTTGGTTGGTGAACACATTGAAGTGCTGGGAAGGTGGCAAACCTAGAGAAGGCATGGAAGTTCTAGACCACCCCCACCCCATACCTTGCCCTATGCATCTCTTCCATTTGGCTCTTAGTGCCAGAATTAAGTTGTTGAACACCTAACTGATGTCAGAATTGGTGTGAAGAAAAAAAAATGAGATACCCATGTTTGTTCTGTTTTTTTCCTCTTATGATTTCCTAGGCTATAGAGCCTGCGTTAGTAAAGTTCCGGTTAAGAAAATGGAAACTATTCCAAGTATTTCAAAAGGGGGGACTTAAGTCAAGGTGAGTCTCAGCTGTTTGTTTTTAGTGATTTAATCCAGCCTGACCCTATCTCTGTGAAGGATACTGCCTGAGGTGTGCATAAAGGGCATGCATCCTGGGTTTTCCAATCTAGAGATACCTGAATTCCTAAGTTATAGCAGGAAGAGGGAGGAAAGCATCGCTCCAACTCCAGAGTGACTGATACTCCATGGGCCCAGAGCCTCATTCTGTTGGGGCTAGACTAAATTCAGACCTCTACAACCTTTGTCGTTAGGCTTTCTCCAACCAAAACTGCTTCTCCAAATTCCAAAGCAAAATCTCTCATCTTGCATCTATGCACATAGTCAGGTACATTTGGCCGAGAGGGAGTATAGGTGTTGCCTGAACAATGAGCAAGGCCCAGTTCAGCTAACAATAAGAAATTAAACAGATAAGAAAAGCATCAGTATAGGTATGAGTAAAAATAAAATCTCCAACCTCCTTTCTCCAGGTGTTTATATACCCATTCCCTTCCTATTCCCTTGCCCCTCTGTTCCCAAAAGAATAAAGAGTTAAAAGGTAAGCCAGGTTTACTAGTGCCTAGGGCCATGTCCCTCAACCCCAAAATGCATAACCAAGAGGCTAAATATTGCTTCAAGTTCCAGTACAAAGCAGGCCACCAGAAGTTTGGGAGGGTCCTATGATTCAGAGTCATTGATCTTTTATCTTTTGCTAGTTGTCTATCGATATGTAACAAATTACTCCAAAATCTATCCGATAAAAGAACAAACGTTGGTTCATGGTTTTAAGGAAATTCAGGAATTCAGGACTTTGCTTGGTGGTACTTGCTCACGAATGTGCAGTCAAGCTTTGTCTAGGGAACAAGGCATCTGGGGCTGAAGGATCCACTCCTAAGCTTGCTCACATGGGTTTTGGCAGGCCTTGATTCCTCCCAGGCTGGTGGAATGAGGGCCTCATGGGCCTTTCCACAGGACTCCCTGAGTGTTCAGAACGCATGACAACTGGCTTCTCTCAGCCAAAAGGGAGATTCAAGTAACCCAAGAGTGGGAAGAACTCCCCCTGCCCGTGCCAAAAACAAAAAACAAAACAAAAAAACCTACTGGTATCTTAAAACCTAATTTTAGAAGTGGCAGGCCATCACTTCTGCGTGCTATTGGTCACGCAGAACTATCCAGATACACAGAGGGAGGATACTGCACAAGGGTATAGATACCACTAGGTGAGGATCTTTGTAGGCCATGTTTGAAGCTGGCTACCATGCCATCTTAGACATCCTACTAGCTTTTTCAAAGAATAAGTATGAGAAGAAAGGTCCTAGTTCAGCTAACAACCAGTATTTGCCTTTCAGTTCAGCTCCTTTTCCTTGTGCTTTTTTAAGACATGTTGTGAACTGGAGGGATGACTTCCATTCTGAAGGCCCATGGAAATACCATCTAATGCTATTAAGTTCCTCCTCCTTTATTTATAGCACTTAGGTAATCATGACAGTTCAAATGGCTACATTCACATAATTTGAGGCTTAATCACTCTATTAGAAGGTTGAAGTCTCTGGTATATAGCTGGTTCAAGATCTTGAATAAGTTTGGGTCTTTTCTTTGCCTACATTAGAAATGTCTTTCCTAGGGTCAAGGCAGACTCACTTGGAGCCTATTAGATTGTGGAAGTAGCTGCAATGTAATAAGTCTCTGCTGGCTAACCCCACTCCAAGTGTAGAGGGCAGGGCTCTTGCCTCGGCCAGAGTAAATGATATTCAAAACAAGCCCTTTAACCTCTGGTGACTAGAATAGTTTTTGCTATTACAACTCTTCTTCCTCATCTAAAAAAAAACTCATTCTCAAATGCTGCTGAAAGTTTTTCCTTTCCCAGAGAAACTGATGCTGTAGGCCAACTGGTAGAGGAAAGAGATTCAGGGGCTGCCTTTGAAATAATTAGCCAAGGCCTTGGTGATCCAAAGGCTAAAAAAAGTCAAGATTTTAGAGAGTCAGGGGCAAAGGCCCTAATGTATTTGATTTTGGTTTCTGAACTATATGCTAGGGACAGTTTCTGTAATTGTTCAAGTTGGGCTGCTACAAGGTTTAGGAAAGAAGCAAGTGGTAAAGGTCATTGAGTTCACTGGGCTTCTTTGATAAAATATTTTGTAACCATCAGGAAAAGCTAGATTGTACTGTATTAACACACACCTCTCCAAATTTTGTGGCTCAAAGATTTTTCTCTTCATGCTCATAATGGGTTAACCTGGGTGTTCTGCTTATTACAGTCACTCAGGGACCTAGGCTGGTGAAGCATCCACCATTTTGAGCTCAGCAGGTCATAATGCTAGAAGGAATGAGTGGTCTAATAAGTCTCGCTCCAGGTATTAAACACTCAGCCACAAATAGACACACATCATTTCCAGTCATTTCCAATCATAATTTATTGGTTGAATTAGTCTACAACCCCACTCAATGACAAGAGACCAGGAAGAACAGCCCTTTTCTGTGCCTGGAATAGGGAAGATGGGTGAGAATTTGATGAACAGCATTATTGATGACCACAACTGGTATTCCAGTGAAGCTGAAACCCAGATTTTCTCTTTTGCTTTCTTGTCTGCCTTAATTCCCCCAGATAGAACTTTGCCTGTGTTAATGTTGACAGCTGGCAACAGCAATGTGGGTCTAGAGACTGCAATAAGCACTGTGTTCTGGAAACATCACACTTGTTTAGGAAATGCTATTGTTGTAACTAAATAGTATGGTCTAGAATTGGTGTTATGACATCGGTACATCCTCTTATCCTTTGGAACTTTGGAAAAGTGGAACAGATGAGACTTCAAGTTGGAATTATTTCAACAGTGCAGGTGCTGAAATGACTCCATTCATGCTGGTGGAAGACATCCCAGAATGCTGCTATTGGAGAAGGGCCCACCCTACCCAGGCTGCCTTGTGCCACATATTTAAGTGAGAAGTCAAGGTCACAGCAGGAAACCAGATGTGAGTCCAGTGGTTCAAAGGAAGAGACCTTAATTAAAGGACTGTCAGAGGTATGGACAGAATTCAGGGCATCAACAGAGTTGTTGAGGAGCCCAAGACTGGCAATAGCAACCTGTTAATACCCTTAATAAGAAAGAAGTAGAAAAACTTAGCCCAGTGAGTGCTAGAACTGCAAAGAAAGAGTTACTGGACAGAATCTGTAGTTGTTCAAGCTCACAATCACTGCCAGAAATGTGTCCCAAAGCAGGGAGGAAGCTAAAAGAAATATCACAACCATTCTCTTCCCACATGCCAATATCCTATTAATGTCTGTTGTTGGCTAAACCTGATGAGAAGCTAGCTAGCAAGGGAGCTCCAATAATGCAGTTCCCAGGCACCAGCCTTCTGGATAGAGAGAAGGAAAGGAAAATATTGGAGGAAGGTGAGGGATGGGAGGGGGCAAGCAGGGGAGTAAACAATCAACACATTGAGGCTGTCTCTAGCTGGAATTGGACAAAATAAAGGAATTACGAGACTCCTGGCCTCTAATTTCTTTGGGACTTTAATTTCCCCAAAGGAAAAGAGATTTTATTTTCTCCATGGCAACAAAGAAAGGGAGAGTTTGTTACTAGAACTTAAATATCTCTGAGGGAATTTAATAAGGGAAGGGGATTCCTATAGTTTCAATTGGGGATATTTTTTTATATCGTGAGTGCTATGCATGCTACTGTGCTGCTCAGGGGTGTAGTGTTCCTGTGAACCAGATTTTTCTATAAGGCTAGGAATTATTTGAGTTGAGAACTAAAGCCGGAGGTCATTGTTTGGTGAATCTACGTCCTTGGGCTAAATGTCTTGTTCTATCCACTTCAGAAATTACTAGAGTCAACAGCAGAACTGCCCATTTCTCTGGTCCATATAAAAAGTAGTAGTAAATGCTGGGAGCAGCCCCAGAGGTTTCCCTTGATCACTGCTGGTGTCTCCCACTGAAGGGCGTTATCTCATTCCTAGTTGACCATAGACTTGAGTGAGGACCATAACCTTGAGCTCACTGAGCCAACAGAACACTAAGTGGATGAACACAGGGGAAGAAAGATTTCTACCATTTCTATCAATCAACCCACCCCTTCCTAATTCCTACCCACCACCCAGGGATGACCTGTTATCTATCCAGATTGCTGAGATTTTGATTGGATCTCATTTACTATTTGGGGCACAGCTAGGATTCCTGCAGGTTCTAGATTCTGTCCTCTGGAATTAGAAAAGATTCCGGCAATCTTCATGGTCTTTATTGTGTGGGTGACTTCACCAAATACCTCCCTCCCTTTTCCTAAGCATGGTGACTACTGATATAGGACTTCTGAGTTTAGGGGATAGGTAGCAAGCCCTGCTTTAATCTCAAACTCAAGCCTTGTGCATAATTCAGACCTCTGTGTTGAGGGCTACATGTCACTGACCTGGCTGGTAATAAAGCCACTTTCAGTTTATTCTTGCCCCAATCATGCAGATGGAGCAGGAGGCTGTCAGTCATAAACCAAGGGTGGGCACATGACCCAAGAAGGACCAATCAGGGCTTCTGATCCCTTGATGACAGTAATGATTGGCCCTGCTTTGATCATATGCTCATTTTTGCAAGCATCATTCCTTGTTGTTTAACTGAACCTTGGTTGAGAAGAGCATTTTCCTTTCTGGTAGTGAGGTTGGCAAGAGATAGCATAAAGCAGTTAGGATCCATGTCCTCCACCAGTGGGAGAAAGTCAGTCTTCCACAGAAAGAACAAATTTGACATTTAAAGCAACAGAGAAAGCAAGAATATTCTAGAGAGAGAATGTAAACCCTTCTCCCAATCTTCCCAAGCTACACCTGTACCCTTTGTGAATCCAATATTTCTTTTTTTTTGTCTAGGTTAGAACTTTCTTGGTTGTGACAGAAATCCAATTAAGTCCTGACTGATTTAGTAGGGGATTACTGGGGGAGGATGTGGGAACATTTCTGGGTTCCTGGCCATTATATGACCTCCAGCCTATAAGCTTAACACTACAGATTAGGTAAAGTAAAAGCACAAAGTCAACAGTGATCAGATCTCCTAAGTGGGCCAGGAGATGCTTCCCAAAGAAGCAATTCAACAGCTGTTAAAGGCGTAGGTTTCAGAACACAAAAAGTGCTATGCAGATTTTAAGGAGCTTCAAGTAACATAGACATTGTAGTAAAAGTGAGGAGGTTCTGTAGTAGGGGGAATATCTTACAAGCCAGGCTATAGCACTTGAACTTTATTCCACAGGCCAGGAGGAGCCACAGTGTAGCTGCCATCCAAGACCCCCAACCTCGCTTATTCAAAGCATTTCTTTTGTTAGGTGGTAAATAAAGAGTAGAGGTTAGATATTAAAAACAAACAAAAAAGCCCAGAAGCAGAACCTGAGATAATCACTGCATTGTTCCTAGAAGCGTGAGGCAAGGAGAATGGAACAATGCTAGTTGTTAGTGTTCTTGGACCAAGTTGCCCTGCCTCTCTGATCCTCCATCTTCTCATCTGTGAAATGACATTCTCCATTCAGCCCAGGCTCTGATCTGAGAAACCTTTGTAGACTCATGTGCTGACTGGCACCGCCATCTAGTGGGCACCTTTGGAAATCTTCTCACAGGATCACCCCCTACTGCTAGTGTAACTCCTCAACCCTGGAGGCAAAGCACCCCATCCTCTCTTCCTGGTCCCTCAGGGATTGTCTCTCTCAAATTCAGGCTCTTTGCCCCTGGTCTTTCTACTACCATGCACATGAACACAACTGCCTCCATGGGAATATGGCCTTACACCCTGCAAGCTATACTCACCAGGCTGTGTAGAACTTCCTTAAAAACAGCACTGAGAAACATAGAATGGCAACACTGTCAAATAATGGCACTTCCCTGGATCCCTCATTGTCTGTCTTGAATGACTTCCAGCCCTCTCATATTCTTCCCAAAGATTTTGGAAATTGTCAATGCCAGTTGACAACTCCTATCATCTTGGTGATTGTAATATCTACCATGTTTGCTTAAAAAAAAAAAAAAAGAAAGAAAAGAAAAGAAAAGAAAAGAAATAAAACTCTATTCTCACTTACTTGGCTGATGTGTCCTTTGCAGTTCATTCATGAATAGCCTATCCCGCCCTATGTTTAATGAGATACCAAAGCCATATGAGATCTTGGGGGCACTGGTATCAATGCTGAAAAGAACACCATCACCAGATGTCCCCTAACAACTGGGCTACTAGTGCCGTTGTCAGGCTATTACCAGGACAACACCCCCTTTCCTTGTCTCCCCACCACAGCTGTTGTCATCAATGGAACTCTGTACAACCAATGTTCTATAAAGACCTCAGAAGGCAATGTTCCCGCTCTACAGCCAGAATTTTGGCAAAACAGTCCTAATGGAGAAAACTATGCTTATTTCCAGTTCTATTTGTTTCTGTACCCCAACTTCTCCCTTCTTTTCAACACTGGGACCAGAATAGCAATACCTCTGTTAGCAACCCGGGTCACAGTTCCACCAAAGTAAGTTGTGATTGTTTTCATTCCCCAAAACTTAAATTGGAACAAGGTTAGAGACTGAGTAGGAGAACAACTGGAGGGCCATGCCTTAGTGGCCCTGTTCCTCACTGATATGGACTCCTGGAGCCATTATTTATGGATTTCTAGAACTAGGAAATTCCTTGAACAACATCTATTTCAACCTGGATCCCAGTTGAAGGAGTTGACAGAAGGGAGAAAGAGATAAAGAGGATATAATCAAAATTCCATGAAAAGAAAAGTAGAAAGTGTCCACATTTTCTGGTCATTTCGTATCTTTTAGTATGACTCCCATTTCTTTCATGTAATGTAGAATTAAAATTGTTTACTGACTTGCTCTCTATTCAACTCTGCCAAGGGTGAAACAGAGGGAAAGGGTGTTTTTGTTTTGTATCTATTTTTGGTAGTGTGTTTTGCAAGGTTGCTGTTGTCAGAGTAAATTCCAAGGATTGTTTATTCTCTTATGTCAGCTCAAGATTCTACGCTACTACTCTGTGAAGCTGGACCTGTCTTCATCACGTGGGAAAGAATCTGGAGGGAGGAGAGGGAAGGCTGAAAGACTTTCCAGAGATGGAACTTGAACTGTCCTGAGAGGAGGCAAATGGCTCAGGTACATGGAACAGAAGGCCTGGCTCTAGCTCTTCTCTTGAATTGACATCCTGGTGTTGAATACTGTTCAATTCCATTTAGCAAACTCTCATTGCATCCCTACGGTATGGCAGGGCATGTGTTGGCATGCAAGGAATCTACAATTCAGCAGAGAATGTCATGGTTATGGAGCAATACCTAAAAATTAATCTAGATACAATATACAAGACCATAGGAAAAATAAAGGAGGAAGCTATTTGGTAGTTGAGAGGAGAGGTAGACTAAAACAGCAGAAGTTGGAAGGACAAATTCAAAAAAAGGAAGTACTTCAGATGCATTTAAAACTAATGTGAGTCTGAAATCCTACAGTGTTGGAAACAGAATACGGGGAAACTCACTGCCAATGAGGTAGCTGAGTCTTGATTCTGACACCAGTTTCTGAGCAACATCAGACAAGTTTTTCTGCCTCTAACTCAAATGGCCTGATTTGCATTGCCCCAAGTTTCTGTAAGAAGGGAAGAGCCCTTAGTTATTGTAAGACAAACATGGCATAAAAAATATTCTCATTGTACAATTTGGACAATACAAGGAACCAGAATAAAAGTGTGCATTTGCAGAGTCTGGAAATTGGGTCCCCTCATTCACCAATGGATTGAGTGCCTGGTATATACTAAACTTTGTACTGAGAACATAAGATAAAAATGAGTAAAATGCAGCTCCTATTCTTAAAGATTTCATAATTATTCAATATAGTCATGCTTTGTTTTTCCAGAATATCCAACTCCAGCATCCCTTTTTTGACTAGAGCATCTTTCTTCCAGTCCTCCCAATGCACCCACTCATTAACATCTAACCACCCCCACAATTTACCCAACCTCCAGACCCCTTTTACCGCTGTATCTGTCTTGGGATCCATTCTCACCAACACCCTCAAATCCCTAGTACCCTTGGCTTTTGATTACTCTGCTAGTTTCTAGTTTTGATACAACTCTTGCTTCCTTCCATCTTTTTTTTTTTTAAGTTTATTTTGAGACAGAATCTCAAGCAGGCTCCACACTGCCTGCATGGAGCTCGATGCGGGGCTCAAACTCACAAACCGTGAGCTAATGATCTGAGCTGAAATCAAGAGTTGGATGCTTAACCAGCTGAGCCACACAGGTGCCCCATTTGTTAAAGTTAATTCATTTATTTTGAGAGGGGGAGGGGGGAGAGAGAGAGAGAGAGAGAGAGAGAGAGAGAGAATCTTCCTCTATCTTTTGAATAAATGCTCATTAAGGTCATTAACCACCTACCCGGGGCCAGAAACTTTTCTAGACAGTTTCCTAGATTTTGAGGATATATTAGTAAGGAACACAATTCCTCATGGGGCTTGGTTTTTAGTTTTATTTTCACATAAAGAATAACTATATAATAAAAAGTAAATGTATAATGTCGTATAGTGATAAGAGCTACACACACACATACACACGGTAATAAGGGTGGTCAGGGAAACTCTTTGACCTGAATGAAGTGACAGTGAGGAGCCAGGACATTATCTTGGATAAGAACATGCCTCAAAGAGGCCCTGAGGTGGGAAACATGAAGAGTGTGCGCAAGAGACAGCAAAATGTTCGTGGCTGGTTGAGATGATTGATAGGAAGAGTGGTAGGAAGTAGAAGCCAGGGGCCAGCTCAGATAAGGCTTTGGAGGTCATGTTGGACTTCTATTCTAAATGTGATAGGAAACCTTGAGGGAATGTTTGAGTAGGACAGTGACAGAATCGGTGGAGAAGAACAGAGCTAGCCAAGTGCTATTGCAGGAATCCTGGGGAAAAGCATTGGTGGTTTATACCAGGATGGTGGCACTAATTAGAAATGATAAGTACTCAGGTGCAGGAAATAGATTCATAGGTAGAACTGACAAGAGTCACTGACGGGCTGGACATGACTCATTAGGAAATGGTAACAAGACAGACTTGGAGATGACTCCAGGTGAAAAGAGTTGTCATTGAATGAGATAGGGAATTACAGGAGAAAGTGTGGGTTGGCAGAGGGTGAAGAGGGAATGAAAAGTTCTTTTTACATGTTTGAGATGTCTATTAGATATCCAAGTAAAGATATTAAGTAGGCAGTTTGACAGACATTATAAATATGAAATCATCAGATTACCAATGTTTAAAGCCAAGATGCTGGGTGAGATCATCTAAGGAGTGGGTGTACATAGAGAAGAGATCCAAGGACTGAGTCCTAGAGATACCCTGATATTTAGAGGGCTGGAAGAGTGGAAGAACCAACTAAGAAGATGAGAGAGGTAGCCAGAGAAGTAGAAGGAAAATCAGATGAACCCAATGTCCTGGAAGCAAAAAAGAAGCATGTTAGAAAGGAAAACTAATTTTCTGTACACCCACTTGCCAGCCACATATAGATCATATATCAACTCACAGAGCCAGGGAGATTGCTTGTCCCACATATTGGGATTTTCCTTCTTCAAGTGGGCCATAACCCTCGTGAGTTCTCCCCTTACTCTTCACTGGGTAGTGTTCTTGACCAGGCCACAAATTCCTTCCACTTTGCCCATACTCAACCCTTCACATCCTGCAGACAGTCTGTTCCTTCAGTAGAAAGGAAGAAGATCACCCAGTTTCCTTCACTTCTTTCCCCTTTTCTGTCAGAAGAACATATTGGTGTTTTCCTAGTTTTTTTTTTTCTCTTGGCCTTTCCCCATTTGCCACCTTGATCCTTGATTCTCAGTCTCCCTGTTTAGTAAAATCCTGGACAGAGTACCCCCTTGTCCTCAACCAGGTGCCCAGTCCCAGCCTTGGAAATAGAAATACTGGTCTACCTCAAATGTGGACAGTCTCCTATATTCCTCGCTCTAAATTTACCCTCTACACCAGCATCCTTAAAACTCAGGTATAATATTCCTCTGTTCAGAAACCTTTAGAGGGTCCTTCAGAAGAAAGTCCACATTTAATACGGGGTGTTCAGGTAAGGCTCTGCTGTAGTCTGACCCCCCAGTCCTCCATCTCAGCCTTATCTCCTGCTGTGCATGAATGCCCCATTACATAAGGGGAAAATAATCCTCCCCCAAACTACCATGTACTTTCTTGACCACCAGCCAAGTTAATTCCTACACCTGAATTTTACCATGAAGTCTTCAGATGTGAATTCAATCATCATCACTTTCAATGTTTTCTAGAACATCTCTCAAAATAAATCTCCAGCTCACTAGGTCCTGAAAAGGGGTGGGCATGGTGGGTTTCAAATACAGTGAATTTCCCTCATTGCACAATTACATTTTCTCATCTCTGTCCACTTATAAAAGGTAGTTTTTTTCTGAAACAAATAACCTATAACCACAAAGGGCTTTAGTGTGTTTTCAATTTCACAGTCTTACCTGGTGAGAACCCAAAGTTACACACACCTGGCCTGGTATCTGCTTTCCTGTGGTTCTCTTAGGGATTCCCCCCCCCCCCTCAGGAAAATCCTGTTCTGGTTCTACAACTTGGCCTGGGCTTCTCATATTCCTACAACCAACCACCACACACACACACACACACAAATTAATAATAACTTAGATCTTTCTCCAAAACGCACAGTTCTCAGGAGTTTAAAACTGAGGTAAGAGTTTTAATAGGAGTCTCAGAAAAACAGAGAAACTGAAGGTAAGACAAGAGGAAAGGAAATAACTAAGAAAATAGTATCTAAAAATGTCTTTACATTGAAAGAGCCCATCAAGTATTAAGCAGGAAAAAATTCTAAAAATACACATACCTAGGTATGTACTAGTGACATTTTTGTATCTCAAGGATGAAGAGAGAATTGCAAAAGCTTTCAGGGATGAAAAAAAAATATTTTTATAAAGAGCAAGAATTTAAAAAAAAAAAACAAAACATAAGACCTTGTCAGCAATTCTGGATGCTAACATACAATGGAGCTCAATGCCCTCAAAAATCAGAAAGAAAATGCCTGGGTATAGAATTCTAGGTGCAAAATACCAAATCAAATGTGAGGAAAAATAGAGTGCAAGTCCAGGCCCTGTGAGAAACATGACAAAATGGTATTGTGTGTACAAGAAATGTATTAGGGCAAATACTTGTAAGAGACCAGAGAAACTGAGAGGGTGGGTGAGGCTAATCTGACTCCAGATAAAGGAAAGAGGGAGGGAAGAAAGGGTAGATGGGAGTGTCTTAGACTTCAAATTTAGAAGAGTTCAAAGAGCTTTGAGGAAGTCCTCAAGCCCAAGCAGAGTCCCTGGTCTCCCTGTTCATCTTTGTCTAGAGGCAGCCTCTGAGAAGATACACCATGAACTTGCGATGGATCTCAGAGGCTGCAGCAGGGGCTGCAACTCAGTGCCACTCTTTACAATCAGAAATGCAAGGAGTGCGCGCGCACGCGCGCGCGCACACACACACGCGCACACACACACAGCAGCCGTAGGTATGTTCCGAAGGAGCAAGGATTACAAAAGCTTGCCACCCATTCACCCTGTATGTTAAAAATGAAGGATATACTTTACAAAAAGGAATCCAAAAAGAAGTAAAATATGAGAAACAGTAGGAGCTGAGTACATCCCAGAACCAGCAAAGGAAGCTGAGCTGGATAATTATGAAAAGAAAGCCATGTAACCTCAGTGCCTGGTCCAGTATCCTTTCAGTAATCCAGATGATAAAGCATTGCACTTCCGTTTTACTAAGGGCTTAATACACTACGTGGGATTCTGCTACAAATAAAATCTAAGTGACCATAATTATATAAATAAATTGATTTCTGAAAACTGAATCCCAGTCAGAGCACAGAAGGAGTAATTTTAATTAAAGGACAGAACAAAAATGTTGTGAACCTTGACAAAGTGAAAAGGATCATAGCAAGTCAAAGGTGGGGGAGGGGAGAAGGGAAGTAGAAAGAAGTGTAAACTCACTCATTTTCTCACCTTTCAAAACATAAGTATGTCTAAATGTGAGCAGCCAGCAATACTTTATTACTTAAAATGACTTATAGGCAAGTATCAGAGGTAATATCAGAAGTTTAAGTGGTTCTCTTTGGGAAACAAGACAAGGGGGGAGATTTTAATTTGTTTTCTGTCACTCTATATTGCTTGGGCTATACACATGGATGACTTTAAATCATTTTAAGATTTTAAGTATTTAAAGGACCCTCTAGATTAAAAAAAATCCCTCTTATTTGAGAAAAAGTTTAAGAACAGAACCTTTAGTTACAACTCATCTATCATTCTTAGGTTAACAGTGACTTCTATTTTTTTTTTTTCTAAGTGCAAAAATTTTAGGCTAAGTCAGATGGTAAGTGGTCTGTTTAGTATTGTTGGTTGGGTTTAACTTTTTCTAGACTGTATACTTAGTATAATTAACTACTTATGAATAAGTTATCTGCCTCTCAACTGTTCTTGAAAGGTTTGCTTATGATTTCCTATAGGCAATTCCTGGAATACGCACACAGAAAATAGCCTAAAGGATCAGAAGGCATGTTTTTATCTCATGCAGTCAGCAAAGCCTACAAATAATCACAGGTGAAAGCCAAAGTTCATCCCTGGACTGAGGTTCCAAGTCCAGTGTTGTTAGAGATCATTACAGGAGTTTCTAATATTACTTTGTCTTGGGGATAGAGACATGATCAAACTATATGGAGTGGATATTGCTGTCAGTTATCTAAGGCTATAAAAGATGGAGAGGCTCTCTTTCTGTTTAATATTGGCATCCTTACTTCCAATCCATGAACATAGTATATCCCTCCATTTACTCAAATCTCCTTTGATTTTTGTTTTCATCACTGTTTTCTTAGTTTTCAGCAAACAAGTCCTATACATGGTTTGTTAGATTAATGGCTATTTCACCTTTTGAAGCAATGATTTTTTTTAATTCTTATCACATGTTCATCGCTATTATGCAGAAATACAATTGAATTTTTCATGTTTGTCTTATATAACATTGCTAAACTCACTTATTCCAGGAGTTTTTCTTTTAGATTCCTTAGTATTTTCTACATAGACCATCACGTCAGATATAAATAAGAACAGCTTTATTTCTTCCTTTCATATCTGTATGCATTTGATTTCCTTTTCTTTATTTCACTGACTAGAACTATAAACACTATACTAAATAAGAGTAGTGGGAGAGGACATTTTGCCTTGGTTTTGATCGTGCAGAAAAAATCACTCTTTCACCAATTAAAACCTTAGCTATTGGTTTGTTTTTTTTCCCCATAGATATTGTTGAGGTTGAGAATGTTCCTTTTGTTCCCTATTTTTCTGAGAGTGTTCATAAAAAATATGAAAACCTTAGCACCTTTTATATCCTTTAATCTTCCCCATTTATAATTATCTTTTTTTATTAAAAAAAAATTTAATGTCTATTTATTTTTGAGAGAGCAAGAGAACATGAGCAGAGGAGAGGCAGAGAGAGAGGGAGACATGGAATCTGAAGCAGGCTCCAGGCTCTGAGCTGTCAGCACATAGCCTGATGTGGGGCTCAAACCCATGAACCATGAGATCATGACCTGAGCCGAAGTTGGATGCTTAACCAACAGAGCCACCCAGGCGGCCCTATAACAAATTGTCTTAAATATTTTTTCTATATACATTTAGAACTCTATCAAACAATGTTGTTATTTTTACTTCAAATAATTTAGAAAAATCAAGGGAGAATATATTATATTTATTCACATTTTTATTGCTTTTTCCTCCTTCCTGATGCTCCAATATTTCTTCTTTTACCATTTGCTTTCTGTTTAGAAAACTTCCTTTAGCTATTCTTTTGGGTAGATCTGTTTGATGACAAACTTAATTTCCTTCATTTAAGGATGTCTTGATTTCCCCTCCTGAAAAATATTCTTGCTGGATATAGGATTCCTATTAACTGTTTGTTTTTTTTATACTTGAAAAATATTGTGCTACTTCCTGCTGGCTTCCATAGTTGTTAATGAGAATGTATCATTCAAATTGTTCTTCCCCTATAGGTAAGTATCTTTCTCGCTTGCTGCTTTCAAAGTTTTTTTTTTCTTTCTTTTTAGTTTTTCTTGTCTTTAGTTTTCTTTTAGTTGTCTTGGTGTGGATTTCTGTCCATTTGGGTTTGTCTAAGTTTGCTCAATTTTTTGAATCTGTAGCTTTATGTCTTTTGCCAAATTTGGAGATTTTTTTAGCCAATATTTTTTCACATGTTTCTAGCCTCATTTTATCCTCTCCTTTTGGGACACCAGCGATATAAATGTTATATATATATATATAATTTTTTTTTTGCATAGTCCCACAAGTCTGAGGCACTGTTCATTAGTTTCAGTCTATTCTCTGTTCAGATTGCATAATTTTATTATTCTACCTTAAAGTTCATGATTTTTTCCTTAATCCCCCCTTCCCCTATTTTACTCTCAGGCCCACTTCTTGAATTTTTTATTTAACTTCTTTATTTTTCAGTTCTAAAATTTCCATTTGATTTTTCTTTGTATCTTCTATTTCTTTGCCAAAACTTTTTCCATTTGTTTCAGAGATATTCATGATTGTTCATTGACCCTTTTTTCTTCTGGCTTTTCTCATTTTTCATTTTGGTAAAGTACATAAAGCATAAAATACACCATGTTAACATTTTTTTTATTTTTTAATGTTTTACTTATTCTTAGAGAGAGCATGAGCGGTGAGGGGCTGAGCGAGAGGGACACAGAATCCATAGCAGGCTCCAGGCTCTGAGCTGTCAGCACAGAGCTTGATGTCAACACAGGGGCTCGAACTCACAAGCTGTGAGATCATGACCTGAGCCAAAGTCAGACGCTTAATTGACTGAGCCACCCAGGCGCCCCCATGTTAACTATTTTTAAGTGTACAGTTCAGTAATGATAAGTACATTCATATTTTTATACAAATATCACTACCATTCATCTCCAGAACACTTTTTATCTTGCAAAACTGAAGTTTTCTACTCATTAAAGACTAACTCTCCCTTACCCCCTCCCCTAGTTCCAGGCAACCATCATTCTAATTTCTGTGTCTATGATTTTGACAACTCTAGATACCTCATATAAGTGGAAGCATATAGAACTTGTTTTGTTGTTGTTACTGGCTGATTTCACATAGCATAATGTCCACAAGTTTAACCTGTTAGAGCGTGTGTCAGAATTTCCTTCCTTTTTAAGGCTGGATAATATTCTGTTGTGTGTGTTTATCACCTTTTGCTTATCCATTCATCTGTCAATGGACACTTGGGTTGCTTACACTTCTTGGCAATTATGAATAATGCTGCTATAAACCTGGGTGTACAAATATATCTTTGAGATCCTGCTTTCAATTCTTTGAAACATGTATCCAAAAGTAGAATTGCTGGATCATATGGTAATTCTATCTTTAATTTTTTTTTTGAAGAACCACCATAATGTTTTCAATAGCAGTTGTACTATTTTGTGTTTCTGTCAACAGTGCACAAGGATCCTAATATTTTCACACCTTGCAACTTGGTTTTTGTGTGTGTGTGTGTGTGTGTGTGTGTGTGTGTGTGTGTGTTTTTATAGTAACCATCCTAGTGGGTTTGAGGTGATATCTCACTGTGGTTTTGATTTACATTTCTCTAATGGTTAGTGATGTGGAGCATCTTTTTCATGTGCTTTTGGCCATTCATATATCTTCTTTGGAGAAGTGTCTATTCAAGCCTTTTGTACATTTTTTAACTGTGTTGTTTTGTTTTTCTTTTTGTTTTTGATGATTCATCTTTACAATGACTACTTTAAGATTGTCAAGAACTCTAACAACTCTGTCATTCTGGCATCACATTTATTGTCTTTTTTCATTCAGTTTGAGATCTTGGTTCTTGATAGGAGTGATTTTTTACTGTAACTTTGACATACTGGGTTTTGGGTCAGAATCTGGATCTTGTTCAGACCTTCTGTTCTAGCTGGTTTCCCTCTGAAAATGCTCTTGTAGGGGAAGGGGAATGCCATCTTTTTACTGCCAGGTGGGGGTAGAAGTCCAGGTTTCCCATTTGGCTTCCATTAACACTTGAGAGAGAGGGTTCCTTGTACTGTTAGGCAGAGATGGGAGTTCTGGCTCCCTATCAGGTCTCCCTGATTGCTTTTTTTTTTTTTAATGTTTATTTGTGAGAGACAGACAGAGTGTGAGTGGGGGAGGGGCAGAGAGAGAGGGAGACACAGAATCCGAAGCAGGCTTCAGGCTTTGAGCTGTCAGCACAGAGCCTGACGTGGGGCTCGAACTCACAAACTGTGAGATCATGACCTGAGCTGAAATCGGACGCCCAACCCACTGAGCCATCTAGGCGCCCCTCCCTGATTGCTTTATGGGTATTTCCCAAATGGTCTCCACTGACCCCATGGGGTAAAGGGTGGCTTCATTACTATTGAGCAGTGTTGAAAGCCCCAACTCTCCACTAAGCCTTTCCTGACAACAATATGGTAGGGAGGGGGATTTTTTATGCCTGGAAAGACTCCCCATTCAGGTTTTGCTAGCATGGGTGCGGTGAGGCCACAGTTATTTCTGTAATGTTTGGCTGGGGTAGAGTGATTATTGACTAAAAGTTCTTCTTGCTAGGCTGCCCCTTTCCTGGTTCTGTGGCTACAGAAGGCATGATATTGGGACTATTTTTCTTTTTGTCTGTACCCATTGGTTTTTGGTTTCTAGAGTATTTAGCTTCAAATCTGGGAGAGATGCATGCACACACACACAAATACACACGTGCACTCCTTCTCTTTCACCTTTGAGTCTTATGTTTGCTTTATATTTAATGTTCAGGGTTTTTAGTTGTATTTTAAGAATAGGGGAAAATGTATTTACCCCATCATCTACTCCATCAGAAGTCTAAATTACTGGTTCATTTAGAGAGTAGTTATAAGTCTATTCAGATTTTCTATTCTTCCTTCCTTTTCTCTCCCTCTTTCCCTCTCTCTTCCCCCTCTTCTCTCCCTCTCTCTCTTTTCTTTGTTTCTTCCTCTCTTTCCCCCTCTGTCCCCATACTCTTCCCCCCATCCAAGTTAGTTAACATACAGTGTTACGTTAGCTTCAGGTATTATGTTTTCTTTTAGTTGATATGGACGAATTGCTTTTCTAGGGCGTTGTCTAAGTCTTCAAACTTGTTGGCATGAAATTGTTCATGGTATTCTTTCATTTCAAACTTCTCTGATATATCTGTGGTTACGTTTCCTTTTCTATTCATCATTTTGATCATTTGTTCCTTCCTCTTTCCCCCTGTCCCCATATCATCCCCCACCCTCAACCTTCCATTATGTTTGCCAAAAGCTTGGGATAGTTGTCTTTTCAGAAGATTATATTTTAGGTTTGATAATGCTCTGCTGTATCTTTTGTTTTATAAGTGAATTACTTATTGCTGCAATAGTCCTTCATAACAAACAAAACTCAGCTTTTAAAAAACAAGCATTTATATCTTACTAAAGAGTGTATGAGTCAGCTGCACAAACCTGGACTAGACTGCAATTCAGTCTCCAAGTTGCAGGTTCTATTCAAGTCTTCTCCTTGGACCAGAAGCTGCCTGGGCATGTTCTTCTCGTGGTGAATGGCAGGCATACAAGAAATAAAACTAAGTTGGGCAAACATGTTTAAGAATAGGGGAAAATGTTGTGTCAAATTTACTAACATTCCTTTGGCTAAAGCAAATTGATGGTGAAGCCCCTTTTCAATGGGGGCAAGGAAGTATATTCTGCCTGGTAATGTTGTAGTATTCTCCCATTGTGTGAAAAGGGTGTGGATATATAATCCTAGTATAAGAGAATGAACAACAGAAACCAATAATTCAATCTAGCATAACTAATTGCTGGTCTTATCTTTATTAACCCCCATTTAATTACTATGGACTCTGTTCTCTAATTTCTTGAGTTGGATGATTAACTCAAATTGTCAGACTTCTTTAAGAATATGAGACTAAGTTTCTCCAAAGGTACTACTTTAGCTGTACCCCATGAGTTTTGATATGTAGATTTTCATTATTATTCAGCTGAAATATTTCCTAACCCCCCTTAAAATATTGTCTTTGGCCCAAACTGCTTCACAGCATGGTTTTAAGCTTCCAAATATGTTTATATAGTCTTTTTGTTATTCCTTTCTAACCTAATTGTACTATAGTCAGATAATGTAATCTATATGATATTGATTCTTTTAGCTTTTGGAGATTTGTGGCCTAATATGTGACTAATTTTCATAAATGTTCCATTTGAGTTTGAGTAAAATTTGTATTAATTTGGGGGATAGGGCTCAATATATGCTCATTATATCACAGTTGTTACATTTTTAACATCTTCTGAACATTTATTAACTTTTCTTAATCTGTCAAAACTATGTTATATGAAAAATCCCCTTCTATTGTAGATGATATTTTTCCTTGTAGTTCTCTAAATTTTTTGCATTGCA
Source organism: Prionailurus viverrinus (assembly GCF_022837055.1). NCBI lineage: Eukaryota > Metazoa > Chordata > Mammalia > Carnivora > Felidae > Prionailurus > Prionailurus viverrinus. The sequence goes on along the minus strand of NC_062565.1, from coordinate 38,409,602 downwards.
CATTTTGAGCCTATGTTTCAGGTATGTAATATTTGGGAACATCCTATCTTCCTCATGAATTGAAATTTGATCATTATAAAGTGACCCTCAAAGCAAAGGGCGTTTTTTAGAGATATAGTCTTTGTCTCATTTTGAGATACCTATACCAGCTTTGTTTTGGCTAGTATTTTCCTGGTATTATCTTTTTCAGTTATTTTTGGTGTGACCTTTGTATTCTTTATGCCTGAAGTAGGTCTCTTATCAACTGCCTACAGCTAATTTCTAAAAATATCTAATTAGATAATATGATCTTTTAAATGGTTTTAGCCCTTTCATCTTGTGGTAGTTTTGCCCTACCAGATTTCATCAATTATAAAACACACATTTTCCCCATATTTTAACATCTTTGAAATTAGAATACTCTCAATTGGTGTTGTAATTAGCAGCTTTTTTTTTTATTTCTTAGCAGCATGTAAAACCTAGGTGTATTTTACAGGTTATGTCAGCTTAGATTCTAAGAAATGATATTTTCTCTTTTATATCCTGTTTCTCTCCCCACCCCCATCCCTTTTCTATCTTTATCAACTTATTAAAAGTGTTTTTAAATTTCCTTTTTTTCAACCTACATTTGTTTGGAAGTTACACATTCTATTTGTATCATTTCTGTAATTTCTCTTAAAATGTAACAAGCATACGTTCTAAAGCTAACCAACATCTTAGGTTGGATTCTCCTAAAAGTTGCCCTTGAGAACAGAACTTGGGCTACAGGCATTTGGGAAGTGACATGAGGAAGACAAAAGAGGGAATGGAAAGTGAGGCAGGAAAAGAGAAAAGATAGTATGGGGAAAATACTCACAAAAAGGTTATTTTTGTGGGCAAGAGGAGCTCAAACCCTCTGAACAACCAAATGAAACTTAGAATTATCCTGCTAGGAGATAAAAATTTATCTACCAACTCCCTCACTGGTTGAAAGTTATCTCTGAACTTCCAGATTAATACCTGCTTAAGTCAGAGAAAGGTCTGTGGTGCAGGATAAAGACATCAGGCATAGAAAAGAGATGTGCTTAAAAATGGTCTCCAACAGCTATCCATGAACTTGGGTAGGCAGAGAGGATATGGGTGGAATATCAATCAGTATTCCTAAACTCCTGCTTTCTGCAGCAACCTTGAACTTTTCCATTCCCATCATCTAGCCTACTTTACATATTCTCAGTATATATTCTAGTTACACTTTTGTATACCTCTAAAAATAATTACTTTATACAACCAATGATTACTTCAATTTACCCATATATTTATCAACTTCCTCAACCATCATTTGTTCTTGAGCCTCAGTTCTTTGTGGATTAATGTCTTCTTCCTTTAGTATAAATTTTCTTCACCATCTGAATCTTTAGGTTCCGAGATTTGGATAATAAATTTGGATATTGAGATTGAAAAGTATACTGTTATGCAAATCTTTTTTATTCCTGAGTTTTAGATAGCAAATAGCAAGAGATTTCACAGAGTAGTTCAGCAATGTTTTTCCATAATTGAATTTAGTTTTTTCTTTCTAAAAATGACTTTGATTTCCCCATTTCTGAATAAAATTCAGACTCGTATAAAATTATAGGTTCATTATTACTTTCAGCATTATTACTTTGAGCAAAGATAATATTCAAGTGATGTTGATTAGAAACCTATCATTCTACTTTAGTAATGTTATTTTTCCATTTCTTTTTTAACATAATCTCAAGATTTTTTTTTTTATCTTCACAATAAAAGAGAGCTTAGGCCTGACCTCTTGCCCTTCTTTTTTTTGTTTTGTTTTGTTTTTTTTGTTTTTGAGAGAAAGTATGCAAGTGGGGAAAGGGAAGGACAGAGGGAGAGAATCCCAAGCAGGCTCCATGCTCAGCACCTCAATGCAGAACCTGATGCAGTGCTCAATCCCATGACATGACCCAGCGACCATGACTTGAGCCGAAATTAAGAGTTGGACGCTCAACCGACTGAGCCACTCAGGTGCCCTGACCCTTTCTCTTCTTAAATCCTCTCATTTCAAAATCCTTGCATCTCTTAGTAGCAGAATTATCTTAGACCTGCAGTTGGGCTTAATGTATTCAAACCTCAGCATAATTTTCTTTGTGGCTTTCACTTGTTTCTGGAAAATGGCCTTAGTCTGCCCACCATAGCCACTCTGTTCCTTTCATAATGCTGCTTTCTCTGGGCATATGGACAACCCTGCTCATCTTGTACGATGTCACTGTGGGGTTGATTCTTGCCACACTTCTTGCAGAAAGTCCAGTGTGTTTTAGGAACATTCACCATATTTACAGGAATTCTATTGGCTCAGAAATCTCTGGTTGTTCTGAGATGTTCTCTTTGTGTTGTTCTTCTGCACCTCAATGTGTCTACATCTGTATGTACTTTATTTATGCCTTTTGAGATTGTTGTGATCATAGAGCCAAATAAGCAGAACATGCCTGAACTCTACTAAAACCTTGTGCCCCAAAGGCATAGGAAAAAAAATGAAAATACAGAGTTTAGTTAGATAGTAACGAGATGAGTGAACAAAATCATCTGCAGCCTGGTTGGAGGTTCTGGAATTTAGATGATCAAATCAGGTAATTAAAATGGAAAGTTTACAAAAAATGTTGTATGATTGTGTTTTTGAAACATGAGGTAACAATCCAACCTGAAGGATATAGACTGAAGGTCTCCTTTAATTTCAAGATTACTAAAACTGGACTCAGTATGTCAATCTGTGATGCAGGAAGAATCACACTGGGCATTGGTAGCTCCAGGCTTTCATCCCTGTACCAAATGTGTCTGTCCAGTAAGTAACTCCAACTTACCTCAAGTGACCATTATTCTCATCATGAATCTAAAGTCACTGTAAAGCTTAGTGGATTGTGTCTCATAACTCCAGAAATGTGCAGAAATTATAAATATAGAAACTATAAAGTATATCAAACTCATGGCATTAATTATTTTGTGTTACATTTCAACAAAATAATCTGGTATTGAAAATACTTGTAAACTATAATTGAATCTGGCATACTAACGTATATGACAAATTGGCCTGTGATTCCAAATTAAATGCTTGATTGAAGTTGAATGGCATAAGAGGAAGTGACTCCATTTATAAACAGTGTGGAGTGGTTAAGAGAACATGTATTAAAGAGTTGCTTAATAATGTGGGAAAGATTAACCTAGTGGGTCATGGGTTTGTTGAGTGCAGGCATTCTAAGTTCTTAAAGAAAATGAACATATAAAATTTATAAATATTATTTAAAGTATTTAAAGGTAATCAGTCTGTTAAACTCAAGTTTATTTAACATTAATCAAAATCAAATTCCCTTAAGTACTCTGTCCAGTTTAAGTTCAAGTTTCCATGAAAAGTACTTCTATTTTATATGAAGCTTACCAGATTTAAAATAGTTTAATAAAATGTATAAGCTAAATTCAGGGGGTTAGACAAACTAGGCTTTTAAATTTACAATTTTAATAGGTTTTAAAAACTAAACCCAAATAAATGAAAATAACCTTTTCTGTATGTAAAAGCTATCCTTAGACATCAAAAATCTCACATTGAAACTGAATGCAAGGATTCACCTTCTTAATGTAATCCTTGCTCCTTCTCTCTAATCGCACCTTGCAAAATTCCTATTGGGTAGTAATTGGACCTTTTACTTTGTCCTCCAAGTCTCTCTCCCTTTCCCACCTTCTCTATCTCTTTGGCTTCTTTATCCAGAATATAGCACAAATGTAACTTTTTAGATTATCTCTTTCTAAAATCTACAATTTTAGCTTCGTCTGGATCTAGCATGCTCTTTATCCATTGGGAAGTGTTTAATTTCAATGACTCTATTTCTCATTCCACATCAGACACAAACCTGTTCACCACCTTAGAGTCGCACTGCCTCACTTGCTTTCAAAGTTCTTCCAACTACCAGTAAGTCACTGGAGTGCACAGGCATTCTGCTACCTTTGCTAAACTCCCTGGGCTGGCCAGAGGCTTGGGATTACATGTCCCTCACATTGCACATACCAGTGGTATCTGCACCAAGTTGCCCCTCTACTTCTAGACAGAGGATCTGGTTTCCTGAGTGGCATCAAAGGATGAATAATTCTGGTGCACCTGGCTGGTTCAGTCAGTGGAGCATGTGACTCTTGATCTTGTGGTTGTGAGTTTGAACCCCACATTGGGTGTAGAGATGGCTTAAAAATATAATCTTAAAAAAAAAAAAGAATGAATGAATGATGCAACACTTGTGGGTTAGCTCTCCGTGGGGAGGAATTTGAGCAATGGGAAATAGGAAACAGGAAGGAGCTGGTCAGATAAAATCTTTCCTTCCAACCTGAGGTGGTGTTTTTGGAAACTCTCCAGAAAAGTCCTTGCACAAGGATACACAGCAAAGCGTCTGCCAAGTGACCGTCTCTTCATGGCTTCTCAAAAAACAGTGGCCTGGGGCGCCTGGGTGGCGCAGTCGGTTAAGCGTCAGACTTCAGCCAGGTCACGATCTCGCGGTCCATGAGTTCGAGCCCCGCATCAGGCTCTGGGCTGATGGCTCGGAGCCTGGAGCCTGTTTCCGATTCTGTGTCTCCCTCTCTCTCTGCGCCTCCCCCGTTCATGCTCTGTCTCTCTCTGTCCCAAAAATAAATAAACGTTGAAAAAAAAAATTAAAAAAAAAAAACAGTGGCCAGCCCTGTGCTGCATTATATCACATTGCTTCACATGTTTCTTGACCCTGCTTCCTCTTTTATTTCTTGCCTTCACCTCAGTAGGCTTTATCTCCTGGACAAAGTACAGTATCAGCACCCGAATCCTTGCCTCAGGTATTGCTTTCTAGAAAACCTCAGCTAAGAGAATCTTTAAAACTTTTGGTTCTTTTCGAGAATCCCAATATTTCCTCATGCTTTTAAAAAGTCTCTTTATTATTAATATATCTAACAGCCAGAGATTATAAAATATGTTTAAAATAAGTGTATTAAATTGTTTTGAATAGAATTCTGCTCTTCATATTGCAACTCATGGTGGATTATTTCCTTGTTTGTTCTGTGATTTTTGGATAGTGAGTTTATCTTAGGGCTATATTGAACGGCACCCTGAGAATCCTTACCTGAGGGTTTGTCCCTCTGGAGAGGACTTGTATTAATTTTGTCACAGATATTATCAGGTTGGGAGTTCTCAGTCATGAGGGTCGTATAAATGCCAACTCTGCTGTTAGGGATTGCAGGGGCCTTGGGAGATCTTTCCCCCCTTGTCCAGATACAAGCGAAGACAGATAAGCTTCCTTGATATCCCTCTTTGTTGATGGTTTGACTTTGTTTTTAGTTTCCATCCTTTTTCTGAATGTTTAGTAGCTCTTTGACAGTTCTCAGCTTTACATGCAAAAGCTTCATCAAGCCCTCTGGGGACAGATGCAGTGTGAACTCAAGGCCACTGGTCTGGTGTTTATATTCCTTCATTTTTGCCCCTAGGGTTTATATTATTTTATTATAAGCTCAGCTATGCATTTAGAAGACTATTTTCTATATTTCATAATACTTTTATGGGATTTTATAATGGAAGGTTTTTGGGACTTAACTAATTTGCTATACTGCTAGAAATGTAAGGTGTGGTCTGTCTTTAACATAGTAACTAAAATGCAGTGAGTTATTACTATTTGTCAAGCACTGTTATAAACACATTAAATGAATTAACTTATTCATCTTCTCAACAACTAGATGAGGTAGGTACTGTTCTTCCCAGTTTGTGTCCACCAAGAAGAAGATGCCAGGACCAGAATAAATGTGCAAGAATTCTTTTAAGAAAATGCCTGTGTAAAACAAAATAGGGGTGGGGTGGGATAGAGCTGGTAAAGGCTGGGAGAGTCGTTAAACCATAGTCCAAGTCTAACCTTGGGTGAAAAAGAAAGAGGGAAGGTGGGCCAAAGGGTCTTAGACTTCACGGAAGTCTGTAAGGTTTAGCAAAGCTGTTGGGGGTGTCTTTGAGCTGATACTGGCTGACAAAGAAGTCCCAAATCTCCCAGGAATGGATCCACTTACTGTTCCTGCCATTTTTCAGTCATTGCTAGAGAGAAGGCCATGAGAGATATGGCCTTATAACAGATGCCATGATAGATTCCAAAGTGCAGCAGCTGGGGCCCTCAGCCAGTCATACTCCCGGGACTAGAAGGTCTGCCAGGTGTATTTTCATGACCACCACACCCTCTTTATGGAGGAGGAAACAAAGAGGCTAGCTAACAGCTAACTTGCACAAGGACACACAGCTGGCACATAGTGGAACCAGGATTCAAACTTAGGGAGTTTAGCTGTAGGACATGACTAAGCTGCATATATAGAGAGGGGTAGAGCAAGAAAGAGTTTATTACATGGGATCTACATACAGAAAAAAAAGAGAAATAATTTTGCTTATAATTTATGCACATATTTTCAGAGAAAAAGTTCTGTTTTTAATCAAATTCTACAAGGGACTCTGACATGGGTTGGAAACATACTTAGGGGCACCTGGGTGGCTCAGTTGGTTAAGTATCTGACTCTTGATTTTGGCTCAGGTCATGATCTCACAGTCTATGAGTTTGAGCCCTGCATTGGGCTCTGTGCTGACAATGTGGAGCCTGCTTAGGATTTTATGTCTCCTCTCTCTCTGCCCCCTCCCCAGCTCACTCTCTCTGTTTTAAAAATAAACATTTTAAAAACTAAACTAAAGTAATAATAAAAATAAAACAAAAACCTTCAGGGGTGCCTGGTTGGCTCAGTCATTTGGGTGCTGGACTCTTGTTTTCAGCTCAGGTCATGATCCCACAGTCGTGGAATCAGGCTCTGCACTGATCATGGAACCTGCCTAACATATTCTCCCTCTGCCCCTCTCCCCAGCTCACGTGTTTACTCTTTCAAAACAAAACAAAAATAAAACTTTCAGCAGTTGGGAACTTCAAAGGCAGAGGCTTATGAATTTGACAGTGAAATTTAAAATGTGACTATTCCTAGAAATCCAATGACAGTTGATATATTTCTCTCCTCAGTCTGGTTAGTTACAAATTAATATTGTTTCTCACAAGACACCTTTATTTTTCCTTATATTTCCTCCTGTGACAGAGACCTCTAGCTGCCCACTCAGTATCCAATCTTCCTTCTTCATTACTAATTATTGCCCTCCCCCAAGCCAACAGTAAGCTACCTGTATATCCCTACCTCCCTATGTCACTATGGCCATCTGACTAATTTCTAATTGTAAGTAAAAATTGTTGGGTGAACTTTTCAAGAAGTCTTCTTAAAAGGGGCTAACTCAGCTGACCTGTGATTTATATCATTCAGGGTCCCAACAAAGAAACAGATGGTATCCTGGAATTAGAATAACTTGGGGAGGTTTTCTATGGATCGGGACTATTGCTAAAGGTGTTGGCAGAATGTATGGAAATCAGGAAGAACAGCAAAGGAGTATGAGATTAGAATAAACTGAGCTGCTATCATCTCTGAACTGGTAAGGAGAGAGGTAGGGCAGACCTCCCTGAAAACAATGACCTTAAGGTAGAGAGACAGCCAGCCAGATGTGACTGTAGGAAGGGAGTCAGCGGAAAATATCCTGAGCTCATTCTTTTCTCGTACTCTATCTCCTGTCATGGATCCCTGTTGGCTGGACCCATTTAGGAAGCCAAGGACAAGGTGGTCTGACGTAGACCACATAAGCCAGCCTGCTGAAACAGAGTAGATCAAGCAGGAGAAGAGCAGAGAGTCGATATGAATTAGAATATATGGGCAAAAGCAAGCATATGCACTTTTGCCCTTCCTTTTTTCTTCTCCTTTGGTATATGCATGTGATGGCTGGAGCAGCACTGGCCATTTTGCAACTTTAAAGCAACCTTGAAGATAGAAGCAACCTTCCAAGGATACTAGAACAGAAATATGGAAGAGGCCTGAGCATTAATAACATGGAACAACTACAATCAGCCCTGAAATGCCCACCCCAGATCTTGTTTTATATTAGAAAAATATAAACCTTTGTCTTAGGTCACTGTTTTTCAGATTGCTTATATTTGTAGCTAAATACAATACTCAATGATATACCTTCATAGGTATGTACTCAATACATGACTTTATTGACCCTCGACTATTGTCCTTGATTTTAGTTGACAAACGACATTTTGTTCCTCCTACTTCTCCTGGCTCTGCCTTGTTGCCAGAGTGACCTTCCTCAAATAGTTCTGACATAAGGGGCCCTAATAATGGTTCTCTCTTAGGTGGGGAACTTGGTGTCTGAGGGCCAGACATTGGAGGGAAACTTACTTTTTACTGTATTCTGTTTTCCATTTTGGATTTTGTATCCTATATACACATTACCTAAAGTAATTGTGGTTCACAATAATATAACTCAGAGTGTGGTTCTCTGGGGAAAAAAAAGTAAAGATTAATTTAAAATATTCCATCATGTCACTGTCCTCCACAAGATTTTCGAAGACTTTTTTTCTTTTTAAATTTAAATCCAAGTTAGTTAACATAATAATGATTTCAGGAATATAGTGATTCATCACTAACATATAACACCCAGTGCTCATCCCAACAAGTGCCGTCCTTACTGCCCCTCACCCATTTAGCCCTTCCCCCCACCCAACACCCCACCAGCAAACCTCATTTCGTTCTCTGTATTTAAGAGTCTCTTATGGTTTGTCTCCCTCTTTTTTATATTATTTTTGCTTCCCCTCCGTTATGTTCATCTGTTTTGTATCTTAAATTCCACATATGAGTTAAGTCATATGATTTCTTTTTCTGACTTATTTCACTTAGCATAATATACTCTAGTTCCATTCATATTGTTACAAATGGCAAGATTTCATTCTTTCTCATTGCCAAGTAGTATTCCGTTGTATATATAAACCACATCTTCTTTATCCATTCATCAGTCCATGGACACTTGGGCTTTTTCCATACTTTGACTATTACTGATAGCGCTGCTATAAACATTGGGGTGCATGTGCCCCTTTGAAACACCACTCCTGTGTCCCTTGGATAAATACCTCGCAGTGCAATTGTGGGGCCATAGGGTAGTTCTATTTTTAATTTTTTGAGGAACCTCTATACTGTTTTCCAGAGTGGCTGTACCAGTTTGCATTCCCACCAAAAGGACTTTTGGAGTCCAACTTCTCTATGTACACTTTTTCCAGTAATAATGTGCCTTACCAATTTGAAGATGAACATTCTTCACATTTTAATACTTCTGAAGCTGACAGATTCTTATAATTGCTGTTATCCAGGTGGCAGCCATGACATTGTTGTCTGCCCATGCACAAACTTAGATGTCAGCCCTCATTCAAATTGTCATTAAATGGTTTGTTGACTAAAATGGAGAAGCATTGCAGTGGTCCAAGATGCCACCAAAAATGAGACCTGTCTGTTCTCCGCAAACCTTTTGTTGACATCTTTCAGCAAGATAAAAAAAAAAAATGTCAGCATCAAAACACAGAATGAACACCAGCAACTTGGGAAAAAAATCCCAGAGACAATACTGGAGCACTCTTAAAAATATTACTAAGGCTCCTGGTCACCCAGTGGCTGACAAAGTGTGGAAAAACTCTGATATCAACTCTGCATTGAAAGTAATTCAGAGGACTTGGATTCTAGGGAAAATATAATTTAATGATACTTTACCCAATTTTTAAAACTTTGTCAGATTTATTGAGGTAAAATTTACATACAGTAAAATTTAAACTTTTTGAATTTTTTTAATGTTTATTTTTGAGAGACAGAGTGTGTGAGCAGGGGAGGGGCAAAGAGAGAGGGAGACATAGAATCCAAAAACAGGCTCCAGGCTCTGAGCAGTTAGCACAGAGCCCGATGTGGGGCTCGAACCCACTGACCACAAGACCATGACCTGAGCCAAAGTCAGACGCTTAATCAACTGAGCCACCCAGGCACCCCAAAATTTACACTTTTTAGGTGTACAGTTCTATGCATTGATTAAAAATGTATGTCCTATAACTACCACTAAAATCAAGAGATAGAAAATTTTGAAAGTTTCTTATGCCTCTTCATAGTAAATCCTTCACCCATACCTCTAGTCCTGGAGGCTTCTTTCACTTAGATGACTGTTTTTGCATTTATCAGTAGTTGATTCCTTTTTATTACTGGGTAGTAAGTATTCCATTGTCTGATTATACCATAGTTTATCCATTCACAGAAGAATATCTGGATTGTTTCTAGTGTTTGGCAATTATGAATAAAGTTATAAATGTTCAGGTATCGGCTTTGGTATGGACATGTAGTATCATCTCTCATAGGTAAAAACCTTAGGAGTAGGGTTGTTGGTCATCTGGTAAGTACATGTTTAACTTTATAACAAGCTGATCAATTGTTTTCCAAAATGTCTGCACCATTATACATATATTCCCACCAGCAGTGAATCAAAGGGCTAGTTAAACTGCAACCTCACCAGCTCCTAGAATGATTAGCTGTCTAAAACTGTAGTCATTGTATAAGTTTGTAGTGGTCTGTCACTATGGTTTTAATTTGCATTTCCCTAATGGTGTTGGGCATCCGTTCATAGGCCTATTTGCTGTCTATATATCTCCTTTGATAAAAATGCCTGTTCAAATCATTTTAATTGGATCATATTCTTATTGGGTTATGAGTGTCCTTTGTGTATTCTAGGCACCCTTTATCAGATATGTGTTTTGTAAATATCATCTTAGTCCGTGGCCTGTCTTTTCATTTTCTTACAGTGTCTTTCAAAGAGAAGACTATTTAATATTTATGAAGTCCAATTTGTCAAGTATTTTTCCTTTGTGGCTCATGCTTTTTGTATCCTAGGAAATCTTTGCCAAACCCAAGGTCACAAAGATTTTCTCTTGTTTTCCTGTAGAAGTTTTATAGGTTTTAGATTTTTACTAGTAGATAGTCTATTTCAGATTAGCTTTTGTATATGGTTCAAGGCATGGATTAATGCCCAATTGTTTAATTATATTTCCAGAAAAACTTTCTCCATTTAATTGCTTTTCAACTTTTATTGAAAATAAATTGAACGTATGAGTCTATTTTCTGTTCTGTTCCACTGATTTGTCTATCCTTTTGTCAATTCCAAACTATCCTGATGGTTGTAGCTTATAGTAAATCTTGAAATCAAATGTTTTAAGTCCTTTGTTCTTTTTTCAAAAATTATTTTGGCTACTGTCACTTTGTTCTTTATAAATTGTAGCCTCAGCATTTCAATTTCTATAAAAATAAACCTAAAATTTTGGGATTGGGAAATTGTGTTGAACTTAAGATATCAATTCTCCTCAAATTGATCTGTAACAATAATCTTCCAATCCATGAACACAGTATTTCCCTCCATTTTATTTAGGTCATCTTTTTATTTCTTTCCCTGCTGTCTTATAGTTTTAAGAATAAACCTTGCATATATTTGATCTATCTCTAAATATTTCATGAGTTTTTGGTGCTATTATAAATATTTTTAAAGGTTTATATACTTTTGAGAGAGAGCGAGAGTGGGTTAGGGGCAGAGAGAGAGAGGGAGACACAGAATCTGAAGCAGGCTCCAGGCTCTGTGCTGTCAGCACAGAACCTGATGCGGGGCTCAAACCCACAAACACAAGGTCATGACCTGAGCTGAAGTCAGACGCTTAACTGACTGAGCCACTCAGTTGTCTCTTTGGTGCTATTATAAATGGCATCTTTTTAAATTTCTAGTTCAATGGTAGTATATGGAAATAAAATTGATTGTTGTGTATTCACTTTGTATCTTCAAACCAGGATACATGCACTTGTAACTTGTTTTTAGATTCTTTGGGGTTTTCTATATAAACAACAATGGTGTCTACAAATAGTCTTATAATTCTTCCTTTCTAATTTTTATATCTTTTGTTTCTTTCTTGCCTTATTGCACTGGCCAGACCCTCCAGTGTAATGTTGAATAGAAATAGTGATTTTCCTCTCTATGTATATACAAGGTTGATAGATGATAAATGTAAGTATAAAAAAGCTCTTTTGATAAATACAGTAGGAAATTTTAAATGAGAGCATTTTGTCATGGTTTAATTGGCAGCATTTTGCTGTGCAATGTCACCTAATATGATGGTGTATCTTACCACAGATGAAGTTAGATACAATGAAATTTTGTAATAGAGCAGCCATATTGCATATTCATAGACTATGATGTGAATGGTGCCTTGGAGTTGCACAATGTTGAGGCCCTGATATTAGGTTACATGTGCCTAGGGGCTTCATAGTTTATATTCTTCTGATACCATTTCATTTAACTGAGAATAGGGTGCTCATCTTAAGCCTGAGCCCGGTCTACTACTTAAGGCTACAGACGGTTGATGAGCAGAATGCATCTACTAGGTGTTAACTGTGATACATTTGATCAGGTAACTCTCAAAAACTGTGAAGGGTCTGAGATTTTACCTTACTTGCAAGCTAACAAATTAGTCTGGCACAATTTGATGGATGCTTCCAGAAGGCACAGAATTCTTGGACAAGAGACTTTATTACTCATAGCACAAGAGCCCCGTGTTTGCCTTGGTTCTCCTTGCCCACAAAGTGCCATGGGACAATGCAGGGCTGGGCCCAGGTGAATGCTGAGCCCAAAATAGATTTGTGTTACCCTCCCACCTCCATTAAACCCCAAACTTAGGGAACTTCAGTCTTCAACTTCAGCTGCAAGCAAAATTGTTGAATCTTTGCCTTAAAAGGAGACATTATTTTTATTATCCTAGACATCAAACAAACGTGTGCTCTACTCTGGAGGGAGATACTATTCCCCTCTTCCAAGGATATTTGCAAGACACCAGTGAGAAAATAGCTCAGAGTGTTGTCAGTGCCTCTGCTCAGAAGACGTAACCTAGAGAGAATTGTGTCCCAACAGTAATTCAGTCTCAATTGTCAACTGGGAAAAGTATTTGAGTAGAGGGTAATGCTTCCACTTAGTTTGTCTCTAGCTGTTTGTCCCTAGCTTCCCATATGTTCAGCAAACCTTTCTTCTTTGTCTAGACCCACAGTTAGACTACATTTCCCAACTTGCTTTGCAGTTAAGTATGGCCCTATGAATGAGTGGCCAATGACACATAGATGGAAATGATGTTGCCATCTCCAGACATGGCCCATAAAATCTCCCCACACAATTCTCTATGCCCCCTCTTTTCCCACCCTCTTCCAGCACTCATTTAATGCTGGTGGTGGTGAAAGGTGGTGAAGTCACATAATGGGAGGCATTTGGGTCCTCAAATAATTACATAGAGCAGAGATTCTCTTCTTCCTGCTCCAATATGCATCAAACTATGACATAACTGAAAAATCAGTGACTTTTTTGTGGATTGACAACAGAAGTTTATCAATTATCGTACCTAGCAATACATACTCTAGCTAAATACATCATCCTTTCCTTCATGCCACCCCCAACTTAAATTCCTCCCCATTACATCAGGACTAAGTGGGCACTAATTTATCTGATATTTCTTAAATACCCCCCTATTAAGTATTAACAACATTAGAGAGGCTTTCAACTCTGCTGGCTATTGTGTAATTTGGGGCAGCACATGGTACCACTGTCCAGTGGTACAGGGTTGTACTGGGTACCAGGGTAGGGACATCTAAAGGGCAAAGGGTCTTTCACATCACAGAGCAAGTCTTGGTTACTAACATCATGAAGGTGGGAGTTGGGGAGATGATCAGGGGAAAATTAGTGTCTGCTGCATTTATTAGCATCTTTGTGATATCCATTGGGCCTCCCAGAAATACCTAAGTGGGAGGCTGGTTCAGAGGTGACAAGTCCCCATTAGTGGTAGAAGGGACTCAAGGAACACAGGCTACATGTTCTTCTTCACAGCCCTTTTTAAACTTCAGAGGTCAAATCCTGCCTACCTGTTTTAAGATTCCTTTTTAAAGAGCAGCTTTAGTTCACAGCACAATGCAAGGGAAGGTACAAAGATTTCCCATATGCCCCCTGCAACTTTCCCTATTTCCATCTCCCATCAGGGAGGCACATTTGTTATAATTGATGAACCTACATGGGCACATCATAATTACCCCAAGTCCATCATTTAAGTTATGGCCCGCTCTTGGTGTTGTACATTACATGGATTTGGACAAATGTATAATGATATGTATCCATTATTATGGTATCCTACAGAGTATTTTCACTGCTTTAAAATTCTTTTTGTGCTCTATTCATCCCTCCCCAGCTCCTTCTCTGCCTCTCCCCTAACTCCTGGCAACCACTGATCTTTTTCCTGTCCCCATGGTTTTGATTTTTTTCAGAACATCATATAGTTAGAATTATACTATATGTAGCCTTCTCAGATGAGCTTCTTTCATTTAATAGTACTTATTTAGGGTTCCTCTATATCTTTTCATGGCATGATAATGCATTTATTTTTAGCAGTGAATAATAATCCATTGCATGGATATACCACAGTTTACCCATGCACATACTGAAAATTTTTGGTTGCTTCTAAGCTTTGACAATTATGAATAAAGCTGCCATAAACATTCACGTTCAGGTTTTTGTGTAGAAATAGGTTTTCAACCCCTTTGGGTAAGATAAGGAACATGATGGCTGGATTGTGCAGGAAGAATATGTTTAGTTTTGTAAGAAACTACCAAATGGCCTTCTAAAGTGGCTGTATCTTCGTGCATTCCTACCAGCCATGAATGAGTTTGTTTCTCTACATCCTCACCAGCATTTGGTGTTCAGTGTTTTAAATTTTGGCCATTATAATAGATGTGCAGTGATATTTCACTATAGTTTTAATTTGCACTTCTTTGATGACGTTAGATGTGGAACATCTTTTCATATGTTTATTTGCCATCTGTGTATCTTCTTTGTGGATGTGTCTGTTAAGATTTTTGGCCATTTTTAAATTGGAGTGTGTGTTTTCTAATTGAGTTTTAAGAGTTCTCTGTATATTTTGGATGACTGTTCCTTATTAGATATTTCGTTTGCAAATATTTTCTCCCAGTCTATGGCTTTTCTTCTCATTCTTTTAATATTGATTTTTAGAGAGCAGCAGTTTTTAAATTTTAATGAAGTCTAGCTCATCAATTATTTCCTTCATGGATCATGCCTTTGGTGTTGTATCTAAGTCCTCATGGCATCCTTAGC
The DNA here is from genome assembly GCF_022837055.1 of Prionailurus viverrinus. Lineage (NCBI taxonomy): Eukaryota > Metazoa > Chordata > Mammalia > Carnivora > Felidae > Prionailurus > Prionailurus viverrinus. Next base: position 38,394,544 of record NC_062565.1, on the reverse strand, counting down.
CATACCCAAGGTCATCTAGGTTTTGTTCTATGTTATCTTCTAGAGTTTAGTTTTATATTTTAAACTTCAGTGTGTGACCACCTGTTTTTGTAAATGAATTTGTATTGAAACACAGTGACACTTATTCATTGATATATTTTCTATAGCTGCTTTCATGCTATGGTAGAGTTAGTAGTTGTATTAGACTGTATGACTCACCAAACCTAAAATAGTTATTCTCTGGCCCTTAACAGAAAAAGTTTGCTGATCCCTGGTATGAAGCCATAATTAAACTCATTGTATATATGTAGAAACTGAGGGTCTATATATTTAATTAATTCCATTTAATTCAAAACATGTCCATGGTTGAGCCAATTGGTCAACTAGGACTTCAGATTCCATCCAAGTGTCCTTTTGCTTGTTCATTCTATAGAAATTCTGCACAGATCTCCTTATCCAGAGAGTTTGACTTAAAAAAAAAAAAAAAGGCATACAATATGCTGGATCCCTAGCATCCTCCCTTTCCATTCTATCTGTCCCAAGAGCCAAGGTGGCCTAACCCATCTTTGGGAGATAAAAGACAAAATAACAAACCATATTCCAGAGCCCCTGGTTAAAGGAAAACTGTGAAGTGGTCTCAGAGTTGTACGGACTCTGATTTGAAGGCAAAGGAGATGGCCAATAGCCCCCAGTTGTCCTTCTGCCCAAAGAGCCCAGCTGGGCTGACAGGGAACATGACATCCAATGAGATGAAACCTCGAGGACATTTCTGATTTCTGAGGCTAGTGAGGGCTTTTAGCTTGTGTTGCCATCAAGCTCACTATAACTTGTTACATGTGTATTATGATGTGTTCATTTAGAAAATAGAACCCAGGAAACCCCTCACATCACTTTATCCCTCTGAATTTTAAATGTCAATATTTTACCCTCATCCTTTCTCATTATCTTCTATCTCTGGCTCACATATCTTGCTGTCTCCTGTTTGTGCCCCCCCCCCCCCCACTCTTCTATCCCTCCCCCTCTGAGTTCATCTGAACATTCAGTCCCTGAAGCACTCCATTTTATCCTAATCTATCAGCTCCCTTCCAAATTTCCTTCTTTCCCCATCCATCACTTCAACCACTCTATTACCCTCAACTCTGATCTTGCCCACTTGTCCTTACACGTACCTGGCAAGCATCCAATTTTGGATCAATCCCATTGTTCACTTTCTCCTCTCTCTCCTACCACAGCCTACTCTGAGCTGCTGCAGACAATTGTAAAACCACGAGGTCTGAAGCCACTACAGATTTCTCTGCTCCACACTCCTTAGAATCCCACCTCAGCACAAACATACCTTCTTTCAACAGCTGCTTCTCACATTTCCTCAGAAACAAACTATGGTGGACATTTATTGGTTGACTTCCCAGCATCCACTCCCCCTTTTCCTCCCCAAAGCACCCAGATTTTCCTTTGAGGGAATTCCCTACCCCCATTCCCAATGATATTGTTTGGGTGGGTTTGACTTCATTTCCAGTTCTAGGAGTGGGCTCTGATGAGCTTAAGCTAATCAGCTCTCCTATTCTTCCTTCCAGAGTGATTGGTTCATCACAGATGAGCACACTACCCAGTGTGCGCCAGTGGGCCATGAGGAGACCATCATAGGGGCTTCTGGGAAATAAGCTTTCTCTGCCTTCTGCGGGAGCCCTGAAGGAGACCTTCCCTGTCTGTGGGTTGTAGCGTGGATATGGTGTCTCTAACTTCTGAAACGCGGGGGCAGGGTAGACAAGATGATCTCAGGAGCCAGATGGAATCCTGAGTGTCTGGGTCAAACTATGCCTGCATTCAGGTTTGCCTTTAGACTCAAGTTCTATCGATCGGTCAGCAAATCTCCTCATTGTTTTTAAAGCCAGTTTGTGTTGAGCTTTTCATTATTTCCTTCTAATTCATGTCCCATTCCAAAATTTTACCTCTACCTTCAAATCTCCTCCATTTCACTTCAAATAATCTTGCCTCCTGGTTCAAGGAAACAACAGAAGCCAACTTACAGGAAGGCCATCAACTTCTTTTCCTGTCACCTGCAAGTGTTTCTGAATCTGAATGTATCATCCTCCTTCCTTCTAGTGTTTCCCTCCACCTGCTCAGAAACTCAGCTTCTTATCTTTGCCTTTTTTCTTTCCACTTGTTCCTTCTGCTTGCCTTTCCTCCAGTTTAGAGTGCTTTCCAATGTAAAAACAGGCATAGTCTTTCTCAACCCCACCTCTTCACGTCCCGCCTCTCTTCTATCCTTCTCTGCCAAATTTTTTGGGCAGGCAGGGAAATTTACTCCTATTTGGGGGCATGCCTAAATAGGGATAGAGTTCCCACCTAATAGGCAGGTTTGCATAGAACAAAGAGGTGGCTCAACACAGAGGGCTGTGCGGCAGACCTAGATTGGAGCCTCACTGACCTTTGTTATAGTGGAAGCCACTGAAGTTGTTGGGATCTCCCAGTGAGTATGAGGGGTAAGAACAGGAGGATTAAAGTAAAGCTTTGGGGGACACAGATACTTAAGGAGGAAGTGGGAAAAGCCATATTTGAATGAGACCATGGTAAATGCTCAATGGTAAGAGGAAAATGAGAAGGCTTCCAGAAGCCAATAGAGAAGCATGCTCCAAGGAAGAAATTTTTGGCTGACTGCTACCAAAAGGTCAAATATGACAGGACAGAATCACCAGATTTGGTAATATCTAGAGTTTCAAAGTGGCAGGAGGAACAGAAACCAGCTTTCAGTTGGGTAGGAGAGTAAATGAGAGGTAAGAGGAGGAAAGTACACCTAAAAATGATGTTTTTCACCTTTCCAACTGCCTTAGTTCAGATTTCTCCAAGAACAGACCCTGGATGAGTATTTAAGCACAAATAGCATACGTGGGATATTAACTCTGCAAGTGCAGTGAAGTAAGGGAAGGGAGACAAGGAAAGGAGAAAAGGCAGGAAATGTGGCACTATTGGGCAAGGCTGTGCACCAGGCCTCAGAATGGTTCCCCTGAACATGTATCCACTGACTCCCATGCCCTGTTAGGAATGCCTCTGGAGGCCTCTTCCCTACCAACACTCAGACCCTCACACTTGCCAAGTGAGTTCTTATGGCATCTGAGAAAACCCTCCAGCTCCAGGTGGGAAGAATTCACTGTGCTGGACCTGAAAACCACAGCTGCTGTGAACACTGAAGAGTCCAGGGAGTGCAGGGTGGGACATCAGCCCATCATCTGCCATACCAACCCCACCCAAGACCCCTTTGCCAAGTCACCTAACTAAGGTAATAAAAGGGGCCTTTTGAAATGTAACTCAAGGAAGGCATGAGGTTGAGACTTAGCCTAACAGAGAAGATGAGAAATTCACTATGCCAGCAGGATATTACTCTTTGCAGAGGTTTGAGAGGTCTGATTGAGTTATAGATAAAAACGTTTCTCAGCCCCATGCTCTGTTATTGAAATGTGGGCCAGAATTAGGGGAAGGAGTAGGGAGAGGTAGAGATGGTATCACAATGTTCTTCTGCCCTTGGATTCTTTGTTGTAGAAGGGTGGGAAGGGACATAGCCAACCCCTGGTCAGGTCATCTTACTACATTGTTCTCCTGTGACTGAGCTCTATATTAAAATAGAAAGCCCAATGACTTGATCTTTCTCTTCTTGCATGTATCTGTACCATCATTGTTCCTCAACAATTACTGACCATGCACCATATGCTAGGTAGGACCTGGGGAAACAGTTTGCCTTAAAGGTGAGCAATGAACCTTAGACTGAGCCAACAAATGGCTGGCTACAGGACTGTGACCATGCAGTCTCAAAACAAGAATGGACGTAAGATGAACCAGCAGGCGAAGACTACTCCCACTCCACTCCCTCTCCACTCTCAGCCCTTTCTCCAAAGGTAAAGGGTGGAAGAAAAGCAAGGTGTTCTGGGGAAAGAATAAAACTGAGCGGGCTAGAAGAGACTGGCAGTGCTTAAAGCTGAGCTAAAGCTTGGTAGAGTTGTGGGCACCATGAACAATCTCCAACTACACAGTGTTAAGTCTCCCTCCTATTGTATTATAGAGGCAGAATTGTGAGGGTACATCCATGCCTCCTGAATCTGCAGCCTGGAGGGAGAGGAAACAGCCAAAGAATAAAAATCCAGGTGACCTAGGGGTAAACTCTTAGGAAGAGTGATCCCTGTGTTGGCCAAAGGGAAAGAACTGAACAACTGAACGCCTGTAATCTTGGGTCTTCTCTGGATGACATCACCTTTGGTGGCTTTGCCCCTCACACATTTCTGGGATTCTTCTTGTATCTGGAAAAAAAAAAGACCGCATGGATAACAACACATGGGGAAGAAGCATGCATATATACAAAGTTTTACATGCTGGGAAACAGGAAAGGGGAATCATGGGCATTTAGGACTCCTGAACAGTGGACTTGTTTTAAAAGTGGAAGATTATGCCAGGACTAAGTTCCATGGTTTGAGTTGGAGACATTTTGCTTATTGTCACACTCTCACACCCATGACTGGGATGGCACCACTGGCTGCTCAAGGGCATACTCCTCTCCTTCCTTAAGCTTCTGGTTGAAGCCCCCTTCTGGCTCACCTTTCTTTCTCCAGGGAGCAGCCCTGCCCATTTGCTCAGGTATTGACTTTGCAGCTTTTCCAGTCTCAGTTTAGGCTCACGGTGTCTGTTCCCTCTAGTTTTCCAAGCTCTCTGCCTGTGTTCATGAAGAAACTCAAATCTCAGCTCTGAAATTTTCTTTAATGAGCCAGCAAAATGAGACAGGAATGTGGGAACTGTGTGTTGGTAAAGAGCAAATTCATTGTTGCTTCTCTCCACTCATTGTCCTTCAGAACTGAAGAACAGTCTCTACCCTCCCTGCAAGTTCTTTTGAGGTCTCTATATTATTATTTTTAATGTTTGTTTATTTTTGAGAGCGAGAGAGCACAAGTGGGGGAGGTTCAGAGAGAGAGAGGAAAACACAGAATCTGAAGCAGGCTCCAGGCTCCAAGCTGTGAGCACAGAGTCCAATGCGGGGCTCAAACCTACGAACTGTGGGATCATGACCTGAGCCAAAGTCAGACACTTAACCAAACGAACCACCCCGGTGCCCCTATATTATTTTTTTAATATTCTTTCTGGTTTGTGCATCCTACATGGGAGATGCCCATTTTTATAACTACAGGGAAGAAATTTCAGGGCTCTTCCTCAAGCAGCTGACTAGCTTGCTTATGTACTGGCTGCATGTTGCACAGATATCATGAAGTATAGCTGAAAGGAATAGCTGAAAGGTCACCCTCAGATACACTTAGAGAATTTAGAAGGAGCTAGCAGCCAAAATATGCCACAGAGAGGTCAGCAACCAATTCCAATAAAGTAGCTAACAATTCTGAGTGTCCAAAGTGCCTCTAAGCCTAAGCTCTCTGTATTGAATCATTGGATCTTCACACATCCCAGGGAAGGTCCATCCTGTTGTTTGCTTCTAATTATGAAGAAATGGAGACATATACCACTAATTTGCTCAAAGTCAACTGGTAAGCAGTAGGAACAAGATCTGACCCAGGCACCCTGGCTCCAGAGCCCACGCTCATAATCCTTGCCTTTCTACCTTGGAAGGGTTTCAAGCTCCCTGTCCCTAAAAAGCCTTGCCAAGAGTAAGGGCCTTCTCAGATCTTCTAGAAAAATAAATTGTTCCTTCTAAGGGCCAGTCTTACACACACCAGGTCAGGTTAGCCCTTACACACTTATAATCTGTACATGTGTTAGAGACCTCCTCCCCTGGCCAAGTGTGCCTTATTTTTGGGGGGATGATATAAAGTATGTATGATTATTAAGGACACTGTACAGATAAGGCACCATACTCAGGCTCTGTATGACAGTACAGCCTGGTCCAAGCACTACTTTCCTGCAGTAAGAACTTTTGAAGCAGAACAAGGGTCAGTTTCCCAGATGTCTCCAGAGCCACCAACAAGCCCTTAAACCACTGTAGGGCTCATTGTACATCATGCCTCTATCCTACCTTGTACCAAAAGGATTTAGAACTGAAAAAGAATGAAGTCTTGCCATTTGCAGCAATGTGGATAGAATCAGAGGGTATCATGCTAAGTGAAATATGCCAGTCAGAAAAAGACAGTATCACATGTTTTCACTCATATGTGGAATTTGAAAAACTTAAGACCATAGGGGAAGGGAAGGAAAAATAAGTTACAAGAGGGAGGCAAACCATAAGAGACTCTTAAATACAGAGAACAAACTGAGGGTTGATGGGGGTTAGGGGGTTGGAGGGGTGGGGAAAATGGGAGATGGGCATTAAGATGGGCACTTTTTGGGATGAGCACTGGGTATGGTCTGTAAGTGATGAGTCACAGGAATCTACTCCCTAAGCCAAGACTACACTGTATACACTATATGTTAGCCAACGTGACAATAACTTATTTTTAAAAAATAAAAAAATAAAAATACTTTGCCATTAAAAAATTAAAAAAAAAAAAACAGACCATGCATGGAGTCAACTTATTCTCCGGGGGTAGTCACATAGGAAGGAGCTGAGGGACTAATACACAGACTCCATTCTTCTCCCCACTAAGATCTCCTTAGTCCAGGGCTTCCTACTGGAAAAACCCAGTCAGATGCCAGAGGGTGAGTGTCACCCCCATAGAGCAGCCTTCTGAGGCCCAGAGCAAGGTGGAGAAGATGGAAAAGGGGGTTTGGTGGTGCAAAAAGAAGGTATCCCCCAGCCAAAGCAAAAACTCTCATTTCTTTCTTATGGTCAGTATTGCATTAACATGGACTTCTCCAGTCAACCAAACCTCAAGGGGGAAAAAATAATATCTTTGATCTTGACAAAGGGAGCTGCAGCACTCTATCCTCTTCCCCAAGGAGGGAACTAGAATTAGAAGGGGAAAGTGTGTACTCTTCTCTCTGAAGAAAGATTCTTAAGATAATTAAGTTACTCTTGTCCCAATTCTGTATTACCTCATGTCCACAATTCATTATCCATAGTTCCAAAATCCAAACTACTTCTGGAAACTACGGGTTTTTTTTTTCATACTTTGTCAGCAAAACACAACCCACTGACATGAACTCTTTATAACCATTATTCCTCTTAGCAGGAATGTCTGTTTTCTTGCAGGACAATTGTTTGATTACTAAAGACTTCCCTAGATCCTGTATTATGTAACATACCCATAAACTTTTATATACACATACAGTGTATATAATTTATATATAGTCTATGACTTCAAAACTCTGAAACATTTCTAAATTCCAAAATCTGTCTGGCCCCTAGGTCTTCAGATGAAAGATCCTGGACTTGTGTTCTCATTTACTTTAGCTCCATAATATTCTTTGGAAAAGAGAGAGGGAATTTTATGTTCTTCATTTATAATTAGTAGACTTTCCTTACTTGGACTTTGATATAAAGTTCTTTTAACTCAAAATTAGTTTATCTCCCTGCCCTTTTTGAATGTTATGTAAAACTTTGGAAGACAGTAGACTATGGTACAGAATCATAGCAGAAGGGAGAGGAGAAGCTAGAGGGATGCTCAGAGAATTTACTGAATAGACTGAGGACTGTTAGTCAACATCAAGGGCACTAATGAAGTTCGTACTTAACAGCACAGATTCTAGAGTCAGACTCCCTGAGTACAAATCTCAGCTTTACCCCTTACCACTCAACCTCTTTGTGCTTCATCTTCTATTTTAATAATATAGCCAAATCCTATTAAAATGATTTTTCACAATCACCACCATGTGAAGTGTTTCCTTTGCCATGTGGGGATACCAGAGAATTTAAGTAATATACCCAAGGTCAGGCAGTGAACTTGAGGCAAGTGAGGCAAGTGAGGACTGCCAGTCAGATCTCCTCCCCAAATTGGGTTCTTTCCAATTTGTCACCTGCCTCATTCACAGAGGCTTGCCCCTGCCTGACCCCTGCAGGAGGGGAACATGTCACACAGTGTTCTTGGCCAGCCAATTCTCAAGCAGGAAGAAGTCTGAGATATTTCCAGAAATGTTAGCTTTTGATACTCTTTGTTTTACATCTCCACCCTGATGATTTAACAAATAGCAATCACATAATCCAGACAGTGCAACTTGACTTTGCTTGCAGAGGGATCAGGCCTGAATAAGTGGATTTGATTGTCTTAGGGGAATTAGAGGCTATTTTCTAGTTTAAAGGAGGAACCAAGAGCAAGTTGCTTTTCTTCTAAATGCATGGGCCTTAACACAGCAAACTTTAACTCCACAGACGTGAGTAAAATAAAGTCAGGTGTAAGATCATCTTTTGCCTCCCTAGGCCTGGTGGGAAGGAAAGGAGAGTCAAAGGAGTAGATGTCCAGACCTCTCTCTCTCTCATCCTGCTCTCTGCTCCCCTACTGTGCTTTCCATAGATGGAAACCGATTGGAAGCCTGAGGGCAAGGGAGGCCATGGAATCAACCTCTTAGAGCAGAGAGTGGGACAGAGAGAAGTGAAAAATGATCCCAAGCAAGAGTGGGGCAAATGGACAACAAGCAACCCAGAATTCCACCAACCCAGATATCAAAGGGCATCCCTTTCCTGTAATGGGGACAGGCAATATCTTTAAAGAAATAATAAATTATAGGAAGAATTCACACACTGTTTGAAATATCCATAACTGTGTAACAAGTTACCTCAAATATAGTGGCTTAAAACAATGAATATCCATTATCTCACACAGTTTTGAGGGTCAGGAATCTGGCCGTGGCCAACTGGGCAGCTCTGGCTTAGGTATCATGACAGTGCAGTCATTTGAAGCTTCTCCTGGGATGGGGGTGGGGGCTGCCTTCAGGATGGCTCCCTCACAGGGCTGTCAGCTGGAGGCCTTAGCTCCTCACGGTTATCAGATGTATGTTTCAGTTGCGTGTCACATGGGCTGTTCAGAACATGGCAACTGGCTTCTCTGAGAGTGAGTGAGTCAAGAGAGAAAGCAAGGAGGGAACCACATTGTCTTTGATTACCCTAAGAAGGCTCATACCATCACTTTTGCCACATTCCCTTTGCTAGAGTTTTAAGTTCAGCCCACAGTTAAGGGGTAGGGAACTAGCCTCCGTCTTTTGAAGTGTGGAGTATTTAAGAATTTATGGGCCTATTTAAAATCACCATACACTCAGATGGAAGATAGAAGGAGATTAGAGGAGAATAGGGATTAGGGACCATGTACAGAAGATCTGGGAAGATCTCAGAAGAAAGCTCTTGATGCCCTCCCAGCCCTCCTCTTCCCCCACACCCCAGAGGTCTCAGGCTCCCTAGGAATTGGGGCCCTGCCAGGATCCATCATTCTTGGCGATCCCTGTGCCTTCTCAATCTTCCCAACTCATTATTATACCTACTCCATTTCCTTTAATTGCTCTTGGTTACCCATTCTTGGAAAATAGTTAAACTAAATTGACTTGAGGTATTCATGGCTTATAATGGACCTACAAATCCCTTACAAGGTCTACCTCATTCTAATAAACACTCCCCTGGAGGCTTAATAAACCTAAAGGAATCAATCTCTACAATGTGTTTCATGTGGGGAAAGGATGGTTTCAGTGACACTAGTAAGACGCTCCTTGCTCCCAAACAATATTATAACAGAGTACTTGCTTACATGTTACGTGACTTAATTATCCCAACAAAAATGAAGACAAGTTTATGATCACTAAGTGACAAGGAACCTAAACCAGCAGAGAGAAAGTGACCAGATGGCAGAGGTTAAACATGAAACATGGAGTTGATACTCAGCATGGGGCTCCTGCCTTGAACCTGTTCTGTTAGGACCCCTGAAGACATCATCCTGCCACTATCCCCTTAGCAAGACACGTAGCCCATTCTAGGAGCCCAGGGAAATAAGGGAGTTGGCATGAGTTTATTTTACTTTCAATGGTCTAGGGAAGATGATGTGACCACAGAGCAATTATAAAGCACTACCAGGATGACTCTGGGTCTGCAAAAGATGAGGGAGTATATATTAAGGCAGCAATTCTGAGACTTCTTGCCAGGAACTACTTAAACTCTTAAAAAGTATCAAAGACCCCAAAGAATTTTTACTTATATATGTTATACCTCTTCAATATATATTCACCATGTCAATTTATTTAATTTATATTTATCATTAGAAATTAAAACAAAAATTTTAAATATTTAACTCATTTAAAATCAGTAATATGTATTATAGACTAGTATAACGTTTTTAATAAAATCATTTTCAAAAACGTTAGGGAGAAAAGTGGCATGGTGTTGCATTTTTGTAAACCTCTTTAATGTTGGGCTTAGCAGAATGCAGGATTCTCCTGTTTTTGTATTCAATCTGATTTGAAATCACAATCAGATAGGGTATAGAAATGCAAATGGAATGAATGGAAATGGCAGATAATATCTTAGTAGTATTATGAAAATAGCTGACCTCAGAAATCCATACTTTGAGAACCATTGAATTAAAGAGTTATTACTGGGGCTCCTGGGTGGCTCAGTCGGTTAGGCGTCCGACTTGGGCTCAGGTCATGATCTCATGGCTTGTGAGTTCGAGCCCCACGTTGGGCTCTGTGCTGACAGCTCAGAGCCTGGAGCCTCTTCAGAGTCTGTGTCTTTCTCTCTCTCTCTGCCCCTCTGTGTCTCTCTGTATCTCAAAAATAAATAAACATTTAAAAAATTTTAAGTTACAAATTCTTCTCTTCTTTTTTTTTAAATTTTTTTTAATGTGTATTTATTTTTGAGAGAGACAGAGACAGAATGTGAGTGAGTTGGGACAGAGAGAGAGGGAGGCACAGAATCTGAAACAGGCTCCAGGCTCTGAGCTGTCAGCACAGAGCCCGACGCGGGGCTCGAACTCACGAGCTGCAAGATCATGACCTGAGCTGAAGTTGGACGCTCAACCGACTGAGCCACCCAGGCGCCCCCAGATTCTTCTTAATTTTGTTAATCGCAGGCTCTAAACAAGACAGTGCTGGAGTCAGCACTTCATGGCTCTGGGACTATGACATGTGCAGACACATAAAGCCACCATGGCTGTCTTCAGTATACAACGGAAGTGACAGGGATGAATAAAGGGAAGAGTTGTCAGGAGGAATGGAAAAGCCTGGATGATACATTAGGGCACAAGGGAATTTTGTTCCTTGATAAGATTTTTACTGTTCTCTGTGGGATGGATAAACTTCTTTTCCCTTTGAAATTAGATGTGGCCACATGACTTGCTTGAAGCAGAGTGATGTGTAGCATTTCCAGGCAGAAGCTCTAATGGTAGGAGTGTTCCCTTTACCACCCTCTTTCCCTCTTTGTAATCACCAGTGTTATGTGTGAATATTATCTGCCCCATAAGCCTAGAGCCAAGGGTGAGGACGGCACTGATGAGGAACAATCTCCAGCTAACCCTTGCCGGACATGTAGCGCAAATGAGGAACATTTGTGGTTTTTAGCTACTGAGATGTTTGGGTTGTTTGTTATAACAGCACAATCTAGCCCATCATGACTGATACAGCTACTTCACTTGAAAGGCAAGTCAAAGATATGGAATGTACCATTTAGTGCTCATTTGTTGGGAGTTTTCTGTGCATTAAACACTATGCCAGGTACTATGATTACGACTGATTTAAATTTGGCAGCAGCCGTCAAAGGGCTCATAGTGCAGAAGGGATATAAATAAACTATGCCACTCCACCATAATTGCCACTGTTAACAAAGGTGAATCTAGGGTACTTTGGTAAAGAGAAGTCCTTGAATCCTGAATAAGTCATGGAATCAGCAAGAAGCAGCATACTTAGCTGGAATTTATGAAGGAACATTTAACCAAAGAGACCATTTGTTAGATATGTGTAGGGTTAAAGTGGCCAACAGAGATGTTGAGCATCCATGACCATCAACAAGAAAGCCAGCCCTCCACCACCAAGCCTGAAGGAACAAGGGTTAGAAATGACGTTACTGGGCCTGGTGAGAGCTGGACTCATGGCATAGGGGCTGTATGACGCCAGCCAGGAAGACAGAAAATAGGAATAAATACTCTGACCTCTCTCCTTATGCTCTTCAACCTGCCTGTACCTCCTACAGATACTTCTGGAAACCAGAGACAAGGGTACGTGGGTGATGCTATCAAAGCAGTAGGTAGAGGACAGTCTCCTAGTAGTCAGAGCAGCATGGGGATTGTCAGGGAGTGCGTCTGGAGAAGCAAATGGAGAATATCCTGAACAAGAATCCCCCCCAAAAGAAGTGTAACAATCATTTAGACAACATTTTCTCAAACTTTTAATTTCATTGCTTAATTAAAATGTCTATAGCAAAGCGGGTCCATAGCTACTGCTGGGATAGGGGAGGAATTTGAAGGAGTATAGAGGGCTGGATACTTGAGACTCCTTTTATGAGAGAGGCAATGGACATATGGCCAAGAAATCCCATCTTGGATTTTTTGTTAAATAAAACTTATTTTTTCTGTGAACCTAAAACTGCTCTTAAATAAACAGGAAGGTATAGAGATTTTCCATATACTTCCTGCCCCCACATATGCAAGCCTTCTCCACAATCAGCATCCTCCAGCAGAGTGGTACACTTGTTACAACTGATGAAACTGACACATAATCACCCAAATTCTATAGTTTACAACATGATTCATTCTAATGTATAATGATGTGTATCCATCATTATAACACCATGCAGAATAGTTTCACTGGCCTAAACATCTTCTGCACTCTGCCTTTTCATTCCTCCTGCCCCCAACCCCTGGCACACTGATCTCTTTACTGTCTCCATAATTTTGTCTTTTCCAGAAAGTCATGTAGTTGGAATCACAGTGTGTAGCCTTTTCAGATTGGCTTCTTTCACTAGGGTAATAGGCATTTAAGTTTCCTCCGTGTCTTTTCATGGCTTGATAGCTCATTTCTTTTTTGTGCTGAATAATATGCCGTTCTCTGGATGTACCACAGTTTATTTATCAATTCATCTCCTGAGGGACTTATTGGTTGCTTCCATGTTTTGTCCTGCATCTCTATGGGGAGCTGGGGGGGTGGAAGACAGGTGGAGAGAGAGGAGGAGAGGAGCTGGGAAGAAGTATCACCCAGCCAGGCAGAGAGCTGATCACTAGGTAAATTGTAAGTGGATGTTGCATCTTATTTTTCAAACTTAGCCTAAAAAGTCCTGTGGCATCACTTCCGCCATATTCTATTGGTTACAAGACCATTACAAACCTACCCAGATGCAAGCAGAGAATTAATTCCACTTCCTGATGAGGAAAGCAAAGTTCTAGAACAATACTGAGCAACACAGCAGCCACTAGTCACACGTGGCTGTTTACACTTAAATTAATGAAAACTAAAATTAGAAATGCAGTTCTTCAGTCACACTACCCACATTTCAAGTTCTCAATAGCCATGTGAGGACTTGAAATGTTTCCATCATTACAGAAGGTCCTATTGGACAGGACTGCTGTGGACAAACATGTGAGACAGGAGATGTTATCATAGCTCTCTTTCAAAGATACAATCTGCCATTGGACAGCACTTGGACAAACCAAATCATATTTGGGAAGACAAACTAAAAATTGCACAATGACTCACATGATGTTGTACACAAAGGTTGGCAGTAACTGCTGTTGTTTACCTGGAAGAGGGGATAACTTGAGTTAAGGCTCTCAAATCAGAGGGTAGATGCATAGTCCCAGGGGCTAAAAATAGGGCCAATAGGAAGATATCTCCAGAAGGGTGATTTCAAAACATGTATTTTCCATCTTTCTAGTGTCACGGGTCTCTTTAAGCACATGATGAAAGCCACCTCTCCCTAGAAAAATATGCACATGTACCATATGATACACTCAAGTTCAGAGGTCCCTCCCAAATCCATCCATGGACTCTCCAGATCAGAGCCATACTCTAGGCTGTGAGCTCCTAGAGGTATTTCCTTATCCACAGTGAGTAGCAGTGTGTGTGGCCTGGATGACACTTCATCACAGTATATCGACAGAAAGGGGCACATTTCTGCTCAATACAAGTAAGAATTTTAATAGGCAAAGAGGCTCTTAAGGGAAATAGGCAATGTCAGGAAATCAGAAAGTTTCCCAGCAGAAGTATCCATGTAGATTGCTGACTATGTAGAGAAGACTTCAGTGTGCAAGCTAAACTGAATAAGCCATAAGATCTTGCACAGTGCTGGAGTTCCAAGGTTCTATAAAGAGTGACCAGGCCCAAGCACAGGAACAGTCATCTACAATTTGGATGAAGAGGGCAAAATTCAGAAAAGTTTCATGCAACTGGTGGCAGTTCAGATGGGCTGAAAGAGTAGGATTACTGTATGAGGACACAAGATGATATTTCATGGCTCACTTAAAAGATTTAAAATCCTTCAATTTAATTACCTCTAGTGATCTGGTTTCTGGCCAACTGCTAAACACTTCTCTGCCTGTCCTACCAGCCTTCTCTCTCTACTTGTCTTCTGTCCCTCACTCCCTCCCCCGCCCGAAGAAGGATCCACAATGAAACACTCATATGGATTATCCAGGTGACTTCTACATGTCCTTCTAAGAAGGAGGCAGAGGGAAATTTAAGGCAGAAGAGAAACAGGCCATGGCATGGAAGCAGAGTCACAGAGAGGATGCTATGCTGCTGGCTTTGATGATAAAAAAACGGACTATGAGCCAAGAAATACTGGTCTAGATGCTGGAAAAGACAAAGGGAACAGATTCATTCCTAGAGCCTCCACAGGGAGAGTGACTGGCATCTAGAACTGTAAGAGAATACATTTTGCTTTAAGCTACCAAGTATGTGGTAGTTTGTCAAAGCAGTCATAAGAAACTAATAAAGCTGGGGACAGAGCTGATTAAGAACTAACACATAGAATCTCTGCTTCCTCCAAATTCTGAGGACTTGCTACTGAATCAAGTTCATTATGTCAGATGACCTCTTGCCTAAGGTTGAGTCCTCACCTGGAAGTTCTTCAGGCCTCATACAGGTAGAGGGTGGGGGAAGTGTCATCCTCACCTCCACACTCAGTTCCCCTGACAAAGACACACATCAAATTTAGCAGGGGACAGAACTTGAATAGTCCTCTGTGGGCCTCAGGCCCTTTGCAAAATAGACTTCTGTCAGGTCTCTTTCAAACACACCCAGACACCCCCTCAGCCCTGCAATGTATTGTCTGAATTCTGAATAACATAAGAAACTCACCCTGAGCCTGAGGCTAAAATCATCCCAGCTTTTCTGATAGTCTTGATGCATTTGTGCAAATCAGTAATAGTCAATTCTTCAAGACCAGGAGACTAAGACCCTCATTTTCTAATATACACTTGGCAGCTAGAATGTTCCAGTCGATGTTTGATTCTTACAATTCCACAGCCATGGGGTTTTGGATACAACAGATAGGCTAGTTTGAACATAATCGTTCTCAGTATATATGTTCATTGTTGTGTGTTACTGTGCAAAATCTTTTAAGACTATAGCTCTTTGTTTTTTGAGAGAGAGAAAGAGGTTCCCCCACAACTCACCCCATTCCTGATGTACATTGTGTCTTGACTTTCAGAATGAGACTGTGCTGGGCTCAAACCCCAGTTTTTCCACCTATCAACTGTGTGCCTTTGGGAAAATTAACCTCTCTAAGCCTCACTTTCCTCAGTTGCAAAATCCACATTCTATTAATTGCAGGATTATTGTAAGTATTAAATGATGCCTGGAATAGTGCATGTTGTGTAAGGAAGCATTCCAAAATTGATATCCGCTCATTCTATGACTTCTTCCCATATACTCCTTTTTTTTTTAACAGATAGGCCAAGATTGTTAATGTCGTTTGGGGGCACAACTGGAAAAGTGTATCTTTAAAGAGAGCAGACCAGCCTTCAACCAGGGCCTAGACTACCTTCAAGGGACTGAGATAAGTCATAAATCATAAATGTGCAGGGTCAGATCTTGTTTTTATATAAAATATTATTTTGTTCATCATGGAATTTTTTTTTAGCATTGATTCTTTTAAAAAATACTGCATTAGGGGCGCCTGGGTGGCGCAGTCGGTTAAGCGTCCGACTTCAGCCAGGTCACGATCTCGCGGTCCGTGGGTTCGAGCCCCGCGTCGGGCTCTGGGCTGATGGCTCAGAGCCTGGAGCCTGTTTCCGATTCTGTGTCTCCCTCTCTCTCTGCCCCTCCCCCGTTCATGCTCTGTCTCTCTCTGTCCCAAAAATAAATAAAAAACGTTGAAAAAAAAAATTAAAAAAAAAAATAAAAAATACTGCATTAAATACTATTTATCTTGATAACTTACTTTTTTGGCATGTGCTTAAATTTTGTGCCCAAGGCAATGCTTCATTCATCTGGCCCTAGTCCTGCCCTGCCTACAGCAGTTTGTGCTAGTCACACCACCACTTAGGTCCTGGACTGGCTGGCGCAGGCCAAGAAGCCTGTAGAAAGACCCCGGAACTTCTGCTGACTTTTAACTAGCGCTTTCCAAGCCCTAGAAGGCTTGCACAGGCCAGGAAAGGTGCGCAGGGGTGGACTACAACTCCCAGGAGGCCGCGCGGTGCGGCGCCCTCGGCCGATTGGCTGCGTGGGCCCCGCCCCCGTTCCGCCCCTGCCTCGAGGACCCCGGCAGCGAGCCCAGGGCTAGGGCGCTCTGAAGCCTACTACCCAGTGGAGACTCGCCCGGCCGATAGGCTTCATGGCGGCGAGGCCAGTGTCCCGGATGCTGCAGCGGGTGC
The DNA here is from genome assembly GCF_022837055.1 of Prionailurus viverrinus. Lineage (NCBI taxonomy): Eukaryota > Metazoa > Chordata > Mammalia > Carnivora > Felidae > Prionailurus > Prionailurus viverrinus. Next base: position 38,377,922 of record NC_062565.1, on the reverse strand, counting down.
TGAGGTCCAGCGTCCGGAGCTGCAGCTCGGGGGCTCCAGTGACGCAGCACCGCCCGGGGGAGCCCTCCCAAACTGCGGTGGAGGTGAGCCCGCCCGCATCCGCACCTTCCCCGCGGAGGGCGCCCCGGCCAGCTGTCCCTTAGCCCGAGAAACACCCAGGCTGGGCCGCAGAGGCCGCTTCTCGGAGGGACCCCCTCAACGCTTAATTGGGGGTGGGGAGAGGAGCGGAGGAATGCTCTCTGAACTGCCTAGTCTCACCGGCTACCCCAGGGTGGGGGCGCTCCTTGGGGTGCTGTTTAACCAACTCCCTGCCCATCTAGCCATGGAACCCCCTTCCAGGTAAGCCAGAGATGAGGGAGCAGGCAGTTAGGGCTCTGCGTCCACTGAGTTGTTATGAGTGCCCTTCTCAGCCCTGCCTCACCCACCCTGTTTTTTGAACGTTTGCTCGCTTCCCCTCAGTGGGGGTTGTCTGCGTGCGCTCAGGTGTTCTTGTGTGACACCCTGCTTCATAGTGTGACACTGGCTAAAAATGTCACCTTGGTGCCACCAGTAGTCAGTTGTCACTTCTGTAGTCACAGGGCTCTGTGACTTGTCCTTCACTGACTCTTTCAGTTTCATCCTCCTGTCCCTTAGGAGGGCTCAGCCTCGTTCTGGAGCAGAATGGAGCGAGATCCTCTTCCAGGCTGAGAATCCCAGTTTTCCTTAAGGTTTGGGAGCGGCCCCTGCAGTCATTCACATCACCCCACAGAATGATTCATGTCCTAACAAGTTTTAAGTTCGGTGTTGTTTTTTTGCCCATGTGCTCGGGGAATACTTTGGAGAGAAGCAGGTCTTTTTCATTTGGTGAAACCTCTTTTCTGGACTCATCCAGTCATTCTTTTCCCATCCCCTAGCGGGAGGCTTCATGTCCTGGGAATCATCAGCTCGTGTCCGTCCACACCACTGCCCCTGTGGCTTAATGAGGGGGAGCGCCCCAGCCTAACTTGCTTTCCCCCAAGTCTGACCCCCTCCTGGAATCCTCAAATAATCAGGGCTCCTTGCTGGGAAGTGAAGTTTTTCAGTATCCTTGAACTCCCAGCTTCCCTGAGGGAAGAAGAGGAAAGCAAAGATTGCTGAGAAACCTTTAAAGAATTCAGGAAAAGGGAAGTTTCTTCTCCTTCCTGCCCTTAATTTCCTTGGTGCCCCTCAGAAGAGGACCCATGCTAAGTGACTCCATACTTGGTCTCTTTTAGTCCTCTCGGTAAACCATGTGAGGTCAGGAGTTTGCATTTGCAGGTGAGGGCTCCCTGAAGTTAACTTCCCTGGAGTCACAGAGCTGAAAAGTAAGGGGGCAGGAACTCAAACTCTAGCACCTGTGCCCTTGCCTCTTCCTTGCAGGGAGGGGAGGGTGAGAGGCTCTCCCGCCCTTTCCTTTACCCTATAAGGGGAGGTAGAATTAGGTTAAGAACACAGACTCTGGAGCAGAATGCCAGGGCTGGAAGGATTCCCAGCCCTACCGCTTAGTAGGTATCTGAACTTCAGCAGGTCCTTTCACCTCTCAGTGTCTCAGCCTTATCATTTGTAAAATGGGAATAAGGGTCTACTTCATAGGGTGGTTATAGTTAAAAAAGTTAATATGTGTACTTAGAACAAAGCCTGACATACCTAAGTGTTGTGTTAGGTACGTATTTGTTTTAATTATTGTTAACCTTGCTGCCATTGGCTCATGCTGTGTCCCACTAGTCCCCTCCCACTGGACGCTCAGGGTGGCCATTCTGTCCACTACTTGGTCGTAGACCTCCTATGCTGGACATTCCCCACTAGGGTTATCCTCAGCAGGCAGGTCGCTCCTCAAATGTTGGGTGCTCCCCCACCTTTCTGCATGGTGCTTAACCCAGTACTCTGCAGGCAGTAGAGTCAGATATTTTTGGCTGTTTGAAACCCAGCTAGTGAGGGGACATGTGGAATAGTAGAACACTGGACAGGGAGCCCCAGGTTTTCACCTTCATTCTGCCTCCAGTTTCACTTGGCTTCTGGGGCTGTCCTTTCCCCTCTCTACACGTCTTTAAAACCAGAGCGTTGGGGCACCTGGGTGGCTCAGGCCGTTAAGCATCCGAGTCTTGATTTCGGCTCAGGCCATGATCTCACAGTCATGGGACTGAGCCCATGTCGGGCTCTGCACTGACAGCGTGGAGCCTGCTTGGGACTCTCTCTCTGTGTGTCTCTCTCTCTAAATAAATAAACATTAAAAAAAAAAAAAACAGGGTTGGAGCAGCCCATCTTTATGCAGTGGGGAAGGGCACAGAATGTCTTTAAGAAAATCTCAGAGGTGAGGCAAGTCTGGAGATACATACCATCAGCCTATTCACAGAGCTTGCCGCTTGGCAAGAGTAGGAGTGGGGCATTGGGAATCCCTGTCCCTGCGTCCCTTCCTGCAGGGCACCTTTCCCTGTACCCTGACAGGTGCTGGGAAAGACAGAGGGAAAGGCCACTGAGTGCTGTCTGTGTGCTAGGGTGTGGGTGTGAGAGAGGGGTGAGGTGTGCAGTGGGAGCTGGCTGGGAGGACAGCAGAAAGTGGGCCTTCATCTTAGTCCCAGGACAGTCAATTGAACAGCATCTACAGGTGGAAAGGGGAGATGGTGGAGTGTGGGTAAAGTGGGCAGGTGGGTAGGGGAGACCCAGCTACCTGCTGTCCTGATTGGGGTGGCCCAGACCACCTTCTCTACAGGGCTTACCCTGGCCTGGAAGCACTCCACCCCTCTTTCTTCCTCCCAGGCTCCTTGCAGACGTTGGGGCCACAGGGAGCTCGCCTCAGGTCCTGGGCCTGCTGCCTTGGGGCAGAAGCAGGGCAGAGGGTGAAGTAAGGCAGAGGCACCCCGCTTTTCAGAGGGCCAAAAAAGACCAAATGTTGGAGAGGGTGTTGTGCAGGAAGGAAGTGGGTGTAGGAGAAGATAGAAGGGGACAGCAGGGCCTGGGGCAGTGGCACACGAAGGGAAAGAACTTTAAGGGGTTATCTTGAGTTCCAGTCTTTCCTTTGGAAACTTTGTTTCAATGAAGTGTGACTATCTGAGCCAGGAGCCATAGGTGTAAAATCCTCACACTTAAGGGGGAGATGGAGGGAGGGGGGAGGATCCAGACCTGGGACTAGGCACCTTGCTAGGTCTTCTTGTTTTTTGGTTTTGGTTTTGGGTTGGGTTTGTTTGTTTGTTTGTTTGTTCCTTTGTTTTTTGTGGTTTTTTGTGGGGTTTTTTTAGAAAAAAATTTTTTAAGTTTATTTTGGGAGAGACAGAGACAGTGTGAGTGGGGGAGGGGCAGAGAGAGGGAGCCAGAGAATCCCAAGCAGGCTCCGTACTACTGTCAGCACAGAGCCCTACTGGGGCTCGAACCCACAAAACCGTGACATCATGACCTGAGCCGAAACCGAGAATTGGATGTTTAACTGACTGAGCCCCTCCCAGATGCCCCTAGGTTTTCTTGTTTAATAGAGATTAATTTTGAGACACCCCTGGTATGCATCATCCCAAATAGCAGGGATCCCAAATCAGCGCCACTGATATTTGAGTTCTTTTTCTCCTGAATAACCCTGCATATTATATTCTAGAGCTATTTGGGGTCTGGCCTTTATCATTCAAACCAAATGCCCAAAGTTAGTGACTACCTCGAGGGTAGCCTCTGTCCCTTAACTAACTCCTTTGTACCATCCTTCTCCACCCCACCCCACCCCACCCCACCCCACCCCACCCCAATCTGCAGAGGGTAGGTGGACAAGATACAACCTATGGCAGGCTGCCTGGTGTGTGGTCACCTGCACTTGTATCCGTGGTCCTGGAGGAGCCTAGACCCCACTTGCCTTGCTTTGGATGATGGAACAACAGGTCTGAAACCCCAGCTTTGGCCCATCTGCCATTAAGTAGGGTGGACCCTTGCAGGACCAGGGAAGCTGACAAGAGCAAGAAAACTAGTCCCAGCACACACAGCTGGTGCTTCTCCACAAATATTTGTTTCATGGGTCAATATATGTAAGTAGGAATTATATTAAGAAAATGGTAGCGATCACTTATTGAATACCTGCTGTGTGCCAGGAACTCCTGCAACTGAGTTAGGTAGAATTATTTTGCACCCTTGATGGGAGAGGAAAGTAAGGCCTAAAGAATTTCGGTGATTTGCTCTATGGCTCGTTAGTAATAAAGCCAGTCTTGTAATTCAGGTTTATCTACTCCCAGAGCCTCTGCTCAGAACCAGCAAGTACCCCTGGATTAAAATAGCTCTCCATCCTGGTGTTGCTGGGCCAGTGGTTCTCAGCCAAGCTACAGAGCAAAGAGCTGACACATGAAAAAAAATGAAAAGCCAGGGCCCCATCTCAGAGCAATTGAGTCGGGATCTTTGGAGTGGGGCTCTGGCATCCGTGCTTCTTAGAAGCACTCCTGGCTGTTTAGATGTGCAGAGTTGAGAGCCGCTGTACTTGGCAAAAACCATTTTGACAGTAGAGACCAGCCTGGAAATCAATGACCCCAGCGTGACCGGCTTCGCATACACCACCTTTCTCTTCTGATTAAGCACCAGCCTATTTGTTCATCGACACAGTGGCTTACTGTATAGACGCTGGGATACTGAATCAGGCAGGAGGGCTTCCCCCACTGGGGAAACAACCTGGTCCAGGCTGGGGTCCTGAGAAGATGAGCAGCTAAGGGCCTTCTGCTCCTTCTCACTTGTCGTGGGGGAGAGGCATCGCTGTCCGCCCTGCCCGGTAATGCCCTCTGGGTCCAGGGCTCCTCTGACTGGTGCTGATGTTTTTTCCTCCAGGGGGTTTAAAGGAAAGGGAAAAACAGAAGATTGAAAGTAGGACATGCAGTGTTGCAGGAGAGAAGAGGCAGGGATGGGGCTTGTTAACATCAAAGAAAAGAGTTTGCAAGCCTGGCTGGGTGAGAGACTGTGGGGGGCAGTGGGGGGGGGGGGGAGGGAGGTTGGTACTGGCAGTACAGAGTCTGAATGAATCTAGATAAAGTCACCCCAGGTCTCAGCAGTGAAATCTGGCTGCCCCTCCCAGGGCCGCAACAGAGTGCCTGATTCCATTCTCCACTGCTCCTTGACTCTGCTTGCTCCCCAGTTTCCGCTGAGTCACGCTCCTTGGTCCTCTCACTTGCTTCCCAATTCCTTTCCTCACCCAGCCACCAACCCCCAATATGTTAAGATTAGGGTGAGGGCGACTAGGGAGGGGGTGGCTTCTGGGTTGACGAACAGATTTCTGAATTGCAAATAGCTGTTGATGAAGAATTGGGTGCCAGACTTCCAGGCATCTGATCTCTTGGACTCAAGGCCTCTGGGGCTCTTGACTTTGTAGTGGCCTCTGCTCCACCCCCAAGGCTACTGGTGGAAAGGCAGTAGGTGAGTAGGAAGTGAGCAGGTGAGTAGGGGTGAGTAGGAAGGTAGGAAGTCTTGTTAGGATTGTAGCAGACAGCAGTTCAGAGAAGTGACTATTGCTTGCTTGTCATGGGACCATGAGCAGGGTTTCTTGGAGGATGGGCGGCGGGGGGGGAGGGGGGGAGGAGAGACACTGGCCTTGGGGTGGGCAGAGTGAGGTCACTTTTACAGACCCAGGAATATCCTGGAAGCACCCTCACATACTTTCACTCAGGTGTAAGTATGTGAGTCAGTGGTCCTTGACCTTCTATCTCCTGAATTGGTGGCCCTTGACCCTGGCTATATGTTAGAACCACCTAGAGAGACTAAAAACAAGTGCTCAGAGATCCAAATTCAGTTGGTCTCCAGTGGAAGTTTTTTCTTAAGCTGCCAGATGGTTCTAACGTGCAGCCAGGGCCCAGAAGGTCACTGAAGTAAATGTTCCTTCTTGCTGGGTGCCGGCGAATGGTTACCCTGGGCCTCAGGCCTGAGGCCTTCTGCTGTCTTAGGTTACAAGATCATGATAATCCTAGGCATTTATCTGTCAGCTACCTGACCCCCCTCCCTTCGCTTACCTGAGCACATAGCTGTGTTCTTATTTTACAACTGGGAAAACAGGCTTGGAGAAGTTAGGGAGCTTTCTCAGGGTGTCAGGTCACACCTGGCCCAGAAACCAGGGGTGCTTGCTCCCCAGTGCAGATCCCTGTCCATAGACCTCATGAACGACCACCAGGGTCACGATTTCCTTGTTGTAACGATTCTAAAGAAAGGACTTTTCCCCACCCTGTGCACCGTCCTGTGTGCCTTCCCAGATTCGCCCTTTGCACTCAGAGGGAAGAATTGAGAACTTGGACTCAAAAGACCTGGTTTGAATCCTGGGCCTGCCAATGCTGTTCTTGAACTCCATCCCAGCTTCAGTTGTAGTAATCCCTTGTGGGGGTAGGTGTGGGAATTGAGCAGAGAGAGTTCTTTGGACACTTTGAGATCATTTGTAAATGTTCCTTCTATGGAGCAGCTATCTCATCAGCATCTGTCATGACCTAGGGTTGTGCTTTCAACGCAGGAGATAAGACCAAATCAGGCTTGGGAAAAGAGTGAGGTTGGCTGCCTCCTTTCTCTCTCCAGGAGGATTTGGGCCTTGCAGGGAGCATCTAGCAATCTCCTCCCTCTTAGTTCCGAGCCGGTGGGTGCATAGTGGTTCCTCCCAGCAGTGGGTGGGGTAGAGGATGAAGACTGGAGTAATCTCTGCAGGGGGTTAGTGGGTGATCATCCCAGCCCCTCCATTGTGCCTTCCTAGAGGCTGGTGGCCTCATTGCTTCTGCAGGCCTCCTTGGTTGTGCTGTCTTTGCCCCAAAAGCCTTCTGCATGAGGGGAGACCTCCCCTCTCCAGCTGTCTGTAGTCCTCAGCTGCTCCCGGTGGCTTGGCCTGTTGGGCCCTCCTGGGCAGTGGCAAGGCCCCAGGGAGCCCAGCCGACAGGGGAGTGGTTATGGAGAAGCAACCTGTGTGACACCCACCCCTCAGAGTTAATGAGTTTGCTTTGAGCTCCTTCTGTCTCCCATTGCAGAGGTAAGGAATAGGAGGTCTGGGTTGGAGAAGTGGCTCCCCATGTCCCAGGCGGTGCAGTGGCAGCAGCCCAGGCCACCATCCCTCCTGGTTCCCCACCTCTTCTCCTCCGTTCTGGACATGCTTGCCAGTTGGCATAGTTGCCGGATACTGAGTGGCTCGTTCTCTCCCGCTGGCTTGTCCAGGAAATACTGGGGATGTTTGTTCCTGGACAGGCCTCCTTTGAAGGAGGGCATGGGCTGTAAGGTGGTGACAGGGAGAGAAAGGGGGCAGGGCAGCTTTGTTCCTATAGAGTTCCCGTGCCCTAGGGCTGAGTTGGAGCCTGGGGGACAGGTCCTTCCCTGCAGGCCTGTTTCCCAATCTGTGAGTGAGGGGGAGAAACCCCACGCCCCCAGGACTGCAGAACCCACACAGATGTCAGAGATGAGGGTGGGGGAGGGAATGGCTGATGGGAGGGGGGCTTCTGTCCCCAGGCGGGCTCTCCCCTAGCCGGGTCAGAGGCCCACATTTCCACTGGTCGGGCATTGCAGGAGCTGTCCAGACGGAGACAGTTCCTGAGAGAGCACGCGGCCCCCTTCTCCGCCTTCCTCACTGACAGCTTCGGCCGGCAACACAGCTACCTGCGAATCTCCCTCACCGAGAAGTGCAACCTCAGATGTGAGTCATCTTCCTGGGCTCCTGTCCCCTGCTGAGGCAGCTTCTGAACTCTCCCCAGGCCCAGGAATCCTCCTCAACCCTCCCCATTCCTCTTACCAGCCTCTCCGCCCACCCTCCTTCCCTGCTTGCCAGGTGGGGTTGCGGGACCAGATGGGGGTCGGGTCAAGGTTGAGTTTTATGATCCTGGGAGCTGGCTTCTATTTGGGACTGGACTTGAGAACAGAATTATAATTGAGATTGGACCTAAATCTCACTCTTCAGGACTCTTTCCCCTTCCCTCCTGTTTCACATGTTCCTGAAGTTCAGGACGTGGCCAGGGGCAGGCGTGGGGCTCCTGGACACCATAAACACGTGAGGTACACAGCAGTGCCCATGGCCAGCACTGCCAGCTATAGAAACACCCCAGTCCCATGACAGAAGTTGTCTGGGGCCAGGCGGAGTATTCATTTCATAATTGTTTGCGGAGTGCTCTGGGGGTGTGGCCACTGCTGGGGGGACTTCCAAAGTTTGTTTGTCCTTCCCTCCCTCTCTCCCCCCTCCTGCTTTCCATGGTAGCTCCCAATACCAATGTTTTTATTTCATGGCCCAATAAATACATGTGTATACGTGTATAGTAAACGTTTAAGCAAACAATACTCACTGCATGCAGTCTTGATGTTCTGATATTCTTTACCTGTTCTGTTCTATCTTAAAAGACCAATTCTGGACCCTTCACTAATTTGACTAAATGATTCTGTGACAACTCTTGACCCAATCCTTGACAAAACTCCCACAGGAGCTGATGGGGGATGATGCACCCTTACCTGCCCCTGCTACCTCACCCTGAACAAGTAGTACCTCAGTTTTCCAACCTGTGTAATGGGGCTGATAACCTGAAATAGATAAGCTGGATATGCGAATGCCTGTCACTGTAGAGGAGAGTGACTTCTAACAGGTTGGAGAGTACCTCCCAGCCTGTTTCACCTCGTGACCCAAACATGAAGGGGTAACTGCCCAACCAGATGAAATGAAACAGGGTGAACAGCACCAGAAGGAATGGGCCCAGGGCCCTGGCCTTCCAGGCAGACCCTGCCCAGCCACCTCACGCACTGAGAGAATCGTCATCTTGTCGTCCCCCACTTCAGGCCGGGCTCTGCTCTCTGCCTGCTTCGTCCTCTTTAATCCATACCCTCAGCTTCTCCTCTGAGGGAAGAGGGGGTGTTGACACGTTACAGATAAGAAACATGAGGCCCAGAGAGAGTCTGTAGGGTCTGTACTAGCTCATATTTGGCAAGGTTGCTCCTCACCATCCAGGAGTGACTTCTGGCCTGGTCCTGGAGTGGGGGTCTGGAGGCACTGTGGGCCCAACCTCTGTGGTCACATCCTACCTCCATGTCCCCTCCGTTCCCCTCAGGTCAGTACTGCATGCCTGAGGAGGGCGTCCCACTGACCCCCAAGGCTGACCTGCTGACCACAGAGGAGATCCTGACCCTTGCCCGGCTCTTTGTGAAAGAAGGCGTAGACAAGATCCGGCTTACTGGGGGAGAGCCGCTCATTCGGCCGGATGTGGTGGACATTGTGGGTGAGTTTTTCCAAAGCTGTGACCACTTCTTGCAACGCTTGCCTCATCTAGCTGGACTTCAGTATTCATAATCGGCAGCTGACATCCGTTCAAAGCATAATGCTCACTGAGCCCTACCACCTTCTGAGATGGCTACCTTTATGATTCCTATTTTCTTAGAAAATGAGGCACAGAAGTCCAGTATTTGCTCAGTGTTACCAAGTGGGTAAGTGCCAGAACCCAGTGACTTGCTGTCACATTTAGACTGAAGTCCTCACCAGGGCCCTGAGGCCCATGTGGTCTGGCTCCGGCTGACCTCTGAGACTTCCTGCTCACCCCTCGGCCTCTATTCCCACCACTGGGCCTTTGTCCTTGCTCTTTTTTGGGAGCACAGCGTTCACTGCTTGCCTCATTCATGTCTCTGCTCACATAGGATCTCCTTGGAGAGGACTCCTTGACCACTGTCTCTAAAGTATGTCCCCACGTACACACCCCAGCTACCCTCTGTCCCAGAAGTCAGTAAGCTAGAGCCCACAGGCCTAATCTGGGCTACCGCCTGTTTATGTATGGCCTGCAGGCTGAGAGTGGGGTTTTATATTTGAGTGCTTGAAAAAAAGTGAAAAGCAGAATAGCGTTTTGTGACACATGGAAATTACATGAAATCATAAATTCACTGTTTATTAATAAAGTTTTATTGGGACATAGCTGCTCATTTACATATCTCCCAGGGCTGCTTTTGCAGAGTTGAATAGGTGCTACAGAAAACCAGGTGGCCAGCAAAGCCAGAAATATTTACTGTCAGGCCTTTTGCAGAAAAAGCGTGGCAACACCTACTCCATCCCCTCATCCTACCTTATTTTTTCTTCTCAGCATTTGTCTCATCCAGTGTTATGTTACTTGGTTGTCTGTTTGTGTCTCCTTTGTATTGGCTCGCCCTCCCTTTAACCGACATGAGAGCTCTCAGGGAACTGAGGCAGGTTTTATGCCTAGCACCTGGGAACGTGCCTGACATGTAGCTGGTGCTGGCCGGTGCTTATTGGTTTGGAGTATGATCTCTGAAGTAGGACATACCTGCGTGTAAGTGTTGGCTGTGCCTCTTACTAGCAGCATAGCTTTGGGCAGCTTGTAAAATCCATTCGAAGCCTCCAGGCGGGGATGAGGTTGACCTGAGGAGGAAGTGAGCAGGAAATGCCCAGCGCGTGGCAAGTCCTCTGAAAGGGGTCACACTGGAGGCCCTCTTGCCATGTGCTACTTCTAAGCCCCGGCATCAGGCAGAGAGAGATCTTTGCTTATGTGCTTCTAGATGACCAAATCAGAGGAAAATAAGGTTCTGTGTTCTTGATTGCCGCACCCCCACTCTTGCTGCTCTGGATCGGGTCTCCCAGGCCTCCGTTCTCTGCCTTATTCACTGGTTCAGTGACTGTTCTCTGGAGCCTTATGTGCCCGATACTGTGCTGGGGGCACAAAGGTGAATGAACTGCCGGCCCTGCCACTGAGGACCCACAACGCATTGGTGGAAACAGCCACTGGGGCCAACTTTCCAAGAAGGACAGAGCAAGGGGAGCCCAGGAGTTGTGGAAGCCCAAAGGAAGTGCCCCTGTCAGCCTTTTCTTCCCTCCTTCCCCATGGCCAGTTGACTTCAGCCTGTACTGGTCGCATGACCTGGGATCCTGCCATCATTCCCCTGCTGGATGAGCTGGCCCAGGGGAGCTGACCCCCTGTTCCAGGTGGCTCCTCAGAGCTGAAAACAGACTGGGTTCCAGGAAAGGACTGAACCTGCTGAACCCAGCTGACTGCCAGGCCCAGCCCCCTCATTCGGGCCACATCATCTGCCCTCTGGCATGGGTTCCATCTTAAACCCCTGTGTTCCGTGCCAGGGCCTGTGGGAGAGCAGAGGGGGTGGGGATCCCTGCGGGTTGGAGAGGGATGACTGAGTACAGACATGGGGACACAGGTCCTTCCACGGAAGCCGCTGACCTGCGTGGAGGGAAGAATGGAAGCCAGGAAAGTTGAAAGCCCTGCTCCCACTCTGCCACTGCCCAGCCTTGTGAACTCATGCAGATTCCTTCCCCACCCTGGGCCTCAGTGTCCTTATCTGTGCACTGACCACTTCAGGGGTCTTTCCTGCTGTAATGGCCCATGGTTATTGGTCCTGCATGGGGTGGGTAAGAGTTGATCAGCACATGGACGCTAGGTAGGACAAGGCCCTGGCTGCAGTGCCCTGCTGAGGAGGATTTACCTCCCACCCCCAAGGGTATGGGTGGCCAGGGAAAGACCGCTCTCTCCTTACCCCCCACAGTGCTCCAAAATATGGCAGCTGCAAGGCCTCGGATTGCTCTGGTGCTGCACTTGGTAATACTTTGACATCTCTCAGCCAAGCTCCTTCAGTCTTCCCCAGAGGTGCTTCCTCAGAGCACTGGGTGCTGGTGGGGAAGCAGGGCTGCGGGAGGGGAGGGAATAGCAATCAGAGCAGGGTTGCTCACCAACACTTGTCCCCACGCTACCAGGCGAGAATATCAAGGGGCGCAGAGTGAAAGTGGTCGCGGGTTTGTCAGAGCCTGCTGCTGTCCTGACCACTTCGGACCCCTGCCCTGGGCCTGGTGCTGCAGAACTCCCCATGGGGAGACCGCCCAGCCCGCTCCGGCTCCCCATTTGCGATTGCCGTGATCCCCCGGTGCCAGCCCCGGACTGCCGGGTACTTCTCCCACCCAGCTTGTGTGGGAACAAGTTCCGCACGCTTTCTTTGCAGCTGAGCTGTTGTGAGCAGTACTGCCCAACAGAACTTCTCCAGACGGTGCAAGTGTTATATATCGATCAGAATTGTGTGATGCGGTAGCTAGTACTCACACGGAGCCTTGGGCCCTTGGCATGAAGCTCTTGTGACTCAGAAACTGAATTGGTAACTTTATTACACTTTAAGTAGTTGAAATAGCCACACGTGGCCAGCAGCTACCATGCCAAAGCGAAGGTTTGGGATTTTTGTATCTATCATTCCCTATCTCATTTTGTTTTCAGTTTGTTTAGTTATTTAGGAGAGAGAGAGAATGAGTGCATGAACAGGGGAGGGGCAGAGAGAGAGGAAGAATCTCAAGCAGGCTCCGTGCAGCCTGACACAGGGCTTGATCACGAACCTTAAGATCATGACCTGAGCCCAAAGCAAGAGTCAGACACTCATCCAGCTGAGCCACCAGGCATCCCACCTAAATGAGATACAGTGTTTTTGGACTTTGTAAGGATCCTGCAGATCATGTCTTTCAGGTCACACTCTTTCAGTGCAAACCACCCTTCATACACATCATCCTGAGTTGCAGTTTGTTCCTGTTCTCTGCTGTTCCATTGTGTGAATATAGCACACTTTATCCGGTTAGTAAGCATTTGGGCTGTCTCCAGGGTTTTGGTGTTCTAAACAGTGCTACTTTAAATATTTTTATTCTCGTTCACGCGTCCTGGTATGTATTTCCTGTAGGAGTGGTATTGCAGCCTTGTAGCATGGGTAAATGGTTAACTTTGGAAAGCAATTTGTTCTTACCTTTCAAAGTAATTATATGCCAGTTTCCTCTTGACCTAAGAGAGCCTTTTGAACCACATCCTCCTCGGCACTCAGTGTGCCTATTCTGGATTTTTGCCAGTTGAATGAGGATGAAATGGTATTTTATTTGGTCTCTGTTTGTATTTCCCTGTTTAAGAATGAGGTCAGGCATCTCTTCATATGTTTATCAGCCAAAAATATCTTTTGTGTAATACCACATCTTGTCTTCTGCCCATATTTCTGTCTGGTTGTTTGTTCTTTTCATATTGGTTTGGTAAAAGTTCATTACATATGTTGCAAATGTCTTCTTCCAGCTTGAAAAAATAAGCAACATTTTTTGTGTGACAGTTCTGTTGATCAATCGGCGTTCATAAATGGATCAGTTTTGTCCTTTATGGTTAGCGCTTTTTTTAGGTCTTTTTAATAAAACACCTTGACCGAGGTCAGAAAAATTATACCTTTGTTTCCACTAAAACAGTTGAAGTTTTGTCTTTTGCATTTAAGTCCTAAGTTCATCTGTGGTTGATTTTTGGGATACCAGTTTCATTTTTTTCCCATGTGATAACCATTCTCTCTAGTTCTTTTTTGTTGAAGCCTCTGCTTCCTCTATAAATCTAGCATGTGCGTCCTGGTGTGTTTTGGGTGCTGTTCTGTTGGTTAGGATCTCTACCTTTATGCCAATATCATACAGTCTTAATCACTGTAGCTTCTTAATACAACCATTATCTGGTAGAGAAAGTTCTTTTTTTTTTTTTTCTTCAGCAGTGCTTCAGCCATGCTTCTGTCTGTGGAAATTTTAGAATCAGCTTAGCAAATTCCATGGAGAATTCTGTTGGGATTTTTTTTCCTTTTTTTGTGTGTGAAAATACACATAACATAAAATGTATTATCATAACCATTTTTAAGTGGACAGTTCGATGGCATTAAGTACATTCACACTGTTCTGCACCATCCCCACCATTCATCTCCAGAACTCTTTTCATCTTGTAAGTCTGAAACTTGGTATCCATTAAACAATAACTCTTTCTTCTCCACTCCTCTCAGCCCTTGGCAACCACCATTATACTTTGTCTTTATGATCCAGGCTACCCTAAGAACTTCATTTAAGTGGGATCATGCCGTATTTGTCTTTTTGTGTGTCTGGCTTATTTCATTTAGCATAATGCCCCTCAAGGTTCATCCGTGTTATAGCATCTTGCAGAATTTCTTTTTATTTTAGAGAATGAGTGAGTTGGGAGAGGGGCAGAGGGGGAGGGGGGGGGGAGAGAATCTTAAGCAGGCTCCACGCTCAACATGGAGCCCGATGTGGGGCTCGATCCCACAACCCTGAGATCATGACCTGAGCCAAAACCAAGAGTCGGATGTTCAATTGACTGAGCTACCCAGGCACCCTGCAGAATTTCTTTTTAAAGTTGAATAATATTTCACATATGTTATATACCATGTTTTGGTAATCCATTCATTGGTCAACTTGGTTTGTTTCCACCGTAATGCTGCTATGAACGTGGGTGTAGAAATATCTCTTTGAAACTCTGCTTTTAATAAGATAGTGGAAGTGGAATTGCTGGGTCATATGGTAATTCTATATTTTTTAATGGTTTTTTTTTTTTTTTTTTTTTTTTTTAATTTTTTTTTTTTTCAACGTTTATTTATTTTTGGGACAGAGAGAGACAGAGCATGAACAGGGGAGGGGCAGAGAGAGAGGGAGACAAGATCGGAAACAGGCTCCAGGCTCCGAGCCATCAGCCCAGAGCCCGACGCGGGGCTCGAACTCACGGACCGTGAGATCGTGACCTGGCTGAAGTCGGACGCTTAACCGACTGCGCCACCCAGGCGCCCCTATTTTTTAATGTTTGTATTTATTTATTTTAAGAGAGAGAGAGAGTGTGAGTGTGTGCAGAGGGAGGGGCAAAGACAGCAGGAGAGAGAATCCCAAGCAGGCTCTGCCCTGTCAGCGCAGAGCTTCACATGGGGCTCGATTCCATGAATCGCGAGATCATGATCTGAACTGAAATCAAGAGTCAGAAACTCAACCAACTGAGCCACCCAGGCATCCTGGTAATTATATTTTTAATTTTGGGGGGAATCCCCATACTGTTTTCCACAGAAGTGATACCATTTCACATTCCCACCAGTGATGTACAGGGTTCTACTTTCTCCATATCCCCTCCAACACTTGTTTCTGGTTTTTTGTTTTTGTTTTTTTGATCGTGGCCATCCTAATGTGTGTGAGGTCATATCATTGTGATTTCGCTTTGCGTTTCCCTGAGGATTAGTGATGTTGAGCATCTTTTCGGGTGCTTATTGGCCATTCATATATCTGCCTTGAAGAAATGTCTATTCAAATCCTTTACCCATTTTTGAATTGGGTTGTTTTATTGTTGCTAAACTATAGGAATCCTCTAATATTCTGGATATTAACCCTTTATCAGATACACGATTTAGAAACATTTTCTCCCATTATGTGGCTTGCCTTTTTACTCTGTAGATAGTATTTTGATGCACAAAAATTTTAAATGTTCCCGACATCCAGTTTGTCTATTTTTCTTTTGTTGCCCATGCCTTTGGTGTCATATCCAAGAAACCAATGCCAAATCCAGTGTCACAAATCTTTTATGCTATGATTTTTTCTAAAAGTTTTATTGTTTTAGGGCTTATATTTAGGTCCTTAAGCCATTTCAAGTTAATTTTTGTACATGGTATTTGGTAAGTGTCCAACTTCATTCTTTTGCGTATAAATATCCAATTTTCTTAGCACCATTTGCTGAAAAGACTGCGTCTCCCCTATTAAATGGTCTAGGCACCCTTAAAATCATTTGACCATATATGCAGGGGTTTATTTCTGGACTCTTCCATTGGTGTATATGTCTATGCCAATACCACCCTGTTTTGATTACTGTAGCTTCATAATAATAGGTTTTGAAACCAGGTGTGAATTCAAACAAGTGTGAATCCTCCATTTGTTCCTCTTTTTCAAAATTGTTTGGCTATTTGGGGTTCCCTGAGATTCCATGTGAATTTTAGGGTGGGGTTTTCTATTTCTACAAAACATGTCATTGGATTTTGATAGAGAGTGCATTGCATGTATAGATTTCTTTGGGTAGTATTGTCATGTTAACAGTATTATATGTCCCAATCCATGATGTGTTTCCATTTATCTTTCATTTATTTCAGCAATGTTTTATAGTTGTCATTGTACAAGTCTTTCCCTCCTTGGTTAATTCCTAAGTTTGGGTTTGTTTTTTTTTTTTATCCTTTTTGATATTATAAATGGAATTATTCTTATAATTTTCTTTTCATAGGGCTCCTTGTTTGTGTATCTGTTGGGATTTTAATCTCATTAAATCTATATATCAAATTGGGGAGAATTGACATCACTTTTATTCATATTGCCATCTTCCCACAGCCATCTCCTTTCTTTTCCCTTCTCTGTGCTCTAGGTGGCTGACCCTTAGGGTCACCCAGGGTCTCTTGCCTGTTGGGTTTCTGCACTGGGTTCTTGACAGCAACTGAATTCCCTCCAGGACTAAGCACCCCCCCCCTCCCCCCAGGGCATCCTCTCCTCCATGGTGACTTAGTTGGATACCTAACTTAATTTTCTCTCCATTTGCCTTTGGCCCTATGCATGGTAATGGCTCCCCAGTGGTGCTAGTCTGAGTGCTATGTTGCTGTGTTATTCATTGTTGGAGCCCTTAATTCTACCCATATCTTTGCAAGTAGTCCTTTCAATAAAGTCTTTTATTTTAACCAACAGAATTAATTTTGTCGTATGCTAGGCTCCTTAGTGATAGTGTCACTTTTTAAATTACATTTTCTAATTGTTTTTGATATATTATAGCACTGATTATGTTTAGATTCTTTAGAATTTTCTATGCTAGCAACCATATCATCTGCAACTAAGGGAATTTTTTTTTTTACTTATCTATTGCCTTTAATTTCCTTTTCTTGTTCTATTGCAATATCTAAGACCTCAAGTATAATTTGGAATAGTAGTAGTAATAGGATAATGTTCCTGATGTTTCTCCATTTAGAGTATTTCTTAAAATTTTTTTCACAAGTAGCTTTATCAAGTAATGAAGTTTCCTTACTAAAGTTTTTTGTTAAATTTAAGTTATATACTTTTTTATGTATGTTAGGATGATTTATGATTTTTTTTTTGAATGCTGTTACTCTGAATGACAATATGGCTTTTCTTACATTAATCCTGTAATACACCCAACGTCGTCATGGTACACTATGCTTTTATCTACTGTTAGGTTCAGTTTATTAATATTTTAACCTTTTGCATTTATAGTCATGAGTGAAATGGGCATGTAATTTGCCATCCTTGTGCCTGCCTTAACTGATTGTGATATCAAATTTCGAAGAATGAGTTGGGTAGTGTATTAGTCCATTCAGGCTGCTCTAACAATAGGTTAGGTAGCTTATAAACAACAAACATTTCACAGTTGTGTAGGCTGAAAATCCAAGATCAAGGTGCCAGCATAGTCAGGTGAGGTCTCTCTTCTGGGTCACAGACTTCTCATTGTATCTTCACATAACAGAAGTAGCTCTGAGGGATCTCTTTTATCAGAGCACAAATCCCTCCACCCTCAAGACCTAATCACTTCCCAAAGGATACACCTTCTAATACTGAGTGTTAGGATTCAACATGTGAATTTGAGTGAGGCAGGGCACAAACATTTGACTGTAGCACATAGTGTTCCCTCTTATTCTTTCATGTGCGTGAGTTTGTGTTAATCTGTGGTAATAACTTCTTTGAAAATTTGATAGATCTCACCTGAAAAATTGTGCCTGGTACATTCTTTGCACAGAGATTTTTAACTGAATCTTCAGTTCCTTTGTGTTATTGCACTATTCAAAATCTTGACTTCTTTCAGAGTCAGTTTTGATAGCTCTTTTTTTTTTTTAAGACATTTGTCATTATTTCTGATTTTAAATTTATTGCTTTGAAATTGTCGGTAATATTTTCTTTTTAATCCATTTTATCTGCAATTTTATTTTATTTTAAATCTGACTGTTTTATTTCTACATCATCAACTTTTTTCCTTGATAAATCTTGCCAGAAGTTTGTCAATTGTGTCTTCAAGAAACCGACTTTTGGATTTGTTGAATCTTATTGTATTTTATTCTGCTTCCATCCTGGTGTAGCTTATTGCTTTCATAAATTTAGTTATAATAAGTATTTGTTAATTTTCATTTTGCTTTGTTTTATCTATGAAATATTTATGTACTGTTTTTAATTTCTAAATATAAGGATTT
This sequence comes from Prionailurus viverrinus, assembly GCF_022837055.1. Classification (NCBI taxonomy): domain Eukaryota; kingdom Metazoa; phylum Chordata; class Mammalia; order Carnivora; family Felidae; genus Prionailurus; species Prionailurus viverrinus. The sequence goes on along the minus strand of NC_062565.1, from coordinate 38,359,991 downwards.
TGCATTCATATTTTATTATAATTTAGTTATATAGTGGTCAGAGAATCTTAACTACATGATAATTATTCTTTAAAATTTACTGAAGCATGCTTTATGACCTAGTATATTGGCAGTTTTTATAAATGTTCTATGTGTGCTTGCAGAGAATGGTTATTTAATTATTGGATGGAGACATTTATACTTGTTCATTGGATCCAGCTTGTTAATTTTCTTTTTCAAACCTTTGGTTATCTCCATTTGCTGGCTTTCTATCTGTTTGGCCTGCCAATAATAAATAAGTGGGTAGATTTGTTAATTTCTCCCAGAGGTCCTATTTTTTTATTTTATTTTGTATATAGCTGAGGTGATTTTATTAGGTTCATATGTGATCAGAATTGTTACGTCTTCCTCATAAATTGGATCTCTTATCACTATGTAGTGGCTCTCTCCATAATGATACTTGGGGTCTTTAAGCTCTATGTATTTTATTTTAACTAAAATTATAACAGCTTGCTTTTGGCTTTAGTAAGACCATTGTATGTGGTTGCACCTTTTTATTTTTAAATCTTTTTATGTTCTTATACTTTAGATATGTCTGTTATAACAGCACATAGCTGTTAACTTTTCTTTCTCATCAAATTTGACAGTCTGACTTAACTACTGAGTTTATTCTAGGTATCTTTATTTTAATTATTGAAATATTTGCACTTGTTTCTGTAATCCTTTGTCCTACTTTTTATTTTTCCTTTTCCTCTCTGTTGGCTTTTTAAATAAATGATCCCTCCTTCTTCTAACAAGAGACAAGAACTTGAGCATACTTGTAGGCCCTTGATTTTCTCAACCCTCCCCCCACCATTATTGGGTTTTTTGTTTGTTTGTTTATTTTTGAGAATGAGAGATACAGAGCGTAAGGGGATTACAGAGAGAGAGGGAGACACAGAATCTGAATCAGGTTCCAGGCTCCGAGCTGTCAGCACAGAACCTGACACGGGGCTCGAACCCACGAATCGAGAGACCATGACCTGAGCTGAAGTTGGATGTTTAACTGACTGACCCTCCCAGGTGCTCTGTATTGTTAGTATTTTCTAGCATTGTATTTCTGGGTTACTAGAACTACTCTGCCCCTCTGTGTCTCTTGTAAGCACTCCCTGTCCTTTAAGATAACAAACTTCACCAAGGTATTTGATCACCCCGTTATTCTCATAATTCTTGTTGCACCTCCTGAGTTTTTTTCTCATTTTGAGTATTCTAAAAGTTGTTTGATGTGTGTCTAATGGTGAATCTAATTAAATCTGGCAGGTAGTTTTTATAATGTTTTAAAGTAGTAGAATGGTAGTTTTAATGTTATTTGAATGCATATAAAACTTTAAATTCAAGGTCCATTCCTTAATTCTGTTAAAAATGTCCCTACATTGTCTGCTTATGGCCAGTTTGCTGTTGGAAAAAAGTCTGGTATCAGTCTGGTTCTTGCTGTTGGTAGATGATACATTCTTTCTCTCTGGAAGTTATTAGAGTGTTTGCTTTGCTGCTGATTTTCTTAAATTTTACTGTAATATCCCCAGGATAGACTTTTCCTCCTTTGTCCTGTTGACATTCAGTGAAATTGCCCTTTCAGTATGAAGCCATTTGTTTTAAATTTGGGAAAAATTCTCTCCATTATTTCTTCAGATAGTTCCTTCTCGCCAGTTTAATTTTTTTCCTGAGACCTCTTATCTGGATGTTGCCCCTTCTACTTAGAGCCTCCACAGTTTTTAAATTACATTTTGATTTCTTACTCTCTTCCTCTTTTTCCTGGGAGAGCCCTAAATCTTATCTTCTAACTTAACCATGTTACTATATGTCTTCTTTCTTGCGTTTTATGCTTTTACTTGCTACCTATGTCTTACCCCTTGTTCTTTTTTATAATGAAAATTTTTCTTTCATGTTTTTAATATCCTTCGTTATTTCTTTTACTGTATTTATCATGTTTATCTTACATTGGTCTGTTTTAATCATTTTCCTTCTCTTGGTATATATTTTACCGGGTTTTTTATTTTTGGGGTTTTTTGGTGGGGCGGGGCGGGCAGGGAGCTCTAGTTGTCTTCCTCAAGGGTCTCCTTAATTTAGCTGGTAAATTTGTTCCCCTGAGGATATTAGCTCTTCTGTATGGGACTGTTTACTAGGAAAGGATTTAAGGCCAGATCTTAGTCTTTGATAGGCCCTGGGGGCTCACGAGCTGATAATATCACAGTTGTTCACTCATGTTTGTAACCTTCCCACCAAACACCCAGCCTCACCATGCATGAGTTGTATACCACACAACTCCAGGAGGTGGTATTCATTTAGATTATGCGGAGAATGGCACCTCCTACCATTATGTAATATGGCAACCTTACAGGTCTTCACCTTCAAACCATGAGGGACAAGAAGATTTGAAAGGAGGCAGTTACCTTTGATTTTAACCCACCAGTTCTGGGGCTTTGGAGGGGGTAGATGGAGGAATGAATGTCTAAGGCTGTTGTCTTCAACCCCTCTTCCGGCAGGGCTATGGTGGATTCCCTGAGTTCACCTCTGGTGGATTCCCCAGCTAGTGCTCTGGGGTTACTGGTTTCTTCAGTAAGGGGACAAACTATGGTTGTTCTGAGGCATCAGTGGATGAGGGCAAGATTCGAGCTTGAACTACCTTGTTTCCCTTTAACTGCTCACCTTCTCTGCCAGTCGCCTTCAACCCCAGGCTACAAACTCCCTCCCAACACCAGTTCAAAAGAACTCTGCTTCTTCCAGTGTTGTTCCTTGAGATTTTCATTTCATAAGGTTCTGGATTCTTTGTTTCTTCAGAGTTGATTTGGTGGAGGGAGCCAACAACTACTGCTAAATTTCCATGTTTTACTTTCCCATAGTAAAGCTGTTTTGTTAACCTTGAAAATAAAAACGACCAAGTTATTTTACCAGCAGAAATGGGTTTATTCAGGAATAAAAGAGAATTGCAATCTGGGACAGACAAGCTGTGGCAAACCGGAGGCCAGTCTGGAGAACAAAAGGTAGAGGTAAGCTTTTTATGGAGAAAAGGGTAAGTCAGGAAGGCTGCTATAAAGGAAGAGTCCATTGGAGTAAACAGGGAGTTAGGTATAATGGCTTCTCATTGGCTGAGCTGTTGCCAGAGGGATAAGGAAAGTGTGTCTTTCTCCAACTGGGCCACGGGCTAGTGTCAAGTCCCTTCTTCCAGTTGGGAAGCTGGAAGTGACTGAGTGGTAGAGAGATTTCCCCCTGCCAGAAACCTCCCACCTTCATGTGAGTGGGGTTGCCCATGATTAAAAATAAAAGTTGTTGTTTGGAAAAGTGTGAAAATTAAACTTTTATTTTCTTGTTATGAGAATAGTACATGTTTATTTCAAAGAAGCAGAAGGAATATCATTACTGCCCATTTGCAACAAGTGTCACCATTTTGGTTTGGTGACCTGTTTTTTTCTTTGTATCTAGTTTCTGACTACCATTTTCAACCTTGACTTAATATAACCTTAGTATATTTCCCAACATCCGTATCATATTATTTTACAGTCATTTTTGGTTGCATAATACTCCACCATCCAGACAAAGCATAATTTAGCCAGTTTTCTGTTGTTGACTATCTGAATGATTTCCCTCTTTTCTTTATGATGTGTTGCTCTCTAATAAACATTCTTGTAGATAAAATATTATTCGTGTCCTTAATTATTTACTTAGGTTAAATTCTTTTTTTATTTTTTAAGTTTTATTTATTTTGAGAGAAAGAAAGAGAGCACACGCATGTGTGCCTGGGCAGAGAGAGAGGGGGAGAGAGTATCCCAAGCAGGCTCAGCGCTGTCAGCATGGAGCCCAGTGCAGGGCTCAGTCTCACAAACCATGAGATTATGACCTGCGCTGAAACCAAGAGTTGGCTGCTTGTATGACTGAGGCACCCCTCCATAGGTTAAATTCTTAAAAGGGAAATTTCAGGTCACAGGCTTTATAAAGTTCCACATACTTCTTCTCCCCAGATACAGAGCTCATCTCCAGAAAAGTTATATAATGATAGTCTCACATCATCAACATGTATATTTCCGCACATCCCTACCTAAGCTGGGTGTTAATTTTGTGATTTTCTGTTACCTTTTTCTCAATCCAGTTTCACTTGGGCAATTTACTTCTGCTTTCTGCACTCATGTAGAGCTGAGCAGATTATTCACCAAGATGCATGCATTCAGGTAGTTTGAAATTTTACCTCTAGATAAGTGAATATAAAAATCACCCATAATCCTCCTGATCAAAGATAACTACTGTAGACATTTTTTTACACAGTATCGGTTCTCTAGATTTAAATGTAAGAAGGTGGTTGGGTTTTTTTTGTTTTTTGTTTTGTTTTGTTTTTTTATAAGTCCCATTCCTTTGTTATTTTGTATACAATTCTTGGCGAACTCTTTTACTCAATTCAGTCTTGCTCCTTTACTCTTCCTAGGTGTCCATTCCATTTTGCCATCTAGTTTCTTTCTATAACTATACTTTTTTTTTTTCAGGAGTTCTAATTAATTCTTTTTCTTGTTTTCAGGATGTAATATTTATGTCCCTGAAGATACTAACTCTGATTTTTTTTTTTTAACATATAATTCACATATAATCTTGTTAGTTTCAGGTGTATAACACAATTATACAAAATTTGTATGTATTATAATATGAATACCACAATAAATCTGGTTAACATCCATCACTACACATAATTATAATTATTTTCCTTGTTATGAGAACCTTTGTGATCTGTCTTAGCAAGTTTCATATATACAATATGGTATTATTATTATTTTTTTTAATGTTTATTTTTGAGAGACAGAGACAGAGCATAAGTGGGATAGGGGCAGAGAGGGAGACACAGAATCTGAAGCAGGCTCCAGGCTCCGAGCTGTCAGCACAGAGCCTGATGCGGGGCTTGAACCCACAAACCGCGAGATCATGACCTGAGCCGAAGTCGGAGTCTTAACCAACTGATCCACCCAGGCGCCCCTACAATATGGTATTATTAACTATAGTGACCATGCTGTGCATGCCACCCCCATGACTTATTTATTTTATAATTGATGTGTGTACCTTTTGACCACCATCACCCATTTTGCTCACTCCCTATCCCTCACCTCTGGCAACCATCAGTCTGTTTTCTTCATCTGTAAATTTTGTTTTCTGTTGTTTTAGATTCCACACATAAGTGAGATCATATGGTATTTGTCTTTCTCTATTTGACTTATTCCATGTAGTATAATGCCTTCAAGGTCTATCCATGTTGTTACAGATGGTAAGACTTGCTTTTTTTATGGCTAAATAATATTCCATTGTATATATACACCACATTACTTTTTAACCATTCATCATGGGTGGACACTTCAGTTATTTCCATGTCTTGGATTTTGTAAATAATGTTGCAGTGAACAATGGCGATGCATCTGTCTTTTGAAGTTAGTGTTTTGGTGTGGGTTTTTTTTTTCCCAGATAAATGCCCAGAAGTGGAATTGTTGAATCATATGGTAGTCCTAATTTTAAGTTTATCAGGAAAGTGTACCACTTGAGGAAAGTGGCTATATATATTTACATCTCCACCAATATTGTACAAGGGTTCTCTTTTCTCTACATCCTCACCAACACTTGTTATTTTTTGTCATTTTGATCATAGGCATTCTAAAAGGTGTGGTGTGATATCTCACTGTGGTTTTGATTTGCATTTCCCTGATGATTAGTGATGTTGATATATACCTGTTGGCCATCTTGTATATCTTTGGAAATATATCTGTTCAGATCCTCTGCCCATTTTTTATTTAATGTTTTTAAAGTTTATTTGAGAGAGAGTGAGAGAGTGGGGGAGGGGTAGAGACAGAGGGAGAGAGAGAATCCCAAGCAAGCTCCACACCAGCAAGGAGCCCAATGTGGGGCTTGAACTCCCAGACCACGAGATCATGACCTGAGGTGAAGTCTGACACTTAAGTGACTGAGCCACCCAGCTGCCCCCATCTGCCCATTTTTTAATTGGATTGTTGGGTTTTTGCTGTCAAGTTGTATAAGTTCTTTATATGATTTACAGATATCTTCTCCCATTCAGGATGTTGCCTTTTTATTTTGTTGATGGTTTACCTTTTAGTGCAGAAGGTTTGTTTGTTTGTTTGTTTTTGTTTGTTTATTTGGTGCAGAAGCTTTTTAGTTTGATGTTTTCCTACTTAAATGTTTAGTTTTGCCTTTGCTTTTGGTGTCAGCTCTAAAAAACCATCACCAGTATTTATGTCAAGAAGCTTACCACCTCTGTTTTCTTCTAGGTGTTTTATAATTGTAGATCAAGTCTTTAACCCATTTTGAGTTAATTTTTGTGCATGGTGTAAGATAGTGATCCATTTTCATTCTTTTGCATGTGGCTGTCCAATTTTCCCAATACCATTTATTGAAAAGACTGCCCGTATATTCTTGGCTCCTTTGTCATAAATTAATTGGCCATGTGTGCTTGGGTTTACTTATGGGCTCTCTATTCAGTTCCATTGATCTATGTGTCTGTTTTTATCCAGTATCATAGTGTTTTGATTACCATAGCTTTGTAAGATAGTTTGAAATCAGGGAGTATGATGCCTTCAACTTTGCTCTTTTTTTCTCAAGATTGCTTTGTCTGTTTAGAGCCTTTTGTGGTTCTCTACATATTTTAGGATTGTTCTATTTCTGTGAAAAATGCTGTTGGAATTTTGATAGAGATTACACTGAATCTATAGATTGCTTTGGGTAGTATGAACATTTTAACAACATTAATTGAACACTGTCTTTCCGTTTATTTGTCTCTTATTCAATTTCTTTTATTACTGTCTTAGAGTTTTCAGTGTATAGGTCTTGTACCTCCTTGGCTAAATTAATTCCTAGGTATTTTATTCTTTTTGATACAATTATAAATGGGATTGTTTATTTCTCTTTCTGATAATTTGTTATTACTATATAGAAATGCAACACATTTCTAATATATTGATTTTGTATCTTGTAACTATACTAAATTTGTTTATTCTAACGGTTTTTTAGTAGATTCTTTGTGGTTTTCTATATATAAAATATGTCATCTGCAAATAGTGACAGTTTTACTTTTTCCCTTCTAATCTGATGCCTTCTCTCTCTCCCCTCCCCCGTCCCCACTAAGGTCTGGCTAAGACTTCTAGTACCATGTTGAATAAAAGTGGCAGGAACAGATATCCTTGCCTTGTTCCTGTTCTTAGATGAAAAGCTTTTAGCTTTTCACCACTGACTAAGATGTGAGTTGTAGGCTTGTTGTATGGCTTCTATTATGTTAAGGAATGTTCCTTCTGTACCCACTTTTTTTTTTTTTAATTTTTTTTTTCAACGTTTATTTATTTTTGGGACAGAGAGAGACAGAGCATGAACGGGGGAGGGGCAGAGAGAGAGGGAGACACAGAATCGGAAACAGGCTCCAGGCTCTGAGCCATCAGTCCAGAGCCTGACGCGGGGCTCGAACTCACGGACCACGAGATTGTGACCTGGCTGAAGTCGGACGCTCAACCGACTGCGCCACCCAGGCGCCCCAATGTACCGACTTTTTTAAAAGTTTTTGTCATGAATGGATGTTGAATTTTGCCAGATGTTTTTCCTGCATCTGTTGAGATGGCCATATGATTTTTATCTTTCATTTTGTTTTTGTGGTCTGTATCATATAGATTTTGTGAATGTTGAACCATCCTTGCATCCCTGGAATGAATTTCAGGTGATCATTGATGTATAATCCTTTTGATATATTGTCGAGTGTGGTTCGGTAATATTTATTGAGGGCTTTTTGTGTCTATGTTCATCTAACTTTGATTTTTTTTAAAGAATCGTTCTCTGTTATCTCTGTCATTTTTCCTTCCTCTTTCATCCTTCTATTTGTGAAACTCATCTTTCTTGTGCAGCATTCTCCTTAAATGTGTGCTGACTCTTGGCTCGGTACTCATCCTGGTGCTCAAGGCTTCTGTTGACCTGGCTGTCAATGCTGTTTCTATTTATGCTGGTTGCCCCCACCCCCTTCAGCTAGCCTCAGTACTCTAGCCTTGGGGTAAAAGCTGCAGCCTTCCCCTTGCACACAGGGATGGAAGGAGAAAGCTTATCCAGCTCATGCAAATACAGTTCCCTAGACTGCCACCTCCTTGACATGCCCAGTGACCTTCCTGCTCCCTGTGTAGGTGAGTGCTGAGCTTGGGGTACCCAATCCCCCTCCTACTTTGTACAGAACCTTCTATATATGCTTGGGGCTGTGGTTTCCTCAATCCATGTAATCTCATCTGCTTTCTGTCTTTCAGTATTTCTCCACTTCTCTGGACCATTAAAAGCATTCTTTCTTGCCTTCCAGTGTTATTGTGGACTCTTTTTCATCCTTCTATTATTTCTAGGGACTTTGGGTGGAATGGAAGAGGCAGTTTAACACATCATCCAAACACTTCGTTTCTCTTATCGAGAGCATTAGGACCTGTAAGTTGGTTAACTCACATAGTCTTTGAGTCAAGTACACAGGGATTTGAATCTCCACTGCTCTTACTAGCTGTGTGACTTTGAGCAATTTTCTTAAGGAAAGAGAGGCTTAGAGAGATTATCTGTTAAATGGGGATCATCCTTGTTGTGGGGCTTCAATGAACTAAGGCATGCCAAGTCCTCAGCAGAGCCTCTAGCAGAGTGAACACTCAGTGTTTAATCTTTTGGTTATTTTTGTAAAGGTTTTAATTTTTGTTTCTTATTAAGCTAAGCCTAGTTAATAGAGGAGTGCAGCGAACCCCTTTTCCATCCATCTTATTTGGACCCAGAGTTTCTTCTTCCAGGCTTTTGTCCAGCCTCACCAGGAATGAGGGGGCTGATGCCGCCTCCCATTCTCTCTGCAGCTCAGCTCCACCGGCTGGAAGGGCTGAGGACCATTGGCATCACCACCAATGGTATCAACCTTGCCCGGCTGCTGCCTCAACTTCAGAAAGCTGGGCTCAGTGCCATCAACATCAGCCTGGATACCCTGGTGCCAGCCAAGTTTGAGTTCATCGTCCGCAGGAAAGGTGAGCAGGTGTGGTTTGCAGTTGAGGGTAACCTTCCCAGGGCCCACATAGCTGAGGAACTGTGGCTGGTGCCAGACAAGGGGCCTGGTTGCTCCTTTATTCTTCATCCCCCACCCTTACCAAATGTCCTCTGTCTCTGTAGCCGCACCCTTGGGAAATTTGGGGGATCAGGTGTTAGGATCTGTGGTGGCCCATCTCCCCCCTGCCCTGTCCTCAGTTTGCCTAGGACTAAGAAGGTTGCTAGTGTGAGGCCTTTCCATTTTTAAAACCAAGATAGTCCCTGGTAGACCGGGACGAGTTGGTTACCTTGTGATGAGCTCGAGGGAAAATGTGGGACAGCCCAGGGTAGAAGCAGCTGCCCTGGGACGCCAGAGTCAAGGCCAGCACTACCAGGTGGGGGTCCTGCAGAAGCGCACCCATGCCCCTCCCCCGCCCCCACCAGGCTTCATCAGGGAGGGCGGAGGAGGTAGAGCAGTCCTGTGCCCCAGGTCTCATTAGGCCGACACCCGATGTCTCTTGGGCCATGGGCTTCAGTTTGGGATGGGAGGTACCCAGCGTTGGATGCCGTTTGATTTGAGAGGGTGGCACGTAACTGAGACTTCTCTGCATAGTCAGAGACACAGCTGTCCTTCCCCTTCTCTGGAAACAGCTTCCAGCTCCCAGCCCTGCCCTCTCTTTCCCCTGCTGCACCTGACTCCCTGTTTACACCATCCATCTGCTGAGGAAGTGCTCGTGGAGTCCTTGCCCTCTGTAAAGAGCTGCTCAGGTGCTGTGGAGGGGACTGAGACACACAGGACATTGCTGTGCCTCACAGGCCGCTAAAGGCCAAAATGTGTGATGCCACTAGATTACCTTTGCTTGTCTTGTGGAGTCGATTAAATTGTTACCAGAGGAGGAGAGGAAATTCCTAGCAGGGAAGACCTGGAGGGTTCCATGGAGGAGGCCTTTACTCTGGGCCTTGAGGAATAGGGGGTGGGGGGGTGGAGTTGGATCAAGGGAGCTTACTCTGAAGGGGAACCTCAGTCGGGAACCTGCAAGAGCTCTGAGGTGGGAAAGTGGAAAGTGTATTTGTGGGTTTTCCCGACATCTATGTATCCCCTGCCGCCTGATCTCCTTTCCCAGGATGAGGATCGGAGACAGTAGATCCTGATATCAGATCTGCCTTCTCATTCATACTCCTGTGTCCACCACCTCCTTTTGGAGCTACAGTGCTTTACAGAAGAAACTTCTAGATTATCGTAATGGCATTTTGTATGGAAGTTGTACTCTCTTTCCTATTCCCTCCCTCACTGGGCCATCCAGAAATGCTGCAGGGAAACCGTGGAGGTCATCACCAGGCTACCCTCCCCCAGGGTGATAGCCCAGCTGTGAATCACATCACCTGGCTGGGCGGGGTGGGGAAGGGGCCAGCATGCAGTAGGCGCTCAAATGTGTGGGGGCACGAGTGAGCTGGGCAGGAAGGAGAAGCCAGCCTGGGATCACAGGCTACATGCCCAGCAATCGCTCACCGGCCCTGGCACAGCGTCTGCGTGTGGTAGGTGCTCAGCAAGAATACAGTGAATGAATGGACAGACTGTTGTCTGTCAAGGGAGACTGACACTGATAAGGGAGTCCGGAGACCTACATTCTGTAGCCTGCAGTGTGAGGCCTGCCTCCTCTTAGGGCACTGCCTCCTCTTAGGGCCTCAGTTTCCCCATCTAGACAATGAGAGGGGTCACCTAGATCAGGGTTGGCACACTACAGCTCACCAGCCAAATCCAGCCCCCTGCTTGGTTGGTTTTTTTTTTTTTTTTTTAATTTTTTTTTTTTCAACGTTTATTTGTTTTTGGGACAGAGAGAGACAGAGCATGAACGGGGAAGGGGCAGAGAGAGAGGGAGACACAGAATCGGAAGCTTGTTTGTTTTATAGCCTGGGAGCCAAGAGTGGATTTTACAGATAATGTTTGTAATCGACTTAATGATAGGGAACATGAACTGTGAACCCCCCCAGTTAAGCAAAATATTATCCCAGCAAAACGACTTCTATTTCTCCATTATATTTGTCGAGCTGTGTTACAAAAAATTGTGCTCAGCTGTCGGACTGTATTAGTCAATACTGTCTTTATAGCTATACCTAAGAATATCCTCAATTTTATCTCTCAGCCTTCGGATCCTAAAACATTTACTATGTGGTCCCTGGCTTGGTGGTCCCTGAGGCTCCTTATAGCTCTGGTGCTTCCCCATGGGTGTAAGGGGGGCAGGGGAGAGGGAGAAAGTTCCTGGATCCTTCTCTCCCTCCTTGCAGGTTTCCACAAAGTCATGGAGGGCATCCACAAGGCCATCGAGCTGGGCTACAGCCCTGTGAAGGTGAGGGTCCGCTGCTGCTCTTGACCTCTGACATCTGCCCCTCTCCCCTGGCTTGGCCTTCCACTGCCAGCATCTGGGCCCCTAGCAGCTCTCAGGCGTGGCCAGTGCAGCTATCCTGTGTCCCCCACCACTTCCTTGCCCTCTGCATCCAGCCTGTCCCTGACCCCCTACAAGGGAAGGGAGAAAGCCAGTGACCCCCTTGGAATTCCCAACTTGAGGCCTGGGGTGGGGAGATAAGGAATGGGCCCCCCAGTGGAGAGCCTGGGCAGATGCCAGACCCCCAAAGGTCATCCCTGAGATGGAATGCAGGGGAAACAGCCCTGTGGTCCCCTTGTCCCTGGCCAGGTGAACTGTGTGGTGATGCGAGGCCTAAATGAGGATGAGCTCCTGGACTTTGTGGCCTTGACCGAGGGCCTCCCCCTGGACGTGCGCTTCATAGAGTACATGCCCTTCGATGGTCAGTGACCTGTGGTGGGGAGGGAGGAGGAGGTTGGGCCTGGGGGGCAGAGCTGGACCAGCCCCATGCTGAGAGATGGGGGAGGGGGATACTGATGACCCTGGCAAGGGTTGAGTGGGATGGCCAAGATCTGGTCGACCATGTGGGTGCTGCTGATCCCAGGTCCTGCTCTGTGTGTAGGAATTTCTCCAGGGATGATGGGGTGGGGCCTGGGCAGGTGCCAGGGCTAGGGCTATGATGGAGGCATCGGAGATATCACAGAGTCAAGGGTGGGTTTGATTTGACCCACCTGTTTTAGGCAGGGCCTCCTGACCTCCCACCCAAGAGGCAGAACTAATTCCTGGGTGATGTGGAAGGAAGGACCTGAAGACCCCGGGTCCCCACAACCCTGTGACTCCATGGCTTCCAACCCGAATACAGGCAACAAGTGGAACTTCAAGAAGATGGTCAGCTACAAGGAGATGCTGGACACCCTCCGGCAGCAGTGGCCAGAGCTGGAGAAGCTGCCCGAGGAGGAATCCAGCACAGCCAAGGTTGGGGGCAGGAGGGTGGGGCAGGGTAGGGAGGGAGAGCTAGCCCTCAGGTCAGAATGCAGCAGTGGGGGTGGTACCGCGTAGCGGGAGGCATTACCTCCTAGCCTCCTCCCTCCTCATGGACAAAGCAGCAGGCTGGGCATGGGGTGGCCACAGTACCTTGTCTCAGGCCGCATGCCAGTAATGTGGTGGAGAGGGGCTCTGGCCGTGCTGCCCACAGGCCTCTAAATCCATAGCAGTGTGCTCTCAGGCAGGCCCGGTGCAAGCAAAGAGCTCATGGGTTGTCTGTCCTGTCAGAGTCTTCTGCCCGCTGGGGGCCTTGGGTACTCCTTTCCTGGGGCACCTCCGGAGAGGGCTGTGGAGTGGGGGCTCTGGTGCCAGGGAGTGAGACCCGGCCCTCCTCAGCCCATCCATCCTTGTCCCCTCCTCTGCCCTTCTTTCCCTCCTCACCCCAGGCCTTTAAAGTCCCTGGTTTCCGAGGCCAGGTCAGCTTCATCACGTCCATGTCTGAGCATTTCTGTGGAACCTGCAACCGGCTGCGAATCACAGCAGACGGGAACCTCAAGGTAAGTGTCCCCCTCCCCCACGAGAGCCCCTTGCCACTTCTGTGTGGTGAATATCGCTTCCCATTGGTGCCCCCATTTGGAGAGGAGACTAGCAGGGCACGAGGGGTGGTTGGGGAAATAGTGTAAGATATGGTGGGGGGGCTCCTGGAGGCAGAAGGTGAAAGTGAACTTATGACCTTCCTTCCTAGGGTCCCCAAAGTAGCTTTGGGTTGATTGGGAGCCACTTTCCAGGACTCTGTGTTACCGGCGTGGACGGGGGAGAGGTGAAGAGTCAGTGTACACTGGGCCCCGGCCCCCCACCCTGACTGGCTCCTTTCTGGGCCCGGGGCTCAGCTCCAAAACCATCATCTGTTACTCATATCCAGTCAGTACATCTGTGCCTTCAGCCCTGGGGAATGTCAGAGAGGCATAGACATGCCTATTCTCTTTAGAGGTAAAGTCTCAGACCAAACAAAGAGCTGATGTGTGGCAATGTGTAATTCTTTGTCAGATGAGCGGCCACACAGGCCGTAGGGTGGTGGACCTTGAGGAGGCACCTTATGGATGCTGGTGAGCCTCGAAGGATGAAGTGAGGGTGAGGGAGAACACTTGTCTAGGGTTCATGCTAACATGGCAGGGGCAGATTCATGCCAGGAAGAGAGACACTGCACGGTAGAGGGCTCGAATGCCCGGAAAGAGGTGCAGTGTGTGTTCTGTTGACAGTGGGGTGCTGTGCAGCTTCTGGACAAGGGGGTACATGACTCCCATTCATGTTTGAGGAAGAATCACCCGCTGGTTGAATTTGGAAATAGGGAGACTAGTCAGATGGCCGCTTCACTCTCGGTGTAGGTAAGAGTGTGAGGTGAGCACAGGAAGGGATAATGAAGGAACTTGGTAACGCACACGGAGGGCCAAGAGGAGGGCGTCCAGGGGCCAGGTCAGCTGTGGGACCTGGTTAGCACTGGGGAGGAGGGTGAGGGCGGTTTAGGTGCACTGAGTTTGACATCCTAAAGGGACCATCCAGTGCTTGTTCAAAAGTTAGGGTTTTTCTTTTTCTGGGCTGGAGATGTGGAATGGCCATCAAGTATGGACCTGCATCTGTATAGTCAGGGCCCCTGCCGGAGATGGGAGGTGCGGTTCTGAAGAGAATGTAATGGAGAGGCTATTCCTGATTCAGGGTGAGGGGGGCTTGGCAGAGATGTCAGCAAACAGCTGCTCCCACCCAAGGGAGGAAGCCGTGTCATGGGGGCCCAGGCAGAGCTGCGGCCTGGTGGAGGGGAGCAGTCACTGCCCGACATGGTAGAGCCGGGAAGAAGTGCCCAGTCTTTCCAGTGTCCCATGGGCCAACCCAGGTGGAAGCCAGCTGGAGGGCAGCCCAGAAGGTGGAGTCCGTGGGGGCCTCATGGTTGCAGAGAGTGGAACCTGAGGCCTGGTGGGGGGACCGAGGGGTGGGAAATGAGAACAGCTCGGTGAATTGGGTGCACCTTACACTTAGAATTTGTTTGTATCTTCTCCAGCGCCCTCTGAGGCTTCTTGGACATTCCTCAGTGTCCACGGTGCCACTTTCTACAGAGCCGGCACACAGTAGGCGCTTGATATGGTTTTGTGGGAGGGTGGTAGGCGTCTCACTTTGTGAGACTGCCTCGTCCATCCCGAGCCCCCAGAGCACCCAGCCTCCCTCAGGAGCTGGGGAGTATTGAGTCTGAATGGGCTCAGGATGCCACCTCCGCCAGGCCCGTGCTATTTGGCCATCAGTCAGGATCACAACCTGGAGTGGGCACAGGGGCAGGCAGGTAGTGTCTGTGACTATGGGGACCGGGAAGGGACAGGGGTGAAATGGGATGTGCACGCCACGTCCAGGGTAACTGGCAGGACTCTTCTCTAGCTGATTGGCATCCATTCTCAAGGCAACGAAGAGGCTATTGTATGGAACATCTCAGGAGAAGGTATGGGTCACATTGGGTCACATTTTTGTGTGCCATCTCTGGCCACTGTTTAATTTTTTATAGTACGCTCTACAAGCTGAAGGTAACATGGCCGTCAATCAGGTACAGGCCTTGGGGTATCTGACTTCCTGCCCTTCCAGCCTCTCTGACTTCACCATCCAGCACCTTCTGTCCTTCGTTGCAGGAAGTCCTGCCTGGAGTATGACCCAGCCACAGGAGGCCTGGGTGCTGACGCTCGGCCCATGGGGGACTCTAGGGATGGGGCTGAGGCCCCAGGACCAGGGAGGCATGTTCTCTTACCCCCATCGTGACTGCCCACAGGTCTGCCTCTTCGGGAATTCAGAGGTGTCTCTACGGGATCACCTGCGGGCGGGGGCCTCCGAGGAAGAGTTGCTGCAAATCATCGGGGCCGCTGTGGGCAGGAAGAAGCGGCAGCATGCAGGTGAGGGGTGGGCACGGAGAAGGCCAGGCTGGCTGCTGAGTGGGCCAGGACGGGGGCTGAGAGGACAGAGCAGAGCTTGGCAGGGAGCCGGCAGGACTCTGTGCTGTCCTGGCCTCCAGTCCCTCCTGTGGCACCTGTAGACTGGGGGTGTGGTGATGGTTCCCCTCCCTCGGGGGCACTGGCACAGCAGAGCCTGTGCAGCAGAGGAGACCCTGAATTCTCTTGGGCCGTCTTATTGGGCAAGGGGGAAGAGGGGTGTCACTGTACCTCTCTGGAGGGCGGGGTCCGGCATCCACAGACTACTCTGGCTCTGTCATGGGTGACCTTGCCGCGTGCAGCAGGGGCTGTCAGGGTGTGCCTAGGTGAGTGCACGACCCCGGGGTGTCCTACCACTATGTCCACTTTCGGTTTCAGTGAACTCTCCTTTCCCCGCCCTTCCCCTCCCCCTTTCCTGCTCTCCTCTCCCTCCCCATCTTTCCCTTACCCCAGGCATGTTCAGTATTGCCCAGATGAAGAACCGGCCCATGATCCTCATCGGTGGGTGACCCATCAGTACGTAACCGCTCACCCTTGTCACTGGGGGATCCTGTGGGGTGGGGCCCCTGCCATACAGAAGGCACCCCCAGGTCCTGCATTTCATCCTGATGTTCTCATCCTTGTTTTTCTCCTGTTCGACCTCCATCTTTTCTCACCCCTCAAGCTTTACTGGGTCTTCTCTTCCTCGTCCATTGCTCCCACTCCCTCTACATGCCACAGAGATCATCATTGTCTCACCAGAAATTGGGGCGGGGGTCCTCTAGACTTATGATCACTAAGTTATTTGTTCCCCGAAAATGGAGCTCCTGGCTAAGACAGAGACCTTGTCCTTGGCTCTAGAATCCCCCAGCTAGATACCATCACAGGCACCTGGGAAGATCTTGAGGCAGCAAGCTAAGAATGCTATTGATCTTTTCAGGGAGGGGGCAAGCAGGATCTCAACTGCCTAATTCCTTAACTCCTGGAAACTTGTGTGCACAAGACAGTTCCAGTTTTTATAAAGTCATATGTGTTCTCTGGCTGGTCTGTGAGGAGCTTTAGAGAGGCTGCTACCCCTCTGGCAAATGCCCAGCCGAGATCAGAGGAGGCCTTGCCCCCTTGGCCACAGCCAGACCTGGGCTTCTGAATCGTACTGCTAGGCAAGAGGAAGCAGTGAGAACTAGGGGAAGGGATTCTTTTCTCTAGATATTGGAGCCGAATGAGTGCAGGGGCCCAGAGACAGCCCAAGGACGACCTCCCCTACCAGCCACTCAAAGAAGGGCAGCTCGCCAAAGTGCTCCACTGGGAAGAGAACTTGACCATCTCTCTTCTTTCCCCACTGCCAGCATCATAGTTGTACAGTTGGGCTTTGACCCATGGTGACCACCTTGATGGCAAGGAGTGGGGGATGCCTTGGTGGCCTCCCTAGGGCATTGGCAAGGTGGGGGCCCAGAACATGATGGGAAGCTGGAAGTTGGGAGGCCCATTTGCTTCATAAAGTGTATTATTCCTCTCAAGGACATGGAGAAATAAGCTGGTCTGGTTTCTACAAAACCACGAGTTGCCTAGAATAGGGCCTCTGACTTTCATGCACACGAACCACTTAGGGATCTTGTCATTTCAGATTTGGATTTGGGAGGTCGGGGCTGGAGTTCTTCCCTGGACCACGCTTTAAGTCACAAGAGCCTGCAAGGCTCCCAGGGCCCTTGGCACCACTTGGATAACCCTGTCACTTTGTGGATACTTCCGGTGTCCTTGAGGGGGCTTAAAAGACATTGTTTAAATAGATAAAATATTTCCCTTGGTATCTTGCCTGTGTAAACTCTACAATTACTATCAACTCTTCATAGAGAATGGAAAGATGAGAGTAACTGTGGTTGGTAATTCAGGCTGAAACCTTGCTGTAGTTTTTAGAAAATGCAGGGACATGGAGAGGTCATGTGATAGGCTGTAGTCTTCAGATCTTAGGTGTTTCTTTTTTTTTTTTTTTTTAGAGTATGAATGGGGGAGAGGAGCAGAAGGAGAGAGAGAGAGAGACAATATATGTTAATCAGGCTCTATGCTTAGTGCAGAGCCTGATGTGTGGCTCAATCCCACAACCCTGGGATCATGACCTGAGCCAAAATCAAGAGTCAGATGCTTAACCAACTGAGCCACCCAGGCACCCCATGACTTTGTGTTTCAGAAGAGAACTTGAGCGATGAGGAAGTGTTGGTGTGGAAGGGAGCCCAGGAATGCCCACATCACCACCGTGGGCCTGTAGACTTTGGGGAGGGCTGCACCCTGCATGCTGCCTGCTGAGAGGGGCTGCAGACCTATATTCCAGGACCCTCTGTCTGCGTACCTCCCGCTTTCCCTTTTCTCACTGTGCTCTTTGCTCTTCACCCCTCTCTCCCAGTGTGGAAGTGAGAACTCAAGGTGGGGCAGGGCAGGGTTTGGGAGAAGAGGTGGGAAAAGAAAATTTCCCTTCTGGACTTAGTCTCTCTTCTCTTTCCTTCTTGCTTTCCAGAGTTACTTTTGATGCTCCAAGATTCCCCACCAGCCATTCCAAGCATTTCCTCCCAGGACCCCTTTCGTGTTCAGGGTATAGGACACAGAGTGAGTTTCTCCAACCAGATGGCGACTTTGTGGAAAGGATGCCGGGGCCCCCGGACCTCTCTCCTTGCCCAGCGGTGGCTGGGGTCCGGCCCCCCTCAGAGACACTGCAGTTCCCGTCTAGACTCAGATACCAACCCCAAGTGCCTTAGTGCAGTGTCCCGGGCTCCTGCCACCCCCTCAGGACCCCCGCCAACCTCGGACCAACTAACCCATGTGGACGCAGAAGGACGGGCAGCTATGGTAGATGTGGGCGGGAAGCCGGACACGGAGCGGGTGGCTGTGGCCTCGGCTGTGGTCCTTCTGGGGCCCGTGGCTTTCAAGCTTGTCCAGAAGAACCAGCTAAAGAAGGGAGATGCCCTGGTGGTGGCCCAGCTGGCCGGAGTCCAGGCCGCCAAGCAGACCAGCCAGCTGATTCCTCTGTGCCACCACGTGGCCCTGAGCCACGTCGAGGTACAACTGGAGCTGGACAGCACACGCCATGCCGTGGGGATCCAGGCGTCTTGCCGGGCTCGGGGCCCCACTGGGGTGGAGATGGAAGCCTTGACCGCGGCTGCTGTGGCCGCCCTCACCCTGTACGACATGTGTAAGGCTGTCAGCAGACACATTGTGTTGGGAGAAATCAAGCTTATTAGCAAGACTGGGGGGCAGCGGGGGGACTTCCATCGGACTTAGCTCTTGCCCCTCCCCCCCGGGCCCAGCCAGGTCGAGATGGGATGCAGTTCCGGGCAAATCCTGCAACCCTGTCACTGTTGACCTTCACCAGTAGGAACTCGAGGTCAGCCTACCCCCTCTACTGCTACATGATCGGTAGTGACCTGCAAGGTTTTCTACGTTCAGAGAGGAAACCAGCAGGCCCGTCAGCCTTCCTGGACACTACAGTCGTGGGAGGGGGTCACCACGAGCAGTGCCAATGAACAGAAAAATCACGTCATCTGAAATGGTCCCCAGATAACACATCTAGGTTCAGACAGTCCCGTCCGTGACTTCCGCTTCTCATTTTGGGTTTTCTCTTCTTCTTCCTTGGGGAGAGAATAAGGGCTCACGAAGTAGAGGGAACCCGCTTTGAGGAGGGAAAAGTGCAGTTTGCATTAAGAATGTTCCACAGCTCCTCCAAAGCAGCTCTGCCTTCCAGAGTTTGTGGAGCCACAGCCCCACCCTTTCTTGCCTGTCACCCCTCTGAAAGGGCCAGTTAGCACCTCCTTTTACCCCAGTCTTTGTCCCATCAAACTTGCAGGGTTTGGGCTTAACAATTGCACTTGACCTGCCAGCTCCCTTTCCTGGGCCCCTTCCCCCTAGAACAGGACCCACACGGGCAGCAGCCCTGAGGACTCCTGACCGAGCACACATCCCACACCTGGCCCTGCACACTGCTGTTCCACCCACCACCCACACCCCTTTATTCTGGAACATATCAGGGAAAGAAGAGAGTTGAAGATTGCCTTCACCCTCACAGTGCACAAAATAAAGCCACGATGCCAACTTTGGAGGTGCGAGAATGAGTATCTGTGCAGGGGGTACCCAGCTGTTAGGAATCCATGCCCACCCCTCAGCCCTGTCCCAAAGCCCACCCCGGGCAGCAGGGAAGAGGAGCAGGAGGGATGTTAGAGAAGCCAAAGGGGCACGTTCTCTGTATAGCCTCTGTCTTCCCTGTGAGAGAAGGTAGGAGTGGAGTGGGCGGCATGAGCTGCACACCCTGCGGTGTCAGGTGGGGTGGGGGTGGTCCAAAGCACATCGCTGGCTTTGCCAGCTATTTGAGATCAAGGGGGTACACTTCGTGGTTCCTGGTATGCACATTCCCAAACACTGTTGGCTGGGTTCGCCTATGCAGATAGGCATCTTTGGGTCTGTGTTCAGTGCCCTCCACCCCGCCTGCCTCCCCTCTACCCTACACTCAGGTGTGCTGGCGAATGTTTGACAACCAGCTCTTGGGAAGAGAAAAAGCCAAAGACTGTGGCTGATCTCAAGCTACCATACAAAGTGAACTGACTTGCCAAACTTTTGAAAATATAACAGTTGGTGCTCTCAGAGCTGATTCGCGCCGGTTCCAACACCCCACTGGCTACGACTGCTCTCCCGCACGCCTCAAGTCCCCGCACCGGAAGAAGGCCCAAGTGTCAAGGCAGCCTGGATGGGGATGGTATGGATTTAATATTTTTTAGTATTACAATATATTCTTATAAAAATGGTGCAGGTAAAAAGGATGCTGATTTTGTACATTAGCCTCGCTCGTCGTCTGAGACGGCTTGGTGAAAGCAGCCATGGCTTGGAGGCATCCCTGGTAGAGGCTGGAGGAACAGTCATGGCGCCCCAGTTGGTAAAAATGGGATGGGGGTGGGGAGAGCCTGGACCAGACCCTTTCCCATCCACCTGGAGAATTTTTTCCTCCTGCTGCCCTAAGCACACCTGACCTCCCTCACCGGGGAGGAAGAGCCGGTGCTACTGCTGAGAAGGGGACAGGTTGCATTCGGTTAACTGAATTTTATATTGGACACAAAATTAGACAGCTGGAGAAATGTACCTGAAGGTGGCAGGAGGGGGGAGAAGGACACTGGGGAAAGACCAAGGAACAAATAGGCGTAAACGTTGAGCATATCAAGGACCAACTCAACCGTCTCCATGGGGCACCAGCCCCTTCTTGCTGAGTCAACTATGATGGTCTGTGGTCCAAGGCACTGTTGGAGATCTGACTACTCTACTGGCCAGAGCTAGAAAATAATAAATAGAGAAGGAAAATTCTTTTGGGGTGAGAAGCCTGAGCCCTAGAACAAGGTATGTGTCCTCTGTAAACAGTTAAACCAAAGTGTGCTTTTCTGTGGCTCCAATGTCTTGAACCGCTCCTGTATTGTCTTTCCTGGTATGTATCCAGTCTTCCATGGTGAGTGGGAATGCCACAATGTGGACATGCTGTTGGATAGAAGTGGAGCCCTCCCTTGTTCCCTGCTCCTGCAGGGTAGGTTGATCTCAGCCTAGTTTGGGAGAGGACCTTCAGAGACTGTGCCCACAACCTTCCCATCGTGCCAAGGCCAGCTGCTTGTGGCGGGGGGCTGCCGGGTATACAGATGGGTTTAGCAAAGCCCTCTGCGGCTGCTCTTCCTGGAAGCCTTCATCTTGCCTTCACCTGGACTCCAGGATGGCCTCTTCCGGTCTGTCCTGGCCAGGCTTGCATTTGCTCAGATCCCTTCCCCTCAAACCAACACACATGCTGGGCTCACCAACCCTATGTTTCTTCCCCCTGCCGACAGCTACTCTGGCCCTGCCCCAGGAATCTGATGTAGGGAAAAGCTAAGATAAGCAGCTGAAGAGTGGGCCTAGCCCACCAGGCAATAACCCTGAGCTGGAGGAGTAGGTTGGAAGGTGAGAACAAAGGGAAGGGCAGGAAGATAGAAAGGCAAGGAGCTGGTTGATGGAGGGTCTCAGAGGCTCTCAACTCTAGGAGGAAGAAATGTATGGGAAATAAAAGCCTTGATCGGGCTGATCTCTCCTCCCTTCTTTTAGAAGTCAAAAGTTTTGTTTCGACACAGCAATTGCCCCCCACCTCCAGGACAGCTCAAGATGGACAGAATGGAAGGCGGAAGTGGATGGGAGGACCAGTATGGACCTCTGAATTGAGAGGTTGGTCCCATCCAGCATCTCTGGTACCCAGCCTTCCAAACTTGGCTCGTTCAGGCAGCACACCCCCAGAGAAGTTGGCCTTTCTCCTCCATATCCCATCTCCCTAGCTTTCTCTGCCTGCTCTGGCTCCCAGTCTGAATGCTTCGGAGCTCACAGGTAAATGCAGAGGGCAGCTCTGGCCCTGCGGACCTTCTCAGAAACAAGACACCCCAGGGCCAGCCTTAGCCAGCTATACATGGTTTGGAGTGGTCTTTCACAGGTCAGAGGAGGGGGGGGGGGGGTGGTCACCATGGCTTCTGCCCTGAGGCAGACATTAGACAAAGAGTTTGGGATCTGATGAACAGTTAAGTGGTAGACCAGGGAGCACTAGAGTGGAGCTTGGTGTTCAAGTGCTGCCCTCTAGTGAGAGGCTATCAGAATTCCCAGCCAACACCATGTGTGGTCCCACTTCACTTCAAGACAATGGTTGGGTTGTGCAGAGGAGGTGTGAGGAGAGTTTTGTTCCAGGGTCCCTATGCCCAAGGCACGAGGCGTGGTGATGAGCAGGATCTTTCTTGAACCCCTTCCCTTACCAGATTCATCAAGCGTCTGATAGCCATAGTCATGGGAACCCAAAGGTTCTGAGATTCAGGATTAGTAGATAGGATGAAGGTTGCAGTAGGAAGGAAGGGAGAGAGACTTAAGACATGCAAGAGAGGGGCCAAAGGACTTGTGATGTAGGCAACAGGCACTGCTACTCTGTGTCCTGAGGACTTGGTCCCTGCATCACACTCCCCACACTTTTTCTGAAACATACCTAGGTAGATTACATAATGCCTCTTCCTTTTCCATCCAAGAGGAAAGTTTTCCCCCAGATCAAGATTCCATGAAGCCTCCCCTTGGGGAATGAGGGCCTGCATTCTCTCACTCTGGCTCTCAGGGCACCCCCCGTCCATTAACTCTCTACCTCACATGACATCTGGACAAGGCCCATGGATCTGTCCAGTCTAGATCTAGAACACTTGTGTGCCAACACGTGGGTGCCCTTGCTGGGGGACAGGGGGGCAAGGCTCCTTCAGGCTGGCCTGCCAGGGATGTCCAGGTCCACCTCAGAGGGACCCTGGGGGCCGGGATGCAGAAAGAATAATGGAACAGGAGAGGAGCCCCTTCAGGTAAGTGCGGGGACACCTGGTCCTGCCACACACACCGCCCCCACCCCAGGACCCAGCCCAGGGCTCGTTCAAACCGAGCACCAAATTGTTTAAGGATCACAGCCGCATGCCCTCAGCCCCTTGGTCCGTCCCTGTCTCCCGCCTCCTGCGGTGGCCAGTTCCCCGGGTCAATAATTTAGCCTGCTGATCGCCCGTTCCCGGGTGACTTCCGGGGCCTGGCTCCCCGACCGCTTGCGGCTGCGCTTGAGCTTGCATAAGTCCTTGTCAAAAACTTCCCCCGAGCGCAGGGCAGACACCAGGTCGTCAAACTCGCCTCCTTCCTCCAGCGTGCTGCCCGCGTGGACCTTCCGCTGCCGCTGCCACCGCTCCCGCTCCCTCTGCTCCTTCAGCTGGAGGATGAGGAAGAGCGAGGGGCCGTCAAACAGGTGGCTGTGCGCCTCACCGGCCCCCTCCTGACACCTCCCTCCCTCCCTCTGCCCTCCCCAGCAGCACCCCACTCAGCCCTCTCACCATGGCTTCCATGCGCGCCCGCCGCTCCTCCTCCTCTTTCCTCCTCCGCATGGTCTCCAGGTCCTGCCGGGCCTCCGAGAAGGCCTGCAGGAAGGTGTCAAAGATTCCAAAGAATTCGTCCGGCTGCATCTTGCTGTCCTGCTCCCCAAAGTGCATCAGAGCCTTGGAGAACTGTCAGGGGGAGAAGGGGTGGTGAGAGTCTCTCCCAAGCACGGTGGGCTCAGCCCACGTGGTAAGCTGGGTTCCCACCAGAGGCCAGAGTGGAGCCCAGCCCAAGGCTGGGGACGTTTGACACAGAGGAGCAGGGCTACAGCGCGGGGAGACACCCTCTATCATCAGGGCAGGGACAAGGCCGAAGGAAAAGCCTGAGGCTGACACCATGGGGTGGTGGGGGATCCAGGCTGGCTGACACCTATCCAGAGCCACCACTGGGTCTCTTATGGTGTAAAGGTATGAGATCAGGAGCTGCAGATCTTGGGAAGTACCTCCTCAGGTCACAAATTGCCTGGTCAGAACTCAAAAGGACCTCAGAGATCATAGAGTTACTGGGCTAATTTAACCCCTTTGTGTCCCAGTTTCCTCATGTATAAAATGGGGACAATAGACCCTACTTCATAATGTTGTGAGGGGGAGGCGAGTTAATGGGTATAAAGCATTAACTGTAATTATATGTATCAGGCACTGATTCTGATATTTATTGACAGCTACCATCTCTAATTCAAACCAGAGTATGCTCCATGGGCCAGCATGGGCATCTCAGGCCCATCCCAGACCTCCTGAGTGAGGGTCCACTATTAACAGGACCCTTCATAGATAGGGTCCATGTGGATGTTAGTGTGAGAAGCCGGGAAGAGGCATAGCAACTATGACCAAAGCTGAGCTCTGGAGTTAGGATTCTAACCCAGCTCTGTGCATTACTGCTGGGAAACCTTGGACAAGTTCCTTAACCTCTCTGGACGTCAGTGTACATGCTTGTCTGATGGGCTAATGACCTTTCCACAAGCCCATATGGTAGGTCATGAGACAAATCATGTAAAACAAGATGGTATCCACACCTGCTGAATGGATCATCTTTGCAACAAAGATGCTATTGCTTTTCTTACAGGAGTGAGGAAATTATTTTTCCTGAAAACTCTTGACTCTGGGTTTGTCCCTTCTGTGCCATGGGTGGTAGGAATGGGTAAGAAGTGGGGGTGGGGTGGGAGTCAGACTGGGACTTGGGGCACACTTACCTTGTCCCTGGCCTCATTGAGCTGGTCTTCCAGCTCTGAGAAACTAAAGCTGGAGACCGTGATGAAGTCACTCATGACTGGGACAAACTTGTCATTTGGTTCCCGTGCCTGACGCTTCTGATATTCTAGCTCCTGAAGAGGGAGAATGAAGTGCTGGTTAGAGAAGTGCCAGCATAAAAGTCCAGAATTCTGGGGGTCACCACATCTCCCATCCTTCTTCCAGTCACGGGACCACTTGACCACTTCCAATCACAGGACCACGGGCCCTGCCTTTGAAAGAGGGAACACCCCGAGTCTCACAATTCTAAGGGTGGCAAAGGTTGTGAGAGTTCTCCCTCACGCACTACTGCCATCTTTGTTTCTCTAGATCCTTGCTACCCAATGTGGTCTGGGACTAGTAGCACCATCACCTGAGAAATTTGAAGAAATACAGACTCTCAGGCTCTACCCTAGACCTATGGAATCAGAATCTGAATTTTAACAAGACTCTCAGATGATGCATGTGCAGATTCAAGTATGAGATGTGTTTCTAAATCTCCTAGCTGATGTGAATGCTGCTGGTTATGGGCCACGCTTTGAGTAGCACTATCAAGGGCTATGAATTGGAAATCTCCCCCTGTCCCCACCATAGCAGCAATGAAAAGTTCTTTCTCATTCTCTAAGCTCATTCTCCCCTTATCTGCCTACTACCCCTTCCCCCAGTAAAGATAGGGTCTCCAGTTCCCAAATGTGGAAGACATAGGACTGGGGACATTGCCATATGGGGCCAGCCTAGCCTAGGGCCAGAGATGATATCATCTGAGAAGCCATCAGAGCATGAATGGTGATGATTAGACACCTGAGTCTCCAGAAAAGAATGCAGGCCCTGTGTCTTCTACTGGCCCAGGGTGAAGAGACAGAAGGCAGGAACTTCTGGGGACTGCTGTGCTTGGTGTCACACTATGTGCTACTGTCCCTAATTGGCTTCCCAGGGATACAGATACTCTTTCACATCCACTTGAATCAGACTTAAGCAAGTGCCTACTTATGGTTCTTTCTACTCCACTGCCCAAGAGATATGCTGGGCATGATATGGCTAGTCTGATGTCCCTCTTTGAGAGTCTAAATTTAAGTCATCCAGTCATCCTTTCCTGAGGGCTAGCTCTTTTGCTGCCTATTACTTGATCAAATGATGGACCCCCCCCCCCCCCAGGCAGTAGACCCCCAGACAGTAGGCTCTGGTGCATTTCGTGTCCCAAAGTTCCTGCCTGGGAACTGGCACAAGGTACAGCCTCCAGCACAGACACAGGCAGCCGGTGCAGATCTGCCTCTGAAAACACCCCCTCAAACCCAGGCAGGCATAGATGATGTACTTACCACCTCAACCGCTCTGAGGCCCCTCCTGAGGTTACCCACCTCCTTCTCCAACTCTGCCAGGCTGTAGGGAGACACAGGAAGGAAGAAGAGCTGAGGATGGGTCAGAGAGATAGCAGTGCAAAGCATGATGGCCTTGGAATCAGTAGACCCATGCTCCAGGCCCTGCTTTGGCCACTAACATGTGGCCCTGACAAACCACCTCCCCTCTGTGCTCTGTCTGTGCTTCTACAAAATAACAGTGGTCAAAACTTATGTTCTAAAGATCCTTCCAGATCAGAAATGCTATGCTGAAATTAGAAGGTTTCCAACACATGGCCTCTGGCTTGAATTATTTTTAACACCACCAGCTAATACTTATAAGCTCTTAACATGGTATCTTGCATGCAGTAAGAATTTGATGCATATTAGTCATTTTTCACTGCATTTCTGCTTCTGTTGAGATACTCCTGTCAGTCTATGGCTGTTCAGGTCTGACTTCTTGCCTATATCAGATAACATTGGTGCCATATCCATATCCCCTTGAACCATCCATTTGTAGTGTACAATCCTTACTTCCAATGATGTGAGTGCTTTCTCTGGGGACCGGAGCTCCCTCTGCCTATACGTGTGGCCAGAGTTATGACCTGCCCAGAGACCATCAGCCAGTGACTGACAGGAGATGGGGTATAATATCCTAGCTCCCTCACCATTTGGGGTGGGATAAGTAGAATAAGTATCCTATTCTGTCTCCTAGACTTCTCTGGAGGGATTAAGCTCCAATTGCCCCAGGGGTAACTGGCTTAATAATACTTCCATTATTGGTATTCATCCCATCCCAGGCTCACTTCCCCACTGTGTTTCCTAGGAGCATCTCTGAAATAAGGATTTGAGAGCAAGTAGCCAGTCTTCATTTGGTTCTCCTAAAAGCAGACCCTGAGACACTGCCCATTCCTAGTCAGCCCAGAGCAGCAATGAAAGGAAATTTAGATAAGAGTGTTATGATCACAGGGAGAAAGAAGCCTTGGAAGGGCCCCTCACTTGACTTTGGCGGCTTCTGGAAGATGCTGTAGCTCTGAGGGCATGTTCAGGATGTCCGGGAAGTGCTTCTCCAGGATCATGATCAGGTAATGGAGCAGAGAGATGTTTCTGTGGATAAAAGATCAGGGGTAAAGGAATGAGCACCAGGAGGAAACTAGATGGGGCTGGGGGCAGCGGGGGGGGGGGGGGCGGTGGGAAGTCAGGGACAAAAGGCAAGGAATTTGGGTTGGAAATGGGAGGAGGAGGTGGAGAAAGGCCAAAGTGGTGAGGTGGAAGATAAGGAAGCAGATAGAGTCCCACCTGTCAATGCTGGACTTGGTGTCTGCAATCTTGTTGAGGCTGGCCACCCGGAACCCATAGGCACCCCCACGCTGCCCTTTGTTCATGAAGTTGCCAATGGCCAGGACGACCTCTAGCATCCGCATTAGACGCTTGCTGCGGATCAGCTCCCGGGAGGCCAGCAGGATGGCTGGGGGAGGAGGGACAGGTCAGAGTCCTGCAGAGACTGGGCAGCCCCCTTGAACCACAGGATGATGCCACCACAAAGTCCAGTCTTCAACTCTCAGAGGGGCAGAGGCTATACCCATACCACAACAGATTGATCTACTCCCCACCTGCCCACTTCCAAGGGAAGAAGGTAAATTTGCCAAAAGCGACTTCAACAAATAGCCCATTCTCAGAATGTGCTAACTCTTAATATATTTAAGACTATCTTTTCTTGTATATGTTTAAAGATTAGTAATATATTCTTTCTATGGTTACACACAAGAATATAATACTTTTGCTTTTTTAAACTTAGTGATTAAACTTTTAAATTTCAGCATTTTACATATTATGGGACTGTTTCTGCCGCTTTTGAAATGCTGGAGGGTTTTGGGGGGTGGGGTATCCCTGTCAAATTATAACATGTCACCAATAATATTCCCATATTTTTGTTCTATATGCTTTGTAGTTGGTGGTGTCTTTGATTTAATAGTTTACTTAACATCTTGTTGAATATCATTTGAAATTTTTTCCAACTTTTAGGCATTTTAACAATTTCTCCCCAATTCCTTAAAAGATACATTTCCTAGAAATACAAACTAAGGTTAACAGTAACCAAAACTTCAGTATTTCATTCCAATGTGGATGCTCTAGCCCACCCTCAGCTATTATGCACTTATGGCAGATGTGCAAAACTGGGATACGAATCCTATACTGAAATGTTGGCTACTAGTTATGGAATATGGTTTTTGATTATTAAGTGTGGTGATAGGAACACCAAAACGTCACATGATCTTCAGCTTATGCCAAACTGAACATTCCTAAAGATGCTGCTATGGAGATAAAATGAGAACCATCTGACTAAAAGTCTGCAGAAATCCTCAAAAGCAGTTAAAAATAAGTAATTGTAAAAAAGAAGCTGTGGAGATTCCCCAGGACCTCCCAGCTTGTACCCACTTCAGCTTCCTTCCAGGACACTTTCTGTGTCCTGGACACCACCTGGGCCCGCTCCCACTTCAGGCCTAGCCATCCCACCAGGGCAACCCTAGTATAGAGCACCCTGGGATCCTCAGCCCATATCAGCCACAGCTCCAGCCAGCCAAAGTCACCAGACACGCATAGCCTACACAAGGAATGACCATAAGACCATTCCTTCAAGTTTAAGAGAAGTATCTTTTCTGCCTATTCATAGAAATAAAGACTGAAAGTCAAGCAAAATGGGGAGACAGAGGAATATGCTCCAAACAAAACAAAACAACTCAGAAAAAGAACCAAATGAAATGGAGATAAGCAATATGCCTGATGAAGCGTTTAAGGTAATGATCATAAAGTTGCTCACCAGACTGGAATGAAGAGTGGAAGTACTCAGTAAGAACGTCAACAAAGAGAAAATATGAAAAAAATCAGAGTTGAAGAATATATCTACACTAGTGGGAATAAACATATTAGCAGGTGAAGAGGAACAGAACAACAATTTGGAATATGGAGTAATGGAAAACACCCAAGCCGAACAGCAAAAAGAAAAAGCTTTTAAATGAGGGCAGGTTAAGGGATCTTTTGCATAGCATAAAGTGAACAAATGTTCATATATAGGGGTCTCAGAAAAAGGAAAAAGGGGTGCACAAAACTTACTTGAAGAAATAATA
The DNA here is from genome assembly GCF_022837055.1 of Prionailurus viverrinus. Lineage (NCBI taxonomy): Eukaryota > Metazoa > Chordata > Mammalia > Carnivora > Felidae > Prionailurus > Prionailurus viverrinus. The sequence continues at coordinate 38,331,094 of NC_062565.1, read as the reverse complement.
GTTGAAAACTTCCCTAATCTGGAGAAGGAAACAGACATCCAGGTTCAGGAAGCACAGAGACTCCAAATAAGATGAACCCATGGAGGTCTACACCGTAACATATAATAACAAAATGTCAAAAATTAAAGATAGAGATTTTTAAAAGCACCAAGAAAGAAGGAAAATTACATACATGGGAACCCCCCGCCATAAGACTGTCGGATGATTTTTCAGCAGCAACTTTGCAGGCCAGAAGAGAATGGCAGGATATATTCAAAGTGCTGAAAGGAAAAAAATCTACAACTAAGAATACCTTACCCACCAAGACCATCACTCAGGATTGAGGGAGAGATAAGAGTTTCCCAGGCAAACAAAAGGTAAAAGAGTTCATCACCACTAAACCATTCTTAGAAGAAATGTTAAAGGGACTTCTTTAAGTAGAAAAGAAAAGGCTTTAATTATAAGTAAAAAAAAAATTTATGACTAAAAGATGTAAAATATGAAACTATATACATAAAATGTGGAGGGTGGAGCAAAAAAAGTTCTTTTAGAATGTGTTCAAACTTAAGTGAACATTAATTTAATATAGAAATCCATATACTTAGGATGTTATATATGAACCCCATAGTAACTATAAACCCAAAAGCTTTAACAGATACACAAAAAATAAAGATAAAGCCAAGCATAACACTAAAGAAAGTCACCGATCACAAGGAATGAGAGCAATAGAAGAAAGAAACAGAGAACTACAAAAACAACCAGAAAACAATGAACAAAATGGCAATAAGTACATACCTATCAATACTTTAAATGCTAATGGTCTAAATGCTCCAATCAAAAGACATAGAGTGGCATGATGGATTAAAAAAAAAGGCTCATCTATATGCTACCTATAAAAGATTCACTTTAGACCTAAGACACGTACAGACTAAAAGTAAAAAAAAAAAAAAAAAAAAAGATAGTCCATGCAAATAGAAGGAAAAAAAACAGGGTAGCAATACTTAGACGAAATGACCTTAAAAAACAAAGACTGCAACAAGAGACAAAGCATTACATAATGATAAAGGGATCAATCCAACAAGATGATATAACAATTGCAAATATCTATGTACCCAACATTGGATCACCTAAACACACATAGCAAATATCAACAGACATAAGGGGGAGAAGTTGATAGTAATACAATAATAGCAAGGGACTTTAACATCCCACTTACATCAATGAATAGATAAGTGAGGCAGAAAACCAATAAGGAAACAGTGTCTTTCAATGATACATCATAAATATCGACAGATATATACAGAATATTCTATCCAAAAACAACAGAATACACTTTACAAGTGCACATGATACAGTGCAAAAGTCTCCAGGATAGAACACGTTAGGCAACAAAACAGTCTCAAACTCAGGAAGACTGAAATCATACCATGCATCTTTTATGAACAAAATGGTATGAAACTAGAAATCAATCACAAGGAAAAAAACTGGAAAAAACATAAACATGTGAAGGCCAACAACATGTACCAAACAGCCAGTAGATCAATACGAAATGAGATGACATTAAAAAAATAGTAACAAGTGAAAATGAAAACACAATCATCCAAAATCCTTGGGACTCAGCAAAAGCAGTCCAAAGAGGGAAATTTATAGCAATACAGGTCTACCTCAAGAAATAAGAAAAATCTCAATCTAACATTATACCTAAAGAACTAGTGGGGGAAAAAAGCCAAAGGTGAATAGAAGGAAGGAATTGAAAGAGTAGAAATAAATGAAATCGAGCCTAAAAGAAACAATGGAAAAAATCAATGAAATCAAGAGCTGGTTATTTGAAAAGATAGACAATAAGCCTTTAGCCATATTCATCAAGAAAAAAAAAAGGAGGCAAAAGTGAATAAAATCAGAAAGGAAAGAGAAGAGACAACAGTCGCTACAGAAATACAAAGGCATATGAGACTACTATGAAAAACTATGTGCCAACAAAAATGGACAACCTAAAATAAATGGATAAATCCCTAGAAACATACAATCTTCCAAAATTGAATCAGAAAGAAATAGAAAATACAAACAGACCAACTACTACTAATAAAACTGTATAAATAATCCAAAAACTCCTCAACAAACAAAAGCCCAGGAGCAGATAGATTTACAGGTGAATTCTACTAACCATTTAAAAAAGGGTTAATACCTATTCTCAAGTTACTTCATAAAGTAGAATAGGGAGGAAAGCTTCCAAATACATTCTATGAAGACAGAATTATTCTGATACCAAAACCAAAGACACTACAGAACAAACAACCCAAAACCTACAGGCCAATATCCCTGATGAACATAGACGCAAAACTGCTCAACAAAATACTAGCAAACTGTGATGATTTTTTTTAATGTATCATTGAATGCAATCAAGTGGGATTCATTTCAGGGATGCAAGGATGGTTCAATATTTGCAAATCAACATGATACCTCACATCAGCAAGAGAAAGGATAAAAATCATAGGACCATTTCAATACATGCAGAAAAAGCATTTGACAAAATTCAACATCTGTTCTTGATAAAACTCTCAACCAAGTAGATTTAGAGGGAACATGCCTGAACACAATAAATATCACGAAAAAAACACAACTATCATCATACTCAGTGGTGAAAAACAAAGTTTTTCCTTTAAGATCAAGAACAGACAAGGATGTCCACTCTCAATACTTTTATTCAACATAGTAGTGGAAGTCCTAATCACTGCAATCAGACAAGAAAGAAGAGGTATCCAAATTGATAAGGAAGGAGTTAAACTGTCACTACTTGCAGATGACATGACACTATACAGAGAAACCCTAAAGACTACAATAAAATTCTATTAGAGTAAATGAATTCAGTAAAGGCTCAGGATACAAAATACACAGAAGTTGGTTGCTTTTCTATACACTAACAATGAAGCAGAAAGAGAAATTAAGAAAATAATTCCATTTATAATTGTACCAAAAAGAATAAAATACCGAGGAATAAACTCTGAAAATCAGAAAACACTGATGAAAGAAATTGAAAATAAAATCAATGGGAAGATATTCCACACTCAAGGATTAGAAGAATTAAAATTATTAAAATTTCCATACTACCCAAAGCAATATACAGATTGCCCCTATGAAAATACCATCAGCATTTTTCACAGAACTAGAATGAATAACCCTAAAATTTGTATGGAACCACAAAAGACCCCAAATAGCCAAAACAATCTTGAGAAGAACATAGATGGAAATATCAGATCCCCAGATTTCAAAATATACTCTAAAACTGTAGTAATCAATGGTACTGGCACATAGTTTATAGATGGCCATTAAAGATGCCATTAGTAGATGACATTATATAGTCAATTAATGACAAAGGAGGCAAGAATTTACAATGGGGAGAAGAAAGGTTCTTCAATAAATGGTTCTGGAGAAGCTGGATGACTTCCTCACACCATACACAAAAGTAAACTCAAAATGGATTAAAGACCTAAATATGAGACCTGAAACCATAAAACTCCTAGAAGAAAACATGGGCAGTAATCTCTTTGACATTGACCTTAGCAACATTTTTCTCTACATATGTCTCCTCAGGCCAGGGAAACAAAAGCAAAAATAAACTACTGGGACAACACCAAAATAAAAAGCTTTTGCACAGCAAAAGAAACCAATAAAACAACTGGGCAACCTACTGAATGGGAGAAGATATTTGCAAATGATCTGATAAGGGGTTAATATCCAAAATACATAAAGAACTTATATAACTCAACACCAACAAAACCCAAACAATCCAATTTAAAAATGGGCAGAGGAGCTGACTAGACATTTTTCCAAAGAAGACATACAGATAGCCAACAGACACATGAAAAACATGCTTAACATCACTGATCATCAGGGAAATGCAAATCAAAACCACAGTGAGGGATAACCTCACACCTCTCAGAGTGGCTAGAATCAAAAACACAAGAGATAGCAGTGTTGATGAGGAGCTGGAAAAAAAAAAAAAGGAACTCTTGTGCACTGTTGGTAGAATGGAAATTGGTGCAGCCACTGCAGAAGACAGTATGGAGGTCCTTCAAAAACTAAAAATAGAAACACCACATGATCCAATAATTCCACTGCTGTGTATTTACCCAAAGAAAATGAAACATGAATTCAAAAAGATATCTGCGCCCCTATGTTTACTGCAACATTATTTACAACAGCCAAGATATGGAAGCAACCTGTTTCCACTGATGGATGAATGGATAAAGAAGATATGGATGGGGCGCCTGGGTGGCGCAGTCGGTTAAGCGTCCGACTTCAGCCAGGCCACGATCTCGCGGTCCGGGAGTTCGAGCCCCGCGTCAGGCTCTGGGCTGATGGCTCAGAGCCTGGAGCCTGTTTCCGTATCTGTGTCTCCCTCTCTCTCTGCCCATCCCCTGTTCATGCTGTGTCTCTCTCTGTCCCAAAAATAAACAAATGTTGAAAAAAAAATTAAAAAAAAAAAAGAAGATATGGTTGTGCAAAAGCTTTTTATTTTGGTGTAGTCCCAAGGTTTATTTTTGCTTTTGATCCCCTTGTCAAAGGAGATCTATGCAGAAAAATGTTGCTAAGATTGATGTCAAAGACATTACTGCCTGAGTTTTCTTCTAGGACTTTTATGGTGTCAGGTTTCACATTTAAGTCTTTAATATATTTTGAGTTTATTTTTGTGTATGGTGTAAGAAAGTGGCTAAGTTTCATTCTTTTGCATGTAGCTGTCCAGTTTTTCCAGCACCATTTGTTGAAGAGATTATCTTTTCCCCATTGTATATTCTTGCCCCCCTTGTGTAGGTTAATTGACCATACAAGTATATATTTATTTCTGGGCTCTCTATTCTGTTCCATTGGTCTACATGTCTGTTTATGTGTCAGTACCATACAACAAAGGAAAAAAAGAGACCAAAAAAAAAAAAAAACCCTCTTAAATATAAAGAACAAAAGGTGGGGGGGGGGGGGAATGGGTGAAATAGGTGAAGGGGATTAATAGTATACTTATTATAATGAGCATTATGAATGTACATAATTATAGAATTATTGAATCCCTATACTGTACACCTAAAACTTAATATAATACTGTATGTTAATTATACTGGAATTTAAAAAATAAAAATATATACAATTGTGAATCTTAAGTGTATACACTTGTACACCTTAAATATATACAATTTTTGTTAATCATACCTCAATAAAGCTGGAGAAAATTCTCAAAACACCAACAAAGAAAGAAGATACACACAATGGAATATTATTCAGCCATAAAAAAGAATGAGATCTTAGCATTTGTGACAACATGGATGGGCCTAAAGGTATTATGCTAAGTGAAATAAGTTAGAGAAAGACAAATACCATGTGATTTTACTTATATGTAGAATCTAATAAATACACAAAAACCAGACACAGACCCATAAATACAGAGAACTGATGGCTGCCAGAAGGGAGAAGGTAAGGGGTTAGAAAAGTGGGTGAAGGTAAATGGTAGATACAGGCTTCCTGTAATGGAATAAATCATGGAGATAAAATGTACAGCATAGTGTATATAGCCAATGGTATAATAGCATTACGCAGTGTAGCTACACTTGTCCAACCTCTATTGTACATCTGAAACTAATGTAACGTGTGTCAACTATACTTTATGTGCACACACATCATGAAGTTAGCAACAAAAGTATAACTTTAAATTGAAAAAAAAGCTATAAAAGTGAATACTAAGGTTTGTCAGTAGCTTCTACCTTTGAACATGTTCATATTCTATGACCTAATAGCAGCATTACTCTTGATGGGTATTAGAGTGGTTTCTAGTTTTTTTTAATTCTTAACAAATAGACTGGTTAAACAAATTATGATATTCATACAATGGAATAAAATGCAGCACTGAAAATGAATAACTCACTGCTACATGTAACAACAGAGTAACTTACAACCACAATGCTGAGCAAAAGAGACCAGCATAAAATTATTCACATTATATTATACCATCCACCTAAAGTTAAGAAAGATAAAACCTTTAGAGAAGACAGCATAATGGTTGCAGGGGGTAATGTTTGGGAGGGCGACATGAGGGAGGGCTGTTTGGGGCTGGCAACATTCCATTTCTCAACGCGGATGTTGATTTCACAGGTTACTTCATTTTATGATAATTCATCAAGTCGGACTCTTATGATTTGTGTACTTTTCTGTATCCATATTTGAATAAAAAGTTTACTTTAAAAAACTACTTATGAAAGTTTTTAGCAATTTATATTGGTTGGGCTATATTGTAGGGCTGATACACTGAGAAATTTGCAAAGGAATTCTAAAAATGCTAAAATGTTGGCAAAACAGAAATTGACAAGAGTTCAAAGAAAATCAGTGTAAATGAGGAAACATCCATTGCAATGCAGACATTTTAGATATATTCATAAGAATAATATATTCGTGACTATATTCATAAGAATGTTTACATTTGAAACCATATTCATCTTGACTATATTCAGTAAATGTATTCAAAATGAGAATTGGTAACTTTGGTATATTCAGCAATGAACATATTCATAAGAATACATTCAAGAAAAGTATGTTTCATGAATATATTCATATAAGAAGAATTCGTAAATCTGTCAAATTTGGTGAATTGGCTTTTGGCAAATTGACCCAGAGGCCTTGTTGGGAAGTGGTGGGTAGGGTGTCAATAGCTCATCACCAGCTGGGATTGGCCAAATCTTAGCTTTTCCAGGAATACTTCCTAGAACTGGAAGGAAAAATATGAATCCCAACTCCTGCACAATCCTCTTGTCTCCACTCCTAGTGAAGCCACTGACCTGATTCTGTAAGCTACAACTTCAGCCACCTCTTCCCAACTCTCAGGGAAGAGACCTCCAGACCATTCTAGAATAGCAGCCATTGCTATCGCAGAGCGATTATTACCTTTGCCAGCAGGTTTTGCCATCCAAAACATGTCTTACTCAGCTTGGCTTAATATTAAAGGGAGACTCTCCTGAGCATTCAGTGACTAACTCTTAGGAGTGGGCTCTGAGATTATCTGAGATTAACCCTACCCAGTGGCTAAATTACTCTGGTTCCACAAGTCCAAACGGTAATTGCTCACATTTGCTCCACTGACCCAAGACACACAAATGGTTGAGCATAGGTCTTAGACTGATTCCCTTATCTGTGCCTCATGCCCCAAAGGCAGTCTGCAGCAGGACAAAGAAGGCAGTCTGAAGGTAAGGATTTACTCACCACCAGGGCAGGAGGGACTGCCAGACCTTAGACCTACAGAATCACTGCTGATCTCAATCCTTCTCCCTCAGAATGATTATTTATGATTACAGCCACCCTGCAGTTCCCTTGTGTGTGTGAATGCACACGTGTGTGTGTGTGTGTATGGTAGGGGGCAGACTGCAGAAGGTCTATGCCTCTAGCTCTGTCACACCCACCTACCCCCACCCCCAAACATCCCTGACGCAGCTCCAGGAAAGGCCATTCTCTGGACTCGGCATCATCAGGGGAATGCTTGCCAGCCTTGGTGTCCAGCAGAGGGGGCCCATGCTCTCTCTGCTCTGCCCCAGCCTGCCCCACCCCCCCTCAGCATCCTGGACTCAGGCTCTCCTGTTCCACTCTGCTGTCCTGTCCTTCCCCCAGGTAGGCCTCACAGCCTCACCTGCTTCTCCACTGGTGGGTCTGCATGGGCCATCCTGACTTTTTCCCCAAACTCTCTGCCCCTCCCCATCCCCCCTCCCCCCCACCACAATCCTCTGCCATTGTCTGTGAAGTACTACCCAATAAGAGTGAAGATGAATTCTGAAGAACATCTGTGTTCCAATCCTGGCTCCACCACTCACTGGTAACATGGCCTTAGGCAGCATGTCCCCATTTTAGACATGAGAGAATGGATGCACCCATAGTGATTGTGAGGACCAATGAAGCCATCCACGAGGAATGTTTCATGCGGTGCATGCTACATGGTTCCCATTGAATTACAAAGTGCCCATCTGGAAAAGGCCTGTGTAGGGGGGATTCCTTAACCTAGAAAACCTAGATGCCTCCAAGGATTACCCAACCAGTTTCCTACTTTTCTGAACAGGGCACGCTTAAAATAATGTCCCAGAGGTCTTCTATGAACCTAGTAGCTCTCGAGGAGGGTAAAGACTGATGAGCTCAATACATACATGCCAGGCCCTGTTCTAGGTGCTTGCTATTATCATCTGGTCAGCATTTCTGGCCCAGCTGGCGCAGATATCAACAGATCCCTCACCTTGCAGAGTTTGCAGGCTGAGGCACAGGAAATGTGTCACATGTCTGGCACATGTGCTAATATAAACAAGTGCATATATTTACAGTAACCGTAGTTTTAAATTTTGTCCTTGGCTTTGGGTTTTTTTGGTGGGGGGAAGCAGCAGATTGAAAATGAGAAAGTTTTCCTCAGTCCCAGTTCACGGATTCCTGCCCATTGGCCCTCCCAGATGCCTCTCCACTCTAGGCCTTCCCATGCCCTCAAACATACCTTCCACTTTGGGTTTGGCCTCAGCCAGACGCTCCTGGAACTTCTTTTTGAAGAACAGGGCCTGTAGTCGCTGCTGGTAGTGGTCGATCCTGTGGATGGGGCGAGCCACATCGTGAGGCAGCCCCTCCAGCTCCAGGAGCTAGATCCAGACCCTCTTTTGCCTGTGCACCCCCAGCGCCCCCCCTCCATGCCCACTGCCCTGACCTGCTCATTTCATAGAGGAAGCGGTCAGCCCGGGCCATCCGCTCGATCTCATGCTTGTGCTCCTCGAGGAGGTCAATGTCGCTCTTCTCTGGGATGAACTTGAGGAGCTGCAAAGAGCAGATGGAGGTCACACAGGAAACTGCTGAGAAACTAATATGAGGGTGCTATGCGTGGATGCCCATACACTGTCCAGGCTCAAGACGGGGACGGGTCCTTAAAAGAGAAAGGCATCTTCATATGGTAGGTTTACGCTTCATCTGCCCAAAGGGGACCTCAGGACACCCAGCTCTAGACTTTTCTTTTTTCACTTTTTAAAACTGAGATGTAATTTATATAAAGTACACTATTCTTAAGTGCACAGCTCAATGATTTTTTTCTTTTAAACCCAAGTTTATTGAGGTATAATTTACATAAAATGCATCTATCTTAAATGTTCAGTTCAATGAATTTTGACAAAACCACCCACTGAACTCCCATCTAGATTAAGATACAGAAGATTTCCATCCCCCAGAAAGTTCTTTTGTATCACTTCAGTAAGCCACACCTCCACCTTATAGCCTCTCAACTGAATTCTATCACCTTAGATTACACTTACCTGGTCTTGAACTTCGTATAAATGGACTCATGCTATGTGTTTTCTTTGGTGTCTGGCTTCATTTGCATAACACAATGTCTGAGACTCATCCATGCTGTAAGTATTGGTAGTTTGCTTTTTATACGTGTTGGACAGTATTCTATTGTAGGAATATACCGCAGTATATTTATGCAATTTCTCATTGATGGACAGTTGGATTGTAGACAGTTTGGGGGTTTCATGAATAAAAGTGTTATAAATATTCTTGCGTCTATCTCGTAGAGTCAATGTTTGCACTCATTTCTCTGCATCTAGCCACAGGATTGCTGGGCAGTAGGATAGATTTAGCCTTTGCGTGGACTGCCAAATTGTTCCCCAAATTATTGTAGCCAGTGGGAATCCCAGTCGCTTCACATCCTTGTTAACATTTGGCATTGTCAGTATCTTTTCAATTTTAGCTATTCCAGTAGGGGGGTGTGGTGCTGCCTCACTATGGTTTACTGTATTTCTTGGATGCCTACAACTGTTGAGCCACTCAGAAATTCTCTTTCATTGAAGTACCTGTTCAAGTCTTCGGCTCATTTTCAAGTGGAGCTGTTTGTCATTTTCTCACTGATCGGTAGAGTTCTTTATTCTGAATATGAGATCTTTGCTAGATGTCCATAAAGCAAATGTTTCCTAAGGTCTGGCTTGTCTTTTCCCTCTAGCAATGGTGCCTTTTGATGAACAGAGTTCTTCATTCTAATGAGGTCCAACTGATGGTGGTTTTGTTTGGTGCTTTCTAGGTTTCTTTTGAAGGACCCAATAAATTGAGGTAGAAGAGATTTGGGGAAGATATGACTATAGGTCACTCTGACTTTGTCTTGGGCCCAGGGGGGATCATACCTCATATCTCCTTTCAGGGCCTCAATCTGCTAGAAAAGATGCTGCCTTTCCTGGCCTCCTCTCAGAAAGGCTGGTCTAGGGAGTGTCTATAAACCTCCCCCCAATCCTCCGTCCTCCAGCCTGATTTCCCCTTTAACTAAAAGTGTTGGCCTCTCTGGGGGCCAGCTGCCCCCTAGTTTCAGCTCCCATCCGCTCCCCACTAGAGGCCTCACCTGCTCCAGCATGTCCTTTGCGAGGTCCTCCTGCTCGTCCATCTTCAAGATGGCCTGCCGGATCTCTTCATTAGAAAGCTTCAGCCTGAAGGGAAACCCTGCCCCTTGAGAAGCCTGGCCGGGCCCCTCTGCTCAGGGCAGACCCCAGCCCTTCTCCTCTCCTGCTCTCTCTCCCTCATGTCAACATGGGAGTATATTCCACAGTGCTCCCTCTTTACCACCTTTGCAAAGCCTTCTCTAACTAAACTGATATGGTTCACTCTATAAACTCAATAATGATATGTTTTAGTCAAAGCATAGACTTGAGTCTTGCTTCAGTGTCTGTCATAAGTGATAGGGACATTTGGGAGTAAAAGGGCCATCTTTAGTGTAGACAGAGAGACAGGAAAAAAAAGGTTTCTGATCCTTCTCCTTCCTAAAATATCTAGTGCATCTCCATGGGAGGATGGGAATATCAGCAGGCCACAAAGGGGGCTGTTTCCTGCTTCCTTCAGTGTCGGAAGACAGAAGAGCCCTCAGTCTTCTGACAGTGCCTCAGCTCCCACACAGCTGCTCCCATACGTCTTGCTGTCTGGGTGAGGGACAAGCCACCCCCCTACACACACACACACACACACACACACACACACACACAGCCCTTCCCTATCCTTCCAGATGCATACCATTGGGAATCCTGGGGATAGAGAACTCCCCTCCACCATCAAGAGGGAGAAACTGAGGCCTGGGGTCTATGAGAAGAAAGGGGGATGGATGCCCTAGAGATGGCTGGGGCAGGGCTAAGAATAGTATGGGAGGCAGTGCCCTCTGACCCTGGCTCAGGCAGGAGGCCCCGCACAGAAGCTGTGCTGTTAGTGCAGATACTGCCTTGTTTGTTCTGTAGCCACGGGAAATGCTTGGGGGCTGAGATCATGCTGCTCTGTGGCCTAACCCTAGCGGGGCCCTCCATGGGCTTAGAGCAACTCTGCTGCCAGATGCTGACCAGGGACAGTTTCCTGTCTTCAGAGCCCCACACTGCTGCAGAACATGAGCTCCCAAAGGCTCCCTAGAACCCTCCCAGGGAGGGTTCTAGATCAGTGGTCCCCTACCATTCCCAGGGGACTGCGGGGGGCAAGGGGAGCACAGAGACTGCTGTCACACCATTCCTCTGTCGCTCCTGTCCCCCAGGCATTCAGTTCCACTGTCGGCTTTTGCTCTAGCCCTCTCAAGGCCCTGCCTCCTAGGGTCTCATCCCTCCCACCAAGGGCTGAACAGGCTATGCAAGCACATACTTAGAGAGAAGGATGATGCAGTTCTGTGCCCGCCGGCCGTCAATGACCGACAACTCTTTGACCTTGCGGGAGGCCAGGTAGATGTCCTCTGTAGAGCCCAGCTCTTTCTGAAACCGACAAGCCAAGTAGAAAGGTTGAGGTATGTATGTTCCCCAATCCTTGCCTTGCCCACCCCCGGGAACCACTCCCACACCAACCAGGGGATACTCCTGGTGTGAAGGGAAGAAAAACGGAAAGAAAAAGACAGGAGAGAGAGACAAGGGTAGTTAATAATCAAGTAGACTGGGACTTTACCATGGGTTAGAATGGGTTGGGGGCAATGAAGACCCCCCTCCTTTTTAGAGATTGCCCTCTCTGGCAAACTAGAGCCCAGACAGACCCCTATGGCTTTGGGCAATGTGATATGATCCACAGCATCCCAGAGAATCAGCCCTACTCTACCTTCCCACCCAGACAGTTTCGCCAAGCTTATGATGAGAAGCTGGTTCCAAGTTCCCATCAGGCCACAGTTCCTAGACTCCTGAAGACTTCAAGCACAGCCCAGTGTGCCCAGAGTAGAGGATGTTTCGAGTTCAGAGGTGGGGAAACTGAGGCAGAATCCCATGAAGAATTCTCTTCACTGGAGTTCCAGCAGGCAGACTCCCCCCAAAACAGATTCCCTTCCTTCTCTTGGGCCCTTGGTGACGTAGACAGGAAACTAGTTCTTATTCTGGGAGGTTGTTCCAAGCACATGCTTCATGTTGTATAATTCCAAGGGCCCCCACTCACATCTTTATCTTTGTGAATTGTGGCTTTGGGGTTGTACAGTGCACAGCCTGTGCAGTCTTCAGGATAGCCTCGCCTTGGGCCAGGTGGGTAATACAATAGACCTGGAAGTTTTCTCCTTACTACAGTAGACATTCACCTCCATTGCTGGTAGGAATCTGCTTGAATTACTTCCCTCCCCTACATTTCTGCTTTCTCTTTGGGGGCCCTTTCCCATGTTTCCCTGTTGGGATGGGTAATAAAGGCAGAAGGTAGAATGAATAAGCCCTCTGTTTGGGCCAGTACAGGCCAGCAGCCCAGGACAGTGGTTAGAAGTTAGAGTGTCCAGAGCCCCAAGAGTGACTCACCTGCTGAGGATTAGTTATCAGCTCCTAGGCAGGTAGCAGCCACAGCCAACAGAGAATTAAACATGCACAATGTTAGCCAAGAGGTTCAGGGACCCAGGGACAGTAGGAGAGACATGGGAACCCCTCAGCATCCACTCCGTCCTCCCAATCCCAAGGCGACCCATATAGCTGGAGAGAGAGACTGGCAAATAGCTGTGGACAGGAGGTGATTCTAGCAGACATGCACTCACAGAGAAGCCACAAAGTGGGGAGCAGGTCTCCTGCCTGCCCTGGGCCCAGTGTCACCACCACTCCCTAGTCGGGGCAGGCCAGGCTCCCAAGCTCCCCAACCCAGGCCTTGGCTGCTATTTTTTCCTCTCCTCTGCTGAGACATTGCCCAGAGGGCAGAAAGCATTCCTCCACTGCTGGATGACTTCATCTTTCTAAACAGGAGAGGAGATACAACCAGAAGGGGCCAGAAACATGTGAAAGTTGTATTCATTGAGGCAGAGGAAAGCAGGTGTCCCTGAATTTTGTCTCTTGCCCTTTGTCTTTTGATCTCTAAGGGAGCTGAGGGGACATGGCCCACACCCGGTTCTCCCTTACTGACCCTGATGGAGTTTAAGTCACTAATTCAGGACCTGCATAAGACACAGAGGGAAGACCCCACAGCTCATAGGACCTCCTTCCCCAACAAGCCCATGCATCCTGGACCCCAAGACAGGGAAAGGAGGCCACTAGGGACCAGGGCCATGCATCCCCTGGGATCTCTCCAGCTCTGCTGCTGTGAATTCACCCCAAGTCTGGGCAACCACCAAGTGACAATTCACCCCAAGTCTGGGCAACCTCTGGGTGAGGTCAGTCCTGAAATAGGGGATTCAGAGAAGAAACAGAAGACAACTCTTCTCCAGTCACCAAACTGGGAGGCCCCAGACACAGGTTGTTTCTAATTCCCATAGTCTCTCTCCCCACTGGTCCCCATCCTAGCCTGACCTCAGGGGCCCTGGAAACCGGGTGGGCCAGGATGGAATCCTGGACACTAGGAAGACTCTCCAGTTAGGGGGAGTTGTGTGATTGACCATGCCTGATACATCCCTTGCACAGGCTCCCTCTGTTCCACTCAGGAGCACCAATCCACAAGTGCTCAGAAGAACCCCTTCCCCCTCCTGCTAAGCCACAGCTGCTGCCTGAGGCCATGCCAGCCTGATATGGGTAGGGGCTAAAAATTCTGCCTGGAATTAGGGTAAAGAATCAGATGTCTTGAGCACGTACATTTCAATTAAATACCAACTATCTGGTTTTTCCAGAACCCCAAGTCAAGGCCAGAGCCCCACCCCTACTCGATCCCTTTGGCTAGGCCCCTAAGAGGAGTCTTGTGTGCCCTCAGGAAGGGTTGTCCACAGGTCTGAACTTGGCAGAAAGCACTGGGGAGCCCGGCCACAACATGCAGCTGCTCCCCAGGGTCCAGGAGGGCACAGATCCCACTCGCTGGCACCTGGGGTGTCCTCAGGGCTGGCACCCTGGGCTCAGCAGAGGAGACAGGAGAAAGTGGCACAGCACAGAGAGGCAACAACCTTCGAAGGGAGGCCAGAGAGAACACACTCTAAAGCCTTGAGGCTGGGAATATCCAAACTGGGCTTGGGGGAAGGGCCCCCAGATGTGCCAGCTACAGTGCAGATTCCTGGGCCCAGACACACCTCCTGACTCACATTCCTGTGAGGATGAGGTCTGAGAACTGGCATTGCCTCAGGGATGCTCTGCATTCATCCACCCTCCCACCCTCTTACTGCTGCTAGAAGAGCAGGCTGACTGACCAGCCATCTGTAAGCAGTGTCTGCAGGGCTCCTCCAGCCCTGCCCAGACCCACCCTAACCCCCTAATGTGACCTGGAGAAGCTCCATCTTCCTTGAAACACTGACACCCGTGGCTAACTGACTCGTGGGGGTGGGTGTTGGGAGAGTACGGTGGAGAAAATGATTTGAAAGTTATCATGCCTGCTATGTATAGTGTCTAGATCCTGGGGCCAAAGAAAGAACAGGGGTCAAAAGTGGTCAGGGCCTGTGACTCCATCTCCAGTGGTCCAAGATGAAAGAGAGAAACGGACAAAATATGATTCCAGCACTTGATGTGTAAATACACACAACTGTGTGTCAGAACTGTAATACAATGGCATGTTTCTCCCTGCTGGACTTCACACCTCTAATTCGGATCCATGTCCCCCAGCAAAGAATGGTACCTAATCAGGAGTAAAATCATTCAGTATACATGAGAGGAAGGGAGGGAGAGAGGAGGGGTCGAGGGTTGGGTTCAAGAGGCATAGGTGAAGTCAAGACTGGAAGGCTAGACCCAAGCAGCTGAGGGGGCAGGGCAGGGTCTTACCTGGTGCCTCTGATAAGCTGAAAACATTTTTTCAAAGTCTTCTAGATCCAGAATCCGAAATACCCGCATGTCATCAACCTCATTCCATACGGTGCCAGGGACACGTTCCTAAGATTCAGCACAGGGAGAAGACCCAGTGGTTGACTCAACTCCTTCATTATGAAGAGGTCCAATGTCTCCCTAACCCTCCCTGTTCCCAGCTGCACAAAATACAATAGCCAGGCTTTCGGGCCTTCAGAAGGGGGTTGATTCATCTTCCCCCAAATCTTAAATACTCTGCTCCAAAGCAGAGGCCAGAGCCAACCCCCTCGTCCTCCTTTTCTTGTGGGACCACATGTAAGTATGTTCCAGAAATCAAATGGAGTGGAGTGATGGGTGGGCAAATATGAAAGAGGGTATGAAACTCTTTCCAGAAAAACCAAACTAAACCAGTGTTCTCAGGACACACTCCCTAAAGGTCAGTGTCGGCTGGAGTCACTGGACGGAATAGTGCCCACACATATTTGAGATCCTCAAATCCTCAGTGCCCACTATATTTCTCGTAACTGAGATGGTCATTTTCTCTCCCAGGGGTCTTCTTCCCACTTTCCCAGATTCCCAGGAAGTGGACAAATGCCAAAGCCTGAGACATCCTGGCCCCTATAGCGACTGTTCAGGCCAGCAAGACTCTGCCACAACTTCCTGTTGGTCAGACCCAGGAAAGTGGTCTATCCCTCACAGTTGGAATGCGTCCAAGGGTTTACATTCCAAGGTCTCTCCACCTAGGTAATGTCCCACTTCTGTGTAGAACCCTGGCATTGAATCCCTTCCCTGGGGGGAGGCCCCATCAGCCAAGATGAGAGGGCCCCAGTGGTCTTCATAGCACCCTGACAATGGCTCAGAGGGCAGAGAGCACAGCCCCTCCCAGGGTGCTCTGAATCTGTCCTCCCAGGGATCTTCGCCTCATCCTGAGCTTTGCTGTCCTTTAAAATGGAATCTCCCACCTTCTTCTGCCTGGAAGGCAGCTGGGGAACCTTTCTAAGGCCACTGCTGCCTCCTCCCTCCATCTCCCCCTCAGCAAGGCTTAGAGAGAGAAACATACCTTTCACTCACTTTTATTTTCTTAAACTCTGGAAAGGGGAGGCTAGGCCAGAGCAGGGGGGTGGGGACATTCCTGTGGCCTTCCTAAGGCCAGGGACCCTCTTGTGGAATGCCGGGCTGGGAAGCTCGGAGCAGCAAGGGATACAGGCAACTGGCCAAACCCAACACAGACACATTCTTTTCATGGCAGAAACAACCACTACGTGTGTGTGTGTGTGTGTGTGTGTGTGTGTGTGTGTGTGTGTACACATGTGCGTGCACAGGAGCATGCGTGGGGTAAGGGAAGGGGACTGGGGAAAGGAGCCAGGCCCCCAGAATGGGGTAGATGGGAGGCAGAGAGAAGATGGGAGGGGAAATTGAATCAAGAAAGCAAGGAGGGGAAACCTCTAACTGGTTCCCCATCTGAATCTAGGCCTGGAGTAGAGGTGGGTGGGCTCCATGGGAAAGCCCACACAGGTAAAACTTGTCATTGATCTTTATTCCTGGTGAGGCCATGGCAAGAAGAACCAGCTGGAGTGAGAGAGCTGGATGGTCAACCCCGGAAAGAGCTTCCCCTAAGAGAACAGGCTAAGCACCCAGCTCTCCCACCTTTCTTGCCACATGCCATCCCATCTCCATATGCAGCTCATCATGGAGGGGTAGCTGAGCTCTGGACCCAGACAGAGGTCCCTCAATTCCTAGTATTCTCTACATGCTGCATTTTACCAAGTCGCCCTGATGTGCCCACTGTATAGAATAATGCCTGACTTTAATTTTTGCATCACTGTGGCCAAGACCTCATCATTTCCAGTCTAGGTTCCTGGGGCTTCTGCCCTTCTAGAGACATCCTTTATATGCCAGGGAAATCTTTCTCCAAAACACTTTTCAGGGTGTTTCTCTCACTGAGCATCTGGGGTCAGACAGACCAAGCCAGCTTGCACTCCCAGCCTCACCACTATGCAGGAGTGTTGGAAAGTAGAGGGGTACTATTCTCTTTTTATTTCACATAAAAGGAAGCACAGTCTCAATGATGCTTGCTGACTGAGTTGAAGTAAGGATTAAGTGAGATAACACACTTAAAGTATGCACGGTAGTGCCACTTATAACCTAAGATTATTTTTATTATTATGAATTTCTATGTGTCAGTCACTGTTCCAAGTACTTTATATATCAATTGATCCTCATAACAGTCCTTTGATATAGATGTCATAATTACTCCCATTTTACAGATTAGGAACCTGAAGCCAAAATGATGAATTAACTCCTGGTCACATGATTAAAAGCTTGGAACTGGGATAATAGGTTCACAGATACTGTTCACTGCCCCTCCAGTCACCCCTGCTGAGAAATGTTGACAACTCCTGCAAATCCTTTCTATTCCTTATTCCATCAGACTTATACTTTCCAGTCTAGGAATAAAACTCTGGACTACTTGGGGCCCCTGAGGAATTTATGTAGACTTTATTATTATTGGACCCCAGAGAAAATCCTAAGTGCAAAGCTCTACTTGATGAAAATGTTGCAAAAATATTAGTTGCCTTGTCTGTCTTCCTTAATGGCTGAGGTGCCTAATCAACTTTTCATTACCTTTTTTTTTTTTAATTTTTTCTTTCAACGTTTATTTATTTTTGGGACAGAGAAAGACAGAGCATGAATGGGGGAGGGGCAGAGAGAGAGGGAGACACAGAATCGGAAACAGGCTCCAGGCTCTGAGCCATCAGCCCAGAGCCTGACGCGGGGCTCGAACTCACGGACCGCGAGATCGTGACCTGGCTGAAGTCGGACGCTTAACCGACTGCGCCACCCAGGCGCCCCACCTTTTTAAAATCTTATAATTATCTTATTTATAAGATATTTATAATCTTATAAAATCTTATTTAAAATCTTAAAATTATACCAAAAGGGAACCTACAGAATGGGAAAAGATATTTGCAAATGATACATTCAATAAAGGGTTAATATCTAAAATATATAAAGAACCTATACAACTCAACACCAAAAAACTCCACAAGTAATACAATTAAAAAATGGGCAGAGGACCTGAATGGACATTTTTCCAAAGAAGACCTGTAGATGGTCAACAGACACATGGAAAGATGCTCAAACCCACTGATCATCAGGGAAACACAAATCAAAACTACAATGAGATATCACCTCACACCTGTCAGAATGGTTAGAATCAGAAAGACAAGAAGAAGCAAGGGTTGGTGAGGATGCAGAGAAAAAGGAACCCTCTTGCACTGTTGGTGGGAATGCAAACTGGTACAGCCACTGTGGGAACCAGTACGGAGGTTCCTGAGAACATTGAAAATAGATATATCATACCATAGCATAATGGACAGAGTTGTCAAACCACTACGTTGGACACCTGAAACTAATGTAATATTGTGTGTCAACTATACTTCAGTTAAAACATTTAAAAGGTTTTTTTTTTAAGGAAGCCAAAAAAAAAAAAAAAACCCTTCAAATTATAATTCTAAGTACAGGAAACAAAAAAAAAATATTTTTTTACCCCCCAAAAAGTATATATATTATTTCTGTTCATGAACACTGAACATTTCCACACAACCTGTGGCCTTTGGTTCTTCAGAGCTGTTTGTCTGCCTCATGACCATGGAGAAGTGCCCACAGGGCACAGCTGTGTGGTACAGTTGTCACAAACGTCAACCATGTGGCTTCAAAACTCTAACAGGTGTCTCTAAAATTTTACCAGGTTAGACTGGAGATGTTATCAGAGGCCCAGGAGACTATGAATGGGCTATATTCATGCTTTGTCTTTCCATCTCCATTATAAAACCAGAGGTAAAAGGAATCCTAGAAATCTCACAGACGAGCAAAACTGAGGTACAAAGTGAGTGATTTACACCGGTCGCAGTTAGTTAGAGCCACACTTGGTTTAGAGGTTAGAACCTCCCCTTCAATCCCTCTCTGGGATCTCTAGGTGTTTCCTTAAACAAAATTCCTACTTTTCCAGATCCAAAGCTCTTACAGGGCAGTGTTTTGTCTCACCTTTTATTATCATCCATCATAGCCCCCTGCAAAAAGCTTTACACAAAGCAGTCCTCAGACTGACTGGCTAGCTGGTCTACCGTTAGGAGAGTCAGCTAACAAATAGCTGGCCACCTACTTCACAATCTCACATCTCTTCCCACTTGAGTCTCCATCTGAGCTCATTTAAGCTTGCATAGGAAGGTACAGTTATGAATTCTCCAAGAGTTAGACCAAAAGGCTGAGACAACAAGGCTAGAGGGCATACACTTGTCCCAGCTCTAAAATGATGTCTGCATGGCTGCTGCCGAAGTATGCATATGAGTCAGGCTAACTGAGCCCAGTTACACCTCATGGACAAAGCCACAGGTCCTCTTAATAGCACTTAGTATAGAACCAGAGGCAGGGCTTGACCCAGGCTGGAACTGGCCTTAAATTACTAACTGTCTAATGCAACCAGGGCACCTCTCCTCCATGCTCATGTGAGTCCAACAGAGGAATCAACTCCCACACGTGATCTGGGATTGGTGATTATTGGTGGATAATATTCATGAGGGTCTCTCACTACTTAGAAGTCTAGAAAAGTACTCAGTATGTTTACCTTCCCCTAGGAGGATGCCAAAATGACTACATCTTGACATCAAACTGTTCATGGCAAGGGAGCTATCACTTCCCCTGCCATGGCCTCACAGTTTCAGTCCTTTGAACAGACTGCCCTGATCTTTACCATCTCTAGACCTTGGCCCAAGATCTTTCCACCCTTTTCCTCAAATACACCCTATCCTTAAAACTCTAGCCCAGCCATTGTGTTGTCTAGAAAGCAACCCTGGTTGGCCCATGCTCTGGTATCTATATCACTCCATTAACCCTCAGCACACACAAATTCCATCTGTAGATGGCTTTACCAACCTGAGCCTTAGCACATTCATGCCTCCTCATACCAGTGTAGATGTTCTTTCCAGTGGATGGTAAGCTGACTGCCATCAGCAATCCCATCTTCTGCATCCACTACCCCCTTATCCCCACCAAAAAAATGAACCCAGGACAGGGGATCTACAAACAATGGGAAGGCAATCCATGGGGCTGACTGGCATTGGCCATGGGAGAATGGGCCTACTGATCTCTTCTTTGTTGTTTACCTCATTAAGCTTGACCCAGTTGAAGGACTTCAGTGGATGAGAAGGCTGGGGGACACACTTCTTCCTGAGTGGGATATCACTGCTGGGGCAGGGGTCTGGAGGGAGAGGCAGGCCCATGCTGAAGCAAGGTGGGGCACCAGGGGGAGTGGGAGGCCCACCAGGTGGAAGAGGTGGTGGTGGCGGTGGGGGGCAGCAGGCGAAAGGTAGAGGGGGCGGGGGTGGAGGCAGGTCACTGGTTGTCATCGAGGAAGACAAGGTAAGTGGACCCCCAGGGGGTGGTGGGGAAGATACAGGTCCTGTCTGTGGGGAAACAGAAAAATAAAAAGGACAAATTCATCAGCAATGATGCCTTTCAGGTCCCCACCACACTATTCCTCTCCTTATTCTTCATCTATAGGAGACCCCAATCCTGCTCTCACCTCCCACACACATTTTGCCCTCCCCCATTTCCTCTCTGTGACCCAAACATCCAACACACACATCACAAATACAGACACACACACATAGGTAAAACACATATACATGACACTGGAAAAAGTCACAGTTATCACAATGCAACAGCAAGAATAATGCATACAGTTGTGTAGGCTATTGCCTGCACAGGGGCATCCAGCTGCACGGGTTGGGGGTGGGGGCAAAATAGTACCTGCACTATGCGTTCTACTTCCTGGGACAAGGAAAGGGGAAATGCTCTTTTCACCCAGGGGATAAAGCATTTTTTTTCTAATTAACGCAAAAGTAGCCACCCTTATAGCCTCAGAGATCTACTCTGTCCTGACCCAGGGTCCTCCTCTCACTTCTTCATCATGGGATCCTTGGCCCTTCCTCACACCTGCTCTTCCCACAACATCCTGAAGTCCTCAGCTCAATATGTAAAAGGAGAGGAGGATGTCTACATACTGAGATTTCACTGAGTTGGGCCACCAGCTCTGCCACTTGTCCTCGAGCCTGGCGCAGCTCCTGGGACTCTCGGGCCAGTTTGTCCTTCATCTTGTTCAGTGTCCGCATCATCTCTTCCTTCTCCAATGTCTTTGTCTCACATTCTCGCTCCTTTCTCTCCAGCCTGCTCACCAGCTCCATGTGTTCTGGGATGGGGGTGGAACCAGAGAGGAAATGGAAGAGAGAATATGCATATGTGTGTGTCTGCCTCTAACAGCTCCTGGGCTGGGCAGGGAAGAGTTTCAGTGGAGCGTGCAGTGGCTTTAGGCAGAGCCCCTTACCTTTCCGGAACTTTTCTGCCTGATCTCGCCACTGTTTCACTTCATTCTCATTGATGAGCCTGGTGGGGAGTACAGGGAAGGGTCTGTTGACTGTTGGCTCACAAGTTCCCAGAAGACATACCATCTTCCTATTCCCCACACTGGTTCCCTGATCTCCAGTCTGTCCAGCCACATCAAGGAAGCTAGGATTTTGAATCTCCAGATGTTTCTCCAGGTCCCCAGCTTTCCCAGTTCTCATGTGTCTCTCCATGGATTGTGAAAACTGAAAGGCCCCTTAGATAACTTATGATTCAACCACTTCATGATACAGTTTAAGCTCTTGAGACCAGATATGAAGACAATAGCTTGACTAATGGTAGAACTGGGACTAAATCTCAGGCTTCCTTTAGTTTTCTAATGACTTGTATCTCTTTGTAAAAATAATTTTTTTGCACTGAGATAGATAAAAATGTTAGCCTTACCATGCTCCAGACTTCCAAAGACCAATGTGTAAGAACAAGAGAAATTGCCCATCCCAGCAACACAGGATGTATACGCTGAGGGTGAAGAGGGATATATCGAAATCACAGATGCTCCTCACTCATGTCAAATTCTTGTAATGGGGGTTAAAGCTATTACCTGGACACCAAAGTGTAGTAGAGGTGAGATACCAATAATCATTTTTTTTGTAACTCTGAAAATATGAAAATCATGAATCTTGGCTTTCTTCACCAGATCAAGATCTAAGAGGGGGCAGAGTATGAAAAGGGACATAATTTGTGAAGAGATGTCTTTGGAAAAAGCCATTGCTGTCTTTCTTGGGGGTGCTACCTCCTTCACCACCATCCGGTGGCTTTTTTGGACCCACTCAGAGAGTTTGGGCTCACATTCCCTGACGTTGGGAGGGAGGTATGGTAGACTTGGGTATGACTTGGTGCCAGGCAGGTCCAAAGAATGAGGAAACATTAACCAGGAGAGTGGTGCTTTGCTGGGACCAGCCAGCACTCCTAGAGTTTTTTGGTACAGAGATTGCATGAGGGTTCCTCAAGGACCAAATGTGAGCATCATGGGGAAACTGGGCTGATGTCATTTTAAGTCCTGTCCAAGATGTCCATATAGCAGAAAATTGGATATTTCAACACTGTGCCTGTGCATTGGATTGCCAGTGAATCAGGAGGTGACTGAAGGGATGGTACCAACCAGCCCCAGGGGGCAAAAAGAAAGAAACAAAAAACCTTAAATGGCCAGTGACCAGGGTTTTATAGAGAGGCATGCAGCAAAGAAGTAGAAGATCCAGAAATAATTCATGTCTTTACCCATGTTCTAAGGCCAGAGAATAGAAAGCCTGTTCACTTAGTTACCTGATCAAGAAAGACCTTGTGCCCTTCTGCTTCCTGCCCCCACACTGCCTTATCAGGGTTAGAAACTAGTTAGCTAACAGAAAAGTGGTGTGTGGAAAGGGTTATTAGAAGAGAAACAGAGAAAGAAAGCCAATCATCACACAGATCCTTTCCACTGCAGCTTCCAGCCCCAGCTGGAAGGAAGAGAGAGGAAGAGAGAGGTTTAAGGCTAAAGGCTAAATCAAATCTAGAATTCACACGGTTCTTTACATCTGGGACCAGTTCTTCTAGGTGCAGATTGGAGACTATATTGGTGGCTTAAAATGATCTTAGGACTTCCACTGCCCAAGAAGAAGCAAAAACTTTATTGGAGCTGAGGCATTTTAATCCCCTGGCAGAGGAAAAGCTTCCCCCACTAAATAGTGTAAAGAATTAATAGAAAACAAAAACAAAAATAAGAATAAAGCTACATTTTGATTACTTTGCTAGTTGCATTTGTCCAGCATACCAGGTAGGATTAACCACATCAATATCCAACTACTTGTACAAAAGAAAACAGTAGCATGAATAGTTCAAAAATCATTTTCCACCTGGCCTTGGAATGTGATATAATGAATCCTTGAGAGCCGGTTTATCTCTTTAAAGGGCAACTGGCTCAGACTTTCATTTACAGCAGCATTATCTACAGTAGCCAAGATATAGAAGCAGCCCAGGTCCATCGATTGATGAACGGATAAAGATGTGAGATATATATGTATATGTATGCACACACATATTCCATTGTACAACTTAGCCATAAAATGAATGAAATCTTCCCATTTGCAATGACATGGATGGAGGTAGACAGTATCATGCTAAGGAAATAAGTCAGAGAAAGACAAATACCAGATGATTTCACTCATATATGAAATTTAAAAAACAAAGCAAATGAGCAAAAGGTAAAACACAGAGTTAAGAGAGACTCTTAACTATAGAGTACAAACTGATGGTTACCAGAGGGGAGATGGGTGGGCGAATGTGTGAAACAGGTGATGGGGATTAAGGAGTGCACCTGTCACTCCTCACCTGTCTCACCTGTCATGAGAAGCACCAGGTGATGTATGGAAGTGTTGAATCACTACATTGCACACCTGAAACGAATATTACACTGCAGGTTAACTGGAAATTAAAATAAACACTTGAAAAAAGAAAGTAAAAGTTTAAAATTAAAAAAACTGTGTTAACAGATGTGAATCTGTCATTAATTGATGTGACTTTAAACTTGGTTCTCTGTGTTTATCTATACACAGCGTCAAAGATAAGCCAGATGACCTTAGGCTCTGACATCCTTGTCCAATAGCCTTAGTTAAATTGCCATGCTCTTAGTGGTCAGCAAACTTTCTCTAAAGGATCAGAATAAATATTTTAGGTTTTGTATACCAGGTACAGTCTCTGTCACATATTCTTGTTTGTTTTTAAAAACTTTTAAAATGTAAAAACCATTCTTAGCTCATGGGTCATACTGAAGGAAGCAGGAGGATTGGAGTTAGCCCATAGACCATAGTTAATATGGTTGTTTATTAAAAACTTTTAATGTTTATTAATTTTTGAAAGACAGACAGAGACAGACACAGAGTACAAGTGGGGGATGGGCAGGCAGAGAAGGAGACACAGAATCTGAGGCAGGCTCCAAGCTCCACGCTGTCAGCACAGGGCCCAACGTGGGATTCAAACCCACAAGCCATGAGATCATGACCTCAGCCGAAGCTGGACGCTTAACTAACTGAGCCACCCAGGCGCCCCATAGTTTATATGTTTAAATTCTTCCTCTATCCACTCCATGCAATGGATCATTAAAAGTTGAGCACACCCCTTATAAATCTGTGCTGTTCAATGTGATAGTCTAACCATGTCATATGGCTATCCGAATTTAATTAAACCAAAATAAAAATTTTAATTCAGTTCCTCAGCCACACTATCCACATGACAAGTGCTCAGTGGCCATGTTTGGACAGTGCAGACATAGAACATTTCCATTATCTCAGAGAGTTCTGTTGGACAATGCTGCTTAAGGAGCATTTGGAGGTATGTGGTTTGAGAGAGGGAGTAGAGGTTTCACTGGTGAGACTCCAAGCAGGAGAGAGATGGGGAAGGAGGAGGAAGACAGGTAGGAGCTGGTCACTGCTCACATGTTGACGATGTTCTTGACGTTGAAGTTCTCCAAGGGAGCCAGGTCAGGGTCCACACCCCTCTCATCCTGGAGGACAATCTGCTGAAGGATGCGGTCCAGGAGCTGCCACTGCTGGAAGTAGCCACCATTCCGCTTGTCTGAGGAACAATAGGCATCGTATCTTTACTGAGCCTGGGAGCTCCCCTGAGGCCAGGCCCCAGAGTCACTGCCTGGGCCCGGGCTGGTGAGGCATGCCCTCTCCCTCCCTTGGCAAGCTCCCAGTCTGCTGGGGGAGGCACTGATGCTGCTGATGCTGATGATGGAGACTCACAAATCTGGTCGTTTCTTGATGATCTGCAACTGACTATAAAAGTGTCAATGCTCTAGACATATTTTTCTACTCCCTGAAGTGCTACCTGGCTGCCTTCCTTCCCTGTAGGTACCCTGAGTAGCCTATGCCTTGGGAATGCAAATTGTCTTTTACATTATCTAAAAAAAGCACCTTTCAGAAAGTAAATCTGCTCCAAAATATTACCTGCTAAATAATGAAGTCTCCAGGGAAATTTAAAAAAAGAAAAGGTTTTAGGATTATCTGTGCTGTTGTTCTACAGTGAAAGATGAATGGAAACTAATTACAGGCATGCACTGAGAGACAGAGTGGGTTGGAACAGTGCTAATGGAATCCAGGCAGATTTCTTGGTGAAGGTGACCCTGAACTATGAAGGCAAAGGCTTACACGTGGTGCCTGATCTCACAGGGCCCCACTCACATCCCCTGTCATCATGATCTGGTGGGACATGGCCTTTCTTTTCATGCGCTAGCCACAAGCCTCTCTTCCTCAGTTCTTGAGCCCAAGTACTTTGTCTCAACTGACCACCAAGGGAGATCAACCAGCATGATCCTGACCTCAAAGTCAAACCACAAGCTTACGAGTTAGAAGGTCATGTCTGCAAAGCCCCATTTGGAGGCAAAAGAGACCCTCTGCATTGCCCATGGAACACCACACACAAAAACTCGTGAGAAGTTGGGTTTCTCAGGGATTTCCTATGTCTTCCACAAAGATCTCTCAACTGAGCTTTGGACAATGGATAGCTCCCTGGTCTAGGCCACTGTGGCCATTTTCCTTTCTATCACTTCACTGCCACAGGAATTGCAAAGTGGTATAGTTTTATATTGGTCTTTCACCCAGGAAAGCAGGGTAAAGCCAGGTCACTGGCTCAGAGAAGTAGAACATGTTTCATCTAAAGCCATGACCCCAAAGAAACAAAAATTCTGTCATATGTACAGACTCACCCAGCCTCAAGTTCATACACCGTGGATCGGCTATAATAATGTACACTCCTTAAATCGTTTTGATGCTTAGAGACACTGTGCCAGAGAACCTCGCATCACACATGGCCCAGAGGTAGTACATAGTAAGCTGTAGTTATTGCCACCATCACCATGAATACCAATGCCAGCATCATCAGCACTGGAGAGTCAGCCTAGATCATGAAGTTTGGCCACGCTAGCCTTCCAAATATTCAATTTTGTGAAGAGCTTAAATACCAAATGGTACAGTTATAGCTCATTTCAAATTTCATGCTGGGGTGGCTATTAGTGATTGTGTGTGATTTATTAAGTCATTGTGCACCCCTGGATCTTAAGAGCTTAGCATCTGCTAAGCTTAGATGCTGACATTCGATATTTGTAAAGAGAAGCAGGGACAAGTGTGATAAAGTGGAGCTCACAACGCCTAGATGGAGGAGCTGATAAAACCCTGAAAACAGGCATGCTCAGTGTATACCTGTGTTACTCCCCCAACCACAAAACTTCTTTTTTGGAGCTCCCCAAAAGGACTGACCGCTCACCTGTCGTTAGCTAACAGCCAGAGCTATTTGATTTTGCAACGATCAAGCTACTGCTTGCTAGACCAGGACGTTAGCATTGCTCAGGGCCAAGACCCCAGCATCTCCCCTGGGTGACAGAGGATGTCCTGACCTCAAAGAGGGAGGCAAGAGAAAGGGCCTGAGTCCTGTGGCCAAGTCTCCCAGGGGCATGTGCGGAGGGAGACCCAGGCAGACTCACCAAGCCAAAGAGGTCCTGACACCCTGTCTCAACCTGTCCCCGGCCAAGGCTCAGGCCGGCTGAGGAAGTGGCAAGTGTGGGCTACTCACAGGGCATCTGCAGGCAGTGGTGCAGGACAGACAGCAAGCAGGGATAGGCCTCCGTGTGCTTTAGCTTCTTGTGGATCAGCTCGAACATTTGAGAAGCACTCTTGGTGTCGATGTGGACCTGAGGGAGTGGAGGGAACAGTGAATGGGGAGGGGGCAAGCAGCAGAAGAGGGGAGAAAACCCTGCTTCTATCCACTGCACCCCATTTCCCAGGACAATGCTCCTTCTCCTGCTTCTGGCCCAGGCTTAAAAAGAGAGGCATAGAGAGGTGCCTGGGTGGCTCAGGTGTCCAACTCTTGATTTTGGCTCAAGTCATGATCTCACGGTTCATGGGTTCAAGCCCCCTGTCAGACTCTGTGCTGGTAGCATGGAGCCTCCTTGGGATTGTGCCCCCCACCCCCCCGCTCCCCCTCTCTCAAAAATAAATAAACTTAAAAAAATAGAGAGACTGGGGTACCTGGGTGTCTCAGTTGGTTAAGTGTCCCACTTTGGCTCAGGTCACAATCTCATGGTTTGTGAGTTCGAGCCCTGTGTCAGGCTCTGTGCTGACAGCTCAGAGCCTGGAGCCTGCTTCAGATTCTGTGTCTCCCTCTCTCTCTGCTCACTCCTGCTCTCTCTCTCTCTCTCTCTTTCTCAAAAATAAATAAATATTAAAGAGAGAGAGAGAGAGATTCAGAGAAAAGGAGGAGGAAGATGTCCTAATTATATGAAGCAGGATTTCTCAACCTCAGCACTATTGGCACCTTGAACTGGATCATTCTTTGTTGTAGGGAGCTGTCCTGTTCCCTGTAGGCTGTTCTGCAACATTCTTGGCCAAAACCAATCAAATGCCAGTGGCATCCACCTCACACCAGTCACGATAACGAAAAATGTCTCCAGACGTTGCCAATGTCCACAGAGGGAGGAGGGAGCAAAGTCACTCCTGGCTGAGAACTATTAGTTAAACCAAGAGAAATGGGCATACACAACTCAAGAACCATGTAGAATAGCTGCACACAACTGGGGTTCAGATCCAAGATCTACTCTCTCACTGTGTGGCAGCAGGCAAGCTAATCTCAGTCTGCTTATCTGTGAATCAGGGCTTTTGTGACAATATAACGGGATGGGGCCTGGTGACTGCTGCACCACCAGAAGTAGGTTTCTATTTGGGTAGAGCTTTTCTAATACATTATTTAAGCAGCCAAACTGTGTATTTTCAGGATTACTGAGGCCTAAATAAAAAGTCAATTTGGTTGGTGAAGCATGATCTGGTTAGTGATGGGGAAAGGTGACTCAGGGAAGTCGCTGGAAGGCAGGGAGAAAAGCCCAGGAGAGGCATTTGAGACTAATCATACGTAGGAACTGGCT
Source organism: Prionailurus viverrinus (assembly GCF_022837055.1). Lineage (NCBI taxonomy): Eukaryota > Metazoa > Chordata > Mammalia > Carnivora > Felidae > Prionailurus > Prionailurus viverrinus. Next base: position 38,302,624 of record NC_062565.1, on the reverse strand, counting down.
CTCTTTCCTTTGGGGGTTGCGATCTCCCAGCAGGGGAGATGCCCTACCAGGTGAGGCCCCACAGAGCCAACACACTGCTGGGCTCCAGAAGTAGGACTTAGCCATGGGGACCACTCACCAGGGAAGCCAGCCAACACTGGACCTATCACAGCACAGGATCCAGAGAAGATGCTTGTGGGGTCATCTGGGACCCCCCACCCTGCAGTCACCCCATCCCTTCAGGCTCCTCACCATGTCAAACCTCCTGGCTAGTTCCAAGTCATCCTCATTCCGGACCATCTCGAAGAAGTCTAAATGCCTAGATAGGATGGGGGGATAGAGAGACTAGATATTACCTCCATGACATCCGTGGTTGAGGGTTAAGTCCCATTGAGCCCCCAACCAAGTAAATCTGAAAGCTTCATTCAGTGAGGACAAGGAAAAACCAGACAGAAGCCACCTTTCTGTAGGCCAACACTCTCCTCTTTAATAGAATCCCATGTCCCTTCCTCAGGGAGGCCAGCCCAGGGTCCCATTACCCTAGGATCAATCTTGCTCAGTTTGGGCACTATTGACATCTGCAGCTAGATTATCCTTGGTTGTGGGAAGCTTAGTTGTGAGATGTAGAAGGTTCAACAGCATTTCTGATCTCTACCCCCTAGACGCCAGTAGCAGCCCTCACCTTCAAAAATGTCTCCAGGCATAGCCAAATGTCCTCTGGGAGTAAAATTGCCCCTAGTCAAGGACCACTGCCCTGCCATCACCAGTGTTCTCATACTGTCCCTATGAGCTCTCAAAGCCAAACTCTCTCATTTTCTACCCCAACCACTCCCTAACTCCAATTCAAAAGGATCTATCCTGTTTCCCTTAAGACCCAGGACAACAAAATAGTCTATATCAATGGGACAGAACCAGAGGGGACAGAGTTCACTGGGAACATATAGGAATTTAATTGCACCCTTTCATCAACAAGGACCTTTATCTGGAATTTTATTTGGGCTGGGGCATTTCCTTGCTAAGCAGGAGTGCTCTACAGGATGTTTAGCACTCCTGGTTTCCAACAGCCAATACCAGTTAGTATCTCCCAACCAGCCAGTCTTAAAACCAAAGAACACCCCCACATTTCCAAATGCCCCCTGGGAAGGAGGTACTGCCATGGTTGAGGACTACTGGGTTCACCTGCCTATAACATAAGAGCTGAGAAAGAGGGTCAGCAAAGAGAGGAGGCAGGGACACAGGTAGGATCTGGGGCAAGGAGGTGGGATTGCTGTCCACCTCCTCCCCCCCCCCCCAGAGCTGATTCTGCATTGATACTGGGTATGGCAGGGGGTCTCCAGTGGGAAGGTCAGCCTCCTTGAAAGTCCTGATCATCCCCAACTGAGGTACTGTTCCCATACATCTGCAGTGGGGACAGGTGGCTGAGCCTTACTTGTCCAGGATGGCATTCTCGTGCTGCCGGAGTTTGTCAATCACAGGCTGGATTCCCAGCATCAGGAACTCGTACCGTAGATGTAGGCGGAACTCCAGATTATCCTGGGGGTCCCCAAGGGAGGAACAGACTCATCAGCTTGTGTCTCTTCAACAAAAGTCCCCAGTGGCCCCCTCATCACTACTCCAGTCATCATCCCACACCACCTGCAACAACCCATCTGGAACTACTTCTAGTCCCAGAGTTTCAAGAAAGGGCGGGAGGAGACACCTTTGACCTTGTTATTTACTCCCATTAGGTTTCCTGCTTCACTTCTGTAAATCTCTTACCAATTTTCTCAGCCTTCGGCATCAAAGAGCATCACTGTAGAGTGATGTAGAATATAAACTCTGACATCAGATAAATCTTGGTTTAAATCCCTGCTCTGACACTCACTAGTTTTGTGACTTTGGGAGAGCCTTAGTTTCCTCATCTTTAAAATGGGAATGATATTACTTACCTACAGGGGTGATATTCATTAAAAATTACCTAATGAAGTATGGTCACCAACTAATCAGAACAAATGTTAGTCATAATAGCTAGTATTGACCAAGGTGATATCAGCATCTTAGGGACAGATTATTCCCCCAACCCACCCCACCTAACTCAGCTCATCAGGACTGGATGCAAGAAAAGCATGCTAGCAAAAAAGAGGGAAAAGTAGAGATCATTAAATTGCCCCTTTTTGTCCTTCAACAAACTGACTTTGATCGGTGTATCTGATCCCCTTAGCATTTGGGGAGTTCACCTGCTTTTCAAGGTCTTCTTCAACTGTTGCTGTTTTTATGGCCTGAGAATCCCAATCTGACCCCAAAGGAAGGAAAATCAGGAGCCATGCCCCCTAAAAGAAGGTGCCAGAGGGCATGAGAAGCCAACTCGGAAATGAGTCCAGAAGTAGGTCTTTAGAAAGCTCTAGAAAGAAGAACCAACACTTGCCCTCCTTCCATAAATGAGAAGCCAGCATCAGCCAGCCAAGCTTGAGGTTTGTCCAGACTACACATAATGCATGATGTTACCCATGTAAGAATCTCCCTAAGAACCCCTCATGACAGTAAGGTACATGACAAGCTATTCTTTCTCAGCCCCAAGTGAAGGAGGCAAGAGTTGATAAAGATAATCTGAAGACAATGCTGATAGTAGAAACCACACCAACCAGCAGTCTTGGCCCCTTTTCTCTGCCACTTGTCCAGGAGGCACTTGCACATACTACCCCGGGATCCAGAAAGTCCACAAACAGTAAGGGCAAGAGATGCCTCACCTCTCCAGCTCCAGCATTGAGGACAGCGTTGATGAAGGACATGATGGCTGTTTTCAGATTCACTTCATCCCGGTACCGGCCCAAACTTCGGTCTAGCTCATTCAGCAGTGTCTGGATGGAAAGGCAGGACCAAAGAGGAAAGGCAGGTTCAGGATCTTATAAGTCCTGCCTCTGCATGTGCGCCCCCGCCATTCTAGCTGCCTAGCATACCCCCTACACTCTCTCTACCCCATCTATCCAGCTTACCTCGGACCTTCCCAAAAGCTCAGCTTTTCCAAGAACCATCCTTTGCCTCTCCACACCTCTGTCTCAGTTCTGCCTTGCCTCCTCTCTACTCACCTCCGTGACTTAGTTTATATTGTGGGGGCAGTGCCGAAGTGCTGCCTTGGCACTTTACAGCTGTTACAGCTCTAGCTGTTTATGGTTCATAAATCTTCCTGCCCAGCTTCGTGACAGCACGGACACTGCCTTTTACCTCTTCGGCATCTTCTGCAAAAGGTCAGGGCCCAATTTCTGCACAAAGTAGGTGCTTAAAAATGTTTGATGACAGAATAAACAAATAGCCTATACTGGTAGATAAACCATGGAGTTTGTACTACAGTGACATTTCAGATCTGTTGATACTTAGTCTACATAAGACACTTTATACTTACTATCTCATTACTTTTCTGGGGCAGGCCAGGGAGAAGAAAAAAGCATGGCATGAGCTTCTAGCATTCTTCCTGGGGTGCCCACAGTAAGCACTGGCCCAGGCAGAGGACCTAAAATCTTAGCCCCCGCAACTGCATTCGGTTCAACTTTGATGAGCCCCTATGATTAGCCAGGCACAGGGCTCAGAGATGTAGAGCCACAGACCAATAGTCCAGCCTCAAAGAACCCAAAGTCCAGTGAGGAGTCCATTTTCTCAGCCAAACCTATATCTCTTAGGGGCCCTTAAGTCTTTCTAAGGAAGCCCCCACTAGGGGCTAGCCCCTCACCTGAAAGCGTGTCCGCTCAGCTGCATACACCTGGTAGTGTAGCATGGCCTGAAGCACCTTCTTGTGGCCTCCGGGCACCAAGCACACAGCACCCAGGATCTCCAGCACGGCCACCTTGGTCTTGCTGTTCTCTGTGCGCAGGCTCTGTGCAATGGTGCTGATGGCTTCCGGCTGCGCCAGCACATGTGCCCGCCCCTGGGAGTTGTTCATCAGAGCCTTGATGCAACCGATGAGGGAGGTGTGGATGCGACTTTCACAAGTAGCGTGATCCATGCTCCGGAGGAAATTCAGCAGACAAGTCAAACCCTCCAGTTCAATGAAGCGTGTCACAAACCTGTCCAGGCCAGAGCCATCAGCACAACCGATATACCAAATTTGCATATTATTCTGTAACATTTGCCAATAGTTACCCTGTTAACCTGCGACCACGGTTGTCCTACCTACAGTAGCCACTTGGTTCATTTATAGAGTTTTCCTAAAGCACTGAAATCCTATCACCCTCACAGCAGACTCATGCCTTATTTGCACCTTAAATACCATGAATTTGCAGGTCATTAACTGACAGTTGCATAGCTACGATGGGGTATACGTGAAGGGAATGACCGTAGTAATTATCACTGTAATTATCATAGCTGTTAAACCTGAAAATTCATCTCCAGTGAGGATGGGAATTAACACAAATACAGTCAGAAGACAAAGAGGACTTCCAGATGGGGGTGGGTGGGGGATGCATCAGAGTCACTGAGTCACAGGACCAAGGCTAAGAAAGGTGCTCTTCAAGAGATCCTTAAGAAAATAGCTAAGTTATCTTGAATGGTAACAGAAAGCATTAAAAACCATTTAGTTCAGGGGTTCTTAATCTGGAGTCTGTGTCCTCCTAAGGGGTCTATGGCTAACATGCAGGGGTCTATGAACTTGGATGGAGGAAAAAAAAAGTTAGACTTTTATTTTTGGTAACCTCTATGTGAAATGTACCATTTCCTTTGCTGATGAATGTAGGCAATACACTGTGGCTATTATCAGAATCTGTGACTTTGTCACTCAAAGAAATCAGCTATTTTCATATCAAATTATAATTGTTATAAGTATCAGCACTTCGAAATTATGGTAGCTGCTAGTTCTTGCTCTTGAAGGCATAAAGCAGCACATATATTGCTACCTCACAAATGTTTAATATTTGGTTAACTGTGTTTCCATTTAATTGGTTTATTTTTAATCTTATCTATTTTTATCTACTTTATTATTTAAAAACATCATTCGGATAAGCAGTCATTAGGTTTCATCCAGTGCCAGAGCCATTCATGGCACACGTGTGCACATGCACACATACACAAGAGGCTTTGAACACTTGATTTAGTGGAAGAATAATGATCTAAGGAAAGGTCATAAATGGAACTGAGGGAGACGTTTTATCTAATTAATATGTTTGATCCCAAGTGTATTTGTTGTACTTCCATATTATTATATAGATATGCCTACAAAATAGAATATACTCTCAAAATAAGTTGTTAAAATGGGTATATTTGTTTCTATTATATGTTTTCTGTATACCACGGAATTTCCACCATGACTGTGTGTAACTTAATCAGAATTTTATTAAAGGAAAGAAAAATAAATTGAGGTGGAAGACAAACCTGGAAGCCTTCTCTCAACCCCTCTCCTTCCCGATGTCCTCATCCTTCCTGCGTCCCCTTCCCATACCAGCCTCCCACCCACACCTGAGCAGCCAGAAAGATTAAGGCACTCCCATTCTCCTGAGGCTTTAGTTTCAGGCTCCGGAAGTAGGAAGCTCAGCCCAGACCACTCACTCACTCACTCACTCACTCACTCACTCACTCAGGCAGACCCACTGGTAAACATTTAACACCTGGCTCTCTGAAGAAAGGAAGAAAAGGCCCGATTGTAGTGTTTTCCAATTTCCATGGTATAAATACTGCTAACATAGCTGATTTCAAAGATATCTATGTGACATCTTTGAATGTGGAGTTGGGAAGTTGGAAAGAGATGCCTGCCTTCCAAGAGATGTTTATTGTACTGTTGGCCCTTGAATAACACGGGTTTGAACGGCATAGGTCCACTTCTACGGGAATTTTTTTCAACAAACACAGTACAATACTATAAATGTATTTTCCTTAAGATTTTCTTAACATTTTCTTCTCTCTAGCTTACCTTACTATAAGAATACTGTATATAATACATATAACTTATAAATATGTGTTGATCAACTGTTTATGTTATTGGTAAGGCTGCTGGTCAATGGTAGACTGTTAGTAGTTGAGTTTGGTGAGAGTCAAAAGTTATATGTGGATTTTTGACTGTGTGGGAGTCAGCGCCCCTAATACCTGCCTTGTTCAGGGTCAACAGTATTTCCAGAACCATGCTTATACAATGGGTATAAACTCAAGAGTAAATACAAGAGTAAAGAGCATACATAAAACTAAACTGTAGTAAGATCACTGGGTAATTACAGAGTAATAAGTTTCAAGTACTTAATTACTTTTGTTTTTGATATTATTTATTTAGTTGTAAGTTTATATGTTATATTCTAACTATAGTTACGTTTAACAAACAGCTTGCAAAACTGCTGAAAATTTAACAGTCAGCTCCCACAAGCAGGTGCAAGCCAGCTCCCAGGCACAAAGAGAATCTATGGCTCTTTGCCCACTTTGGACCTTTACACAGTGTGGTCCTGGAAAGGGGAAGGGTCCTTCTTCTTAGCATTTGAGAAATCATTCCCTTTTCCTGGACTGTATCACACCTCCTCTACATGGCGGATTCTTGTCCACAGACACCTCATCTCCCCCTAGGTTGGGGCACTCATGCGCAGAGCTCTTTCTTCTATACCTTGTCCATAAGGCCACCACCCTATGTCCCATTCTGTTTTTCCAAGACAAAAAAGCACCTGCCCTAAGTTTCTGCTCAGATAGCTCTTCAGGACCTAAGTTTTATGCCACATTCACATGCTCTTTGCCCTGGCTCCCCGCATGCCTGTCCTCTGGCAGCATCCCAGCTCCTCAGAGGGAGGAAGAGTGGGAGGTTGCAAGTACAGCTGAGTGGGGGGAACTCTAGGCGATGCCCAGGGGTGGAGCCTGTAAGGGGACTGAGTTGGGAGCAGAGCATTGGGTGAAGCTTCAGGAAATTGAGGGGAACCACCAAGGGAAGGGAACCACCAAAGGAAGTAGGAAGAGGAAACACAATGGGTCACCTCATGGGCTGTGTCCGGAGAGCCGTCTTCAGGTCTTCCACAACTTGGTTCCTCATCTCTGTCTCCTCCTCATCAAAAGCGTACAGACTCTGCATCTGAGGCAGGTGGAGGGGGGAAGAGGTCCTGCTGGGCTGCCTGAGCCCCAGCTCCCTGAACCACCGCCCCCCCCCCCAACACCCAGGTGTGACACAGGAGCCACCCTCGCCTCAGGAAGGGCAGGGCCTCCAGGAATGGTTCATTCACTAAGAACACCAGACTCTGAGAAGAGCCAAGCTACAGTCCTAGACTTCACTTTCCTCATCTGTGAGATGGGGAGAATTATTGGCTCAGCTTGTTTCCCAAGACTGTGTGAAATACAAATGGTTAATAGATGTTTTTGTTTTAATGTTTATTTATTTTGAGAGAAAGAGAGAGAGAGAGAGAGAGACAGAGGAGGGAGGGGGAGAGAGAGAGAGAATCCCAAGCAGTCTCTGTGTTCTCAGCACAGAGCCTGATGTGGGGCTCGATCACACAAACCATGAGATCATGACCTGAGCTGAAACCAAGAGTCATACACTTAACCGACTGAGCCATCCTGGCACCCTGGTTAATGGGTGTTTAAATGGTTGGGGGACTCTAGAGTCACACAAGAGAGGGAGGGATTATGATAAAATCTCGGGAATAACTGGAAAGCTGCTGATCCTCAGTGAGTGGGGTGTGAAGTGCAGGGAGAAAACTGGGAAGATCACTCTCCGCCATAGCTTTTCCAGGGGGAGTCCAGGGCAAGGGAGGAGCCATTACTCACCGCAGCCATGGAGTTGATGCGGTCGATGTAATAGTCAGGCCAGCTGGTCGCCAGCTTGTTGGGGTCCTCCTGTTCCTGGAACAAGAAGAAAGACTGTCTGACCAACTGGCAAGACAGGCCCATGGCCTGAGTTCCTGAGTTTCATTCCCTGTCAGCAGATTCATTTTTCAGTGCCACCTAGATGCAGAGAAGTTTGGGGAAGTTACAAAATCTCTCCAGGCTTCCATTTCTTCCTTGGTAGAGTGCAGATAATGAACACTGAATGGAGTGACCAGCCAAAGACATGGGCATAAACCACACAGGTGTATATACTTTCAATGAACACTATGTATGTGTGTGTGTGTGTGTGTGTATGTATTACATACATATACTACATATGTATTACATATGTATTATATACATATACATAATTAAAAATACATTCTTTTTTTCTTATATTGGTTCTCTTTTTAAATTTGATCTTTTAATTTTTTTAACATTTATTTATTTTTGAGAGACAGAGCATGAGCAGGGGAGGGGCAGATAAAGAGGGAGACACAGAATCCAAAGCAGGCTCCAGGTTCTGAGCTGTCAGCACAGAGCCCAACGTGAGGCTCAAACTCATAAACCATGAGATCATGACCTGAGCCGAAGTCGGACGCTTAACCAACTGAGCCACCCATGTGCCCCTATCTCTTTTTAATAAAATATAATTTTATGTCTGTTGAACCGAATAAAAATCTGTGCTTATAGCTTGTACATCTGGGTTTTCAAATTTTACAGTTCTAATAAGATCATTCTTACTGTATTTTACAAAAGTATTGGTTTGTGACAGTTTGGAAATTTAAAAACTTGGTCTTTCTCTGAGATCATTGGAGAAGCACAGATACAAAGCATTTGGTGCAGTGCCTGGCACATGGTAGGTGCTAAGTAAATAGCAAGTTTAGGAAAAGAAGGAAAGAGGTTTCCAAGGCCCTGGGTTTGGGAGAGACTCAGGAAGGGTCAGTGTAGCTGTGAGGCAGAACCCAGGGCAGAGGCCTTTGGCCCAGCCCTCAGGTTCCAAGGGAAAGCCTCAACTCCTCCCCAAGGATGGGCAAGAACAATGAAAGCTAAATAAATATTAATGCTCATTGAAAATCTAGCCCTCTCCTCTATCCAAAGAATCTGCTTCTGGGCATTACACACACCCTGCTCCTTCCTATCCCCATCCCATTTGGACGTTCCCCCTCACCTGCCTTCTGCTAATTCCCTGCTTTCAAATCTGCACCAAAACTTACCTCCTCCTCCAAAACCTCTCTGATATACCACCTGTCTGCCAGCTGACCTGGACTTTACCCTGCATCCTCAGCTACATCTCCTCAGGCTTTACAATTTTCTCTCATGAAATCCAAGTTACAGACCAGTGAGAAAGCTGCTTTGATTTGGTCTTTGTGACTTCACACGGCTATGTGTTAACTCTTCATGCCTGAAGCCCCGAAATTCTATCTTCTGACCTTGGGGAGGGGATCACAGAAACAAAAACAAATGTACCATAAAAACATGCTTTCTTGCCTTTGCCAGCTCATCATGTAACCCTTCCATATGCATTAAATGAACACCTACTACATGCCAATCACTGTACTGAGCCCTTAAAGTACTGAGCAAAATGTCAGTCCCTGCCCTCCATACGTCAGTCTAGTGCCAGAGGCAGAGTGATAAATGCTCTATGGTAGAACTGTCTATAGTGGGTCGTGGAAACCCAGGTTGGGGACATCTAACACAGAAGGCTCATGAAGGGGACTCTAAAAGGACAGAGTTATTAAAGATTACTAAACCTAGGGCAGGTGGGGAGGGTATTACAGACAGAGGAAGTGTCACTTCAGGGGTGTGTGAAAGTGTGGGGGAAGATTACTTGTAATTTGGTTTGGAAGGTAGAACAAGAGGTCCTTACATTTCGGTAATTTTTTTTTTATTCTAGTTGTGTAAGAGATCAACTGACAGGAACTTCATGGTAAATCAATTTGGAGAGTGGAGAAGCACCAGACATGATTAGCTACTCCTGAAGTTAATTTTATCCTCCATCCCTCCTTCCCTCCCATGACTTGAGCTTTTTTAAGACCTTCTTTCTCACAATGAGATTCCTGGACACAGCATATGGTATTGTCCAAGTGCCTAATAAATATGCATCAAGTATACTAGACTGCTGTGTGCACAGCCTCTACATCTTGCCACAGGCTCTTGGACTCCAGCCAGTCTGGATTTTAGCAATGGTGCAACCACTGGCCATAACTGGCTGGGACCTTTGGGCAAGTCCACTGCCTCCCTAGGCTGTCCCTTCTTCATATGCAGCCTCCCTAGGCTGTCCTTTCTTCATATGCAGAAGAAAGGACTAGACTGAATTGTTTCTGACCTCCTTTCAATTCCAGGAGGGTGTAGCATTCTAATTCCTCCAATTTTATAAGGTCATGGAGCCTCAGATGGGACAAATATCGTGGGCAAGAGAATAAGAGCCATGAACAAATGGGCTCAAGGAACACGAAGGGGCAATAGCTCAGAACTGCCCTAGACCTGCCTGTTTTCTCCCAGAAGAGAGCAGGTCTGTGCTTCAGGTACAGGAATAACTGGGTCCTAACTCCCAAATTCCTATACTCTGACATCAAAGGAACAACTGCAAGTCTGAAAAATGGGAGGGTGGAGGGGAGATGAAGAAGATGGGCCAAGAAAAACAGAATGAAAGAAAAAGACTAAAATAGAAAGGGGGCAAGAGGGATAAAGAGAGAAAGAGATGAGCAAGAGAGAGAAATGGAGGAAGACCAAGAGAGAAAAAAGCACCACTGCTGGGAAGCAGAGGGGAGGAGATAAGAGCTAAAGAAGCCAGACTGGAGCCTGGCACTCCTTACTCAGGAGACCAATGGCATCTTTTAGTGAAGGAGAAGAGAGCAAGGAGAGGGTGGGGGAGAATGGGGACTGATGTGTGACCCTGTGAGGCTGAGCCTGGGACAGGGTGGGGGGGGGGGGCAAAGATCCAGAAGAGGCCACCCTCACCTCCAACTCAGTCCTTACAACAAAGTGTCCCTCGGGTATGGCACAAGGCAGCACGCCCTCCAAGTGGGCGCGGGAAGGGAGTAATATTGTCATCTCTGAGACTGTCATCTCCTTGACCCAGCCCCACTCCTGGAGCCCAGTAGGCACCTGCATCAAGGGTTTTTAACAGAATCCCATTTCCCTGAGTATAAGCTCCATAAGAGCAGGGAATTTTTTATCCTGATTTATTCATGGTTGTTCCTCCAACACCTAGAATGGTGCCGGGGTATAATATCTGTTGAATGAGCGAGCAAAGCATGGGGGCAAGAGCTGTCCCATGCTGGGGACCCTGATGTGGCAGCAGAAGGGGTCAGCCATGGCACCTTCTTCTTGCTGCAGTAGATCTGCCATTTCTTCTCCGGAGGCAGTGCGAACACAGCCTCCCGGTTTTTGTCTGTGAGATCCAATTCATCCTGAAAAGACAAGAGAGAGGTCTGAGATGGCTGACATTAGAATATGCAGTGCTACAGGAAATCGCAATTCCCCCCAAACCTATCCCTCAGCCTACTACCTTCCTCCAGAGAACAGCAAAAGTATGATAGGGCAATTCTTCTGCTAGAATTGTAGCCCTACCCCATTCCCATTCCCTTGCACCCAACCAAGGCTGGGTTGCTTCTATCCACACTTCCCTTACTTCCTGTCCACTCCCACTTGTCTCTACAAATATGTCCTCCTCCTCCAGGCCCCCTGCTCCCTGCCCATCTCCTTTATGCATTGCTCTGCTTGCTCCTAACCCTCTTGCCCCAGGTCTCTGGTCTTCCTTCTCTTGTCCTTCTTAAACTTGTCAACATCATAAGTCAAAGCCTGACAAAGAAAGCAGTCAGTCTACATGTCTGGGTTTTGCCCCTATCCTGCAAATCTCTCAGACCTTTGAGTTTCTCCCCCAGAAATTCTCTGGCTCTCCAAACTTCAGCATGGTCCCAGCACAGGCTGAGGAGAGCTGGTGATGACAAGAAGCTGACCAATTCTCCTGGCAGTAAGGCTTTGCCATGGCCAGGGAGGCACTGATCTGCTTCCTGTGGACATGTGCCTATCAGAGGCAGCCCGTCCACCCACATAAGGCTGGGAGCTCTGCCAGGCTAGCCCACACTTTTTAAGAAGTAGAATTGGGTAGTTTCTGATGTCATCAAATTTGGGTGATGCCATCCAATTCTATAGGTACTTCAGAGGGACACCATAGATTTGGTTGTGCTAGAGGGCCTCTAAAAAGCTCTCTTATTGAAGATTTTTCTCCTGTGATTCATGAGCTATGCCAAAGCTCATCAAAGAAACAGTTAATGGTCCATGGGGAACATAGTGTGCTTTTCAACTCAATTATTGTGAGGTTTTTTTTTAATCAAAAGCAATTCTTGCATTAAGACAATAAAGCACACTATTAATAATCTTTATACTTTCAAAAATGATAAATAGTGAAAGTAATATCTAAGAAGGTATGAGAGTCTAAAATATCAAAAATCTCTTTCCCCTATACTTTTACTCAAGGGAGACAATTGAAGACTTTCCTTTCTACAGATAAGAACTGTGCAATAGAATTATAATGTGAGCCACATGTATTTTTTAAATTTTCTAGTCACAGTAAAGATAAAGAAGTAAAAGGTGAAGTTAAATTTTAATTATAATTCATTTAATCCAAAATATCTAAAATATAATCATTTCAACATGTAATTAATAGAAAATGATCAGTGAGTTTGAAAAAAAAAGAACATAAAGTATCTAAGTTATCAAAATCTGGTGTGTATTTCATTATTCTAGATCCTCTCAGTTCAGACCAGCCACATCTCAAGTACGTAGCAGCCCCAAGTGACCAGTGGCTGCCATCTTGGGCAGCACATGCAAAGATAATTTGAGACAATGTCCATCAGTTCACCTGCCTTTGGAACTAAAGACTCTGGCAGATCTAATGCTAAACAAAGGTTCTTCCCTAGAATTATTCTCGACATATCCCAGTAACATCCGTCAAGATTCCCAGAGTCCTGCTTAAAGTTTCTGGTGAATTTCCTTTCCATGGTCAGAATCAGAAATCAAAGAAAAAGTAAAGATATGTGCACCTTAAACGTCCCAGTGTAAACTGCATTTCTTCTTTTGCTTACACAGTGACCACCCACCCCATGGACCTGGTCTAATCTACCCAGGCTCATGGTCAGCCTCTTCCAGCGATCCTTTCATGGCCATTCCCAGGTAAGACCACCTCTCCCTTCCTGAACTTCAGAACAGTTACATTCAGCCTTGGATTCCAGTTATTTATACACCTGTCTTCTTTCGCCAGTGGTCTCTGTAATTAAATCAATGGATATTTCTTGGCGATCTGGCTCAGCCCAGATAGCCTATGACTGACTACAGACCATTCATTCCTTATTGAATCTCCCCTGGTTTCTGCAATGACAGCCACACTCTCTGGCAATCCCTCCTGCTTTGCTCTATGTTCGTCTTGGGCTCCCTTGATGACTTGTCTTCTCTCCTGCCATCAAACATTGAATTCCCTCAGGGTACCATCCTGGATCCTGGGGTCTCCTTCCTATATGCTTCCCCAGGTGATGACTTCTCAGTCATTCCCAAGGACTGTTACTACCCTAAACTCTCTTAAACAGTCCACTAGTCTCCTGAGCTCCAGCCCCTGGGACCCAACTGCCTCCTGTGCCTATTTTGATGTCCCTCAAGCACCTCATGCATTTATGTAGTGTCACTACATGTCACGCACTGTTCTTAGTGCTTAATGTTTACTCATTAACTTACACCAACCCATTTTACAGATGTGGAAAATTGATGCACAGAATTCATCATCCCAGTCCCCTAAACTTGAGTTTCCTCTGGCATCTCCTGTCCTTTACAGGGCCCCAACATCCACCCAGTTCCTCATGTCAGAAACTTGGGTGTTCCCTGATTCCTACTCACTCCCCAAGCCCAACAAATGCTATTATATTTCCTCCGAAATAGCTCTTTATCCTCACTGATGACACTTTAGTCTAAACCACCATTCTCCCTAGCTTGAATTGCATCAATGCCCTCCTAATGGTCTGCCCATATAACCTTTCCTCAACAGAGTACTCTGGTCTTTTAGAAGGCTATCCTGCCTCAGTGGCTTTCTAACACCTTTAGGATTGAATCTGAAATCCTGTTATTCAGAATCCTGTTATAAGGACCAAGCTCCTTTCTGACTGGAGATTCTCACATATGCTGCTTCTTCTGTTGGGGATGACCCTCTGTCATTGCTCTGCAACTCCCATTCACTTCTCTAGCCATCACTCTGCTTTCAGATCTCAGTGTAACTGTCATTGCTTCAGGGGACCATCGTGACCCCCTGTTGAGAATTAAACTCCCTACTAGACATTGCCGTGGGCCCATGAACATTCCCCTTCTAAACAGTCACCACACTTGCCATTACTATTCAAGATCAGTCTGCCCCATTTTTTTTGGAGGCAGGGACTGTACCTGCTGGTTCATCACTAAATCCTTGGGGCCTTCATAGGGCCCAGCACACAGCAGGCTCTCAAGGAACATTTTTCATTTGTTTGCTCAATGCTAGTCTCAATGCTAGCTCAGCACTCAAAACTGGTTCAACGCTAGTTTGCTCAGTTTGTTGCTGATGCTAGCCTCCTTGCAGACAAGACTTGGATGACTCATCTTTGCTTTTGTCAAAGTACTTTGTAAGGAGTCCTGCCCGCTGAAGATGCTCAATAAATACTTGCTGAATAAAAGGGCCAAAGAAATGAACATCTCTCATCCCATCCTTCTATCAAAATTCATGTGCTCTGTTCAGGAAAATGCCCCTGCTGTGATAATGTAAGAAATATATTTATCTTTGTTCCAGTTCATAGCATAAAGTTCCCAAATCCCCTTGGAATTTTATGAGTGATACAACTGATATGAGCATCTTTTGTTCCTAACACAGAACTCCTAAATCCCTTGGAATTTCCTGGGTGGCAGGGACCTCTGTTTTTCTAGTGGAGCAACTCTTGATGGGACCCTAAAGACCTTCAAGGGGATGGTCACCAGAAAGATCAAGCCTTGATTAGAAACCTATAATTTTCGGCCCCACTTCTCAAACTCTGGAGAGAGAAGGGAGACTGAAGGCAAAGTTAGAAACCTATCAGACCTACATGACGAAACCACCATTAAAGCTTCTAAATGATGAGGCTCAGAGGGCCTCTGGGCTGGTGACCACATTCGCATGCTAGAGGGATAGTGCACTCGAACTCTACAAAGACAGATGCACATGTGCTCCAGACAGGAGACTTACCCTCCTTACCCTTCTGGGCCTTACCTGATATAACCCCTCCATCTGGCTATTCATCTGTATTCTTCATAATATCCTTTATAATCAACTGGTAGTAGTAAGTGAAGTGTTTCCCTGCATTTTGTGAGCCCTTCTAGCAAATTATAGAACCTGAGGAGAGCATCATGGGAACTTCCAACTTATAGCCAAGTCCCTCAGAAGTGTGGGTAACATGGGGATCTATTAATTATAACTGGTGTCTGGGTGGGGGGCTGTCTGGTGGATCTGAGCCCTTCATCTGTGAGGTCTGTGTTAACTCTGGGTAGTTAGCGTCAGCATGGAGTTAAGTTGTAGACACCAGTTGATGTCCACAATAAGTTAGGGAATTGCCTGGTGTGGAAAACCCACACATTTGGTGTCAGCAGTATTCTGAGTTAAAAAAACAAAAACAAAAGCAAAAACAGATCTTAGTAGTACTAACACTGATCGGATTCCAAATGTCATTCTATTCTAGTAAACGCTTTGTTCTTTCCCATCTATGCTCCATCCTGAGGAAAGCCATACATGAGGACAACAATGAGTTTCCTTGACTCTGATCTGATGAGGAGGGTGGATAACTTTTTCATGTAACCTGCATATTCTTATCTTATAGTGGTCCAGTTATTTGAAGACCTAGATTGCCTTAATCAGATACACCTATTATCAAATCCAATTATGAAATCCCACTTCAAATAACATAGCATTGTTTCTCTACTGGCTTGACTACTGGCCAACCACAAGAATGAATGACCAAGAGCTAATGGTAGATGAGCATGTGTTTATTGCTCTCTGACAGGGTTCAGGCCTGAGTCTTGGACATGGCTCCTGCATCCCTAATCTTGGCATCTCCTTGGCTTTATCTCACCACTGGACCTCCAAGAAGAGGAATCATGCTTCTTTTCCTGTTCTGTCTCTTTGAGGTCAGAATATAAATTTTCGCAAACCCATTTCGTGAGTGGTTCACCCAAAGGTGTACTGCTGCTCTAGTCTGAACGGGTACCACAGAGTCAGAAAGAGCTACCACTAGTGTGAAAGATAGAGCCTCCACCTGCCATAGGCCAGACATGGGTTAGAATCACCTAGCCCCGAACCAGGTCTGAACCGGGTGCAAGATAGGCATCACTAACTTCATATTTCTAGTCAACCATCCCCTGCTTTGAGGGGGATCCCCTGCTTTATCCCACTCTGTCCCTTGTTCCTGTATCTGAGTTGAAAGGATCTCAGGGAAGTTTCAGAGACCAAGAGAGAGAAAGGTGTCAAGCGTTCTGGTATTCTTTGAAGCTCCTCACTGCCTTATTTCATAAAACCCTGGACCTGCTCCTTTCATGGTAGCCTAACTGCTGTACCATGAGGTCTAGAATCCCTTGGAGATACGAGGTAGGTCCATTCTTCCAGGGACATAGTTCACGGTATCCACACTAGGCAGTGACTCGTTTCTCCCTAGCTGAGGTGTCCTAGGGGGACCACCCCAACCCCAAGCAGAGTTTTATAGTTAGAGATCCCAGCACATGGGCCCCCACCCTCTGTCCGCTCCAGAGTGCCCCTCTCCATTGTAAACACCCTCCCTTCCCTGTCCCCTCACTGACCACCAGCTCTGCAAAGCGGACGTTAAGCTCCTCTGGGTTCGGGATAGGACTTGAGAACTCCATGTACTGCAGAGGGTGGTTGTCCCGGAGGTTGATCTCAGGGAGGCCGCTGCCCCCAAAGCAGCACAGGAAGCCCAGGCCATGGCGACTCCTCTTGCGGGGGGCCATGGTCACTACAGGCCAGGGATATAGTCAGCAGGCAGATGCCCTAGGTCCTCATCGTGATCTGGGTAGGAGAACAGACACCACAAAGTGGTCAGGTAACAGCAGCCAGGTAGGCAGGGACAGTGATCGCTGTGCCACCACAACTTCTTTGCCCAACTGTTAGAAGCCCTCAACCCAATAACCAAGCCTTCCTCCCTTCTCTCAGAGCTTCTTTCTGTTCCCTCCAGCTCCTTCCACCTGGAGGCATTTCCTCCCCACCATGGTCTCCAGTGTTTTCTGCCACAAACACTT
This sequence comes from Prionailurus viverrinus, assembly GCF_022837055.1. Lineage (NCBI taxonomy): Eukaryota > Metazoa > Chordata > Mammalia > Carnivora > Felidae > Prionailurus > Prionailurus viverrinus. Next base: position 38,285,617 of record NC_062565.1, on the reverse strand, counting down.
TCAGATTCTCCTTCCGTGCCCCCAGAGAACAGAGAAGGGCTGTAGTCACAGAACACAAATTCTGCCCTCTATGTGATTGTGCAGATGGGTATCCTATTCCCTGTCCTTTGGCAGAGCCATTTTTAGCAGAGCTCATTCACTCACTAGATTCATTTTAAGGTGTTCAGATTCCTGGTTTAAAGGTTTCATCCAGTGGGGAGGGAAAGGTTCAAGAAGGCTGGCAAGGGAGAAAGAAAGCTAATTATATGGCATGGCTCCTGGGGAGTAGGGGGTAGAAGGCTTAAGAGACTTGTGGGGTTTTCTGCCCAGTCTGTTGTACCCAGTCATGTTTTAATAAATGTGAAATATCAACAGGGCATGGGTTCATCCATCTATCCAGAAGGAGAGGTAACCTGGGGGACTCAGGGAGTAAGGAAACGAGGCTGATCATCAGAAAGGTGTTCAGCCGATACTGAAGGAAATCTGGCCAGATCTGTTTTCCATACCAACCAAGAATAGAAGACACCACTTTGGGCAGAAACCCAAACTTATAAACAACCAACAGTGGAGCGGTGTTTGTAACAGAAAGGGTTAAGTCTTTACCCTGCCACTGGGAAAGCCTAGTGCATAGGCGCCCCAGCTTGAGCGGAAACACTGGCCCTAGTCATTGATGCCATATAGCTTCCAGATAGATTAAGCCTAGCTAGCTACACGTAGGGTTCCCAAAAGGGTTAAAACCACCCTTGACCACTACTGGTTCCTCAACACGCTTTCAGATAACGTGGATGGGTTTAGGAGAGCTTACCCACCACACTGCTGTCCAGCCATGTTCTCATCCAGTATTTGTATATCTTTTTTTTTTTTTAATATAAAAAGGAGTCTGCCTTTTTTCCTATTGTTATTACAGGTCTGGGGGCAGGATTTGTTTACAAAATATACATAACACAAAGTTTATCATTTTTACCATTTTTATGTGTACAATTAAGTGGTATTAAATGCATTCATTCACATTGTTGTGCAACCATCTCCACCATCCATCTCCATGCATTTTTCATCTTGCAAAACAAAGTTTGTACCCCATGAACTTCTCATTTTCCTCTCCCCCAAGACCCTGGCGACCACCACTTTACTTTCTGTCTCTATGAATGTGACTACTCTAAGTAGCAGTATGAGTAGAACCATAGTAGTAGAATCATGCAGAATTTGTCCTTTTGTGACTGGTTTATTTCACTTAGAATAATGGCTTCAAGGTCCATACATGCTATAGCATGTGTCAGAATGTGCTTTCTTTTTAAGGCTGAATATCATTCCTCTGTATGTATAGACCATATTTGATTTATTTACCTGTCAATGGACATGTGGGTTGCTTACCCCTCTGGGTTATTATGAACAATGCCACCGTGAACATGAGTGTACAAATATCTGTTTATGTCCCTGCTTTCAGTGCTTTGGAGTACATACGTACAAGAGGTCAAGATAGTTTTGGGTCTTGACATTAAGCTGTTTCTCCTCAATTTGGTCATCAACAGAATGATCAGAATATCCTCATGGTCTTTACCCATACCACTGCTAAAAATGTTGATCACAACAAATATGTAGACAGACCTACATCAGCTGGGAATTCCAAAGAACTAGTCATCAACACTCTTAGAGGACAGTCCTTCAACCAGCTCGGAATCCATGAACCCATATCTTATCTAGCCCTCTTTTCTATAAAGATACCATACGAGATTTTTCCTAAGGTCTTGTGGAACTCAAGATATGCCAAATCTAAGGCATTCCTTAGAATGAAGTTCTAGAACCTTATCAGAAAAAAGATAAATGTGTCATAACTTGTTTGTAGTGAACCCAAGGTAAATTCTGGAGAACATTGCTTTATTTTCTAAACCCTAACAATCTAGCTAGTAACAGCCTAATCTGATCAAGCCTCGCCTGTAAATCATGATGTATTTTAATTGTCATTCTAGAACTTTTTACCAGCTGTTTTATCTTTCTTTGTAAACTTTGTGACAGGCTTTTCAACAGACCCAGGAGAGCCTCAAATAACACACTGAGGTTACCTTGTATTACTGGTTATCTTTTCTGTGTTTACATACTGGCTCTCCACAGTTATAGTGAAGACTCCTTAAGGGCAGGGGACATGCTTCCTGCCTTTTGATAACCCCACTTCTATAGCTAATAAAATGCCTTGCACTCGGTGGTGCTCAATAAATATTTCTTGGTCAGTTGGGAAATGGCCTATCCTCATAGAAAAGACAGGACCTCATCAATAGCCAAGAACTATAAATTGAAATCTCTGACTCCTAGAAGTTGATAAGCAATCAGGAACCCTTATAGGGAATAAGGGGACAGTCCTGAGGCTAGGGATAGGGGAATAAGCCAGTGGGATAACTCAGCAATAATAGTACGTGATGGCAAAGACCCAAAATCAGCTGGCATCTGAGAAAAACAGAAGAGGAAAGGAGGCTTTGGGGTTTTCCATGGGACTTGGCAGACAGTACTCAAGACTGGATAAGACCAAGTCCTGATCTCTGACTGTCAGGCTTAGTAAAGCACCAATTCTGCAGGCAGATTGGGGTCAACCACCCGGGGGATCACCTGACCACTGTCAAGCTTGATATAATGCTGCAGAATACAGACCAGGTCCCCTTTGTTTCATCAGCCTCCAATATGCAGCTGCAGGTGGTGGAAAAGCTGTTCTTTCAGGGCACAAAGCATGAGAAGGACATTCCCAGAGGCCACAGTGAGGCTGAGGGGATGGCATGATGGGGTTTGAGGGAGGGATAGGCTGATGTTTAGGAAACCTGTGAACTCGCTTCCTGACTTCACCTCCTCAACTGTTTGCTCCTGAGTCTCCCTCTTTATCTATCTTTGCTCTTCAGCTCCTGAGCCAGACTTTCACAGAAACAATCAGGAGTAGGGGCAGGATTGGCATACAGTCGGCACACCCTTTATAGTCTCACACCAGCTATCTACAGCCATGACTGCTCTGATTGGTCAGTGTCATGCCATACTTGTCATTATACATATTTTAACAGTTTCCCTGAGTATGGAGAGTGAGGTAGCATGGCCTCAGGAGGAAGATGGGAGATGGAGACAATGACCTTCTAAACAGGAATTACTGTCCCCACAGAGAAGGGGGTGAGCACTGGGGAGTCCTACATATTTGCCCTTTTAAGGGGCAGCCTGTTTGATACTATGCTGATACTCCTGAGGATGCCCTCCTCCCAATGACCCCCCCTTAGGTCTGTCAGGTCCCCACTTGAACATCCAAGACTAAAACCAGAGGCTCTCAGCTGAAATGCATGTAGCTTTCCAGTACAGATCAGAAAACTGAGGTCAAAAAAGTAAATGTCTTAGGTTACCTGGGTGGCTCAGTTGGTTAAGCATCTGGCTTTGGCTCAGGTCACGATCTCATGATTCATGAGTCTGAGCCCCACATCGGGCTCTGTGCTGACAGCTCAGAGCCTGGAGCCTGCTTTGGATTCTGTGTCTCCCTCTCTCTGCCCCTCCCCTGTTCACACTCTGTCTCTCTTTCTCTCTCTCAAAAGTAAATAAACATTAATTTTAAAAAAGAAAAAAAAAGAGGAAATGTCTTATCTGAGGTCACACAGCTAGAGACAGAACTCAGATTGAAACCCAAGATACCAGCGGTCAAGCTGCGGTCTACAGAGCTCATCTTCCCACATCAGCGGCCCCTTTCCCCATCTTGCCCCAGCTCCCAGATAACTTCTCTCCACCAGAGAAGACCAATGACTGCAGCTGCATTTAGAAGTAGCTCCAGTCCCGAAGATGTCTTTGCCAGAAGAGGGTTACGGAAGTCCTGAGGCTTCCATCTGATCCCCCACATCCCACTGCCCCCATCTCGCCCCCCTCCCCCCCTCTAAGGTTTCCTTCACTCCAGCAATCTTCCAAGTGACATGACTGGGATTTGACTCTTGGCTTTGCCTTCCCAGCTGGATGATCCTAAGCATGTTTCATAAGGTCTTACTCTCTCAGAGCTCAGGTTCTGTAACACCAAGATAATCACAGCACCTTCCTCAATGGGTTTTGGTGAAGAGACAATGCAGTGATGTAGATACAATGCCTAGACCACACTGGGCACTCTCTAAGAAGGCCAGCACTGCTGCTGTGGCTTCGTTATCATTGTTGCCAGCAAGGCAACACTTGCCCTGCCCAGAGCCTGCAACCACAAGCCCTATTCAGCCACAGCCAGGACCACCAACGCCTGGCATTGTAGGAATCTGCCCAGCCTGATTTAAGAACCCACCCAGCACTGCCTTTGGCCACTAGGAAGTCTGGACCAGAGGAGCTGGGCTTTTCCATACTCTAAAATAGCTCTAGTTGGACAGGAAAACTCTCATCCCTGAGCCTGGGCAGGGAATGGAAAGGTGAAGGGGGCCAGAGTGTTCTTTTCTGCAAGATCACTTCACAAAGAGCAATGGAGGTGCCCATCTCAGAGGACAATTGAAGAACAATATCGTAAAAGGAGAAACAAGAACAGAACAGAACCCAATGGACTTGAACTCTGGCAGAGGGATTTAACCTGCCCTACCACTACCCACCTTTCTCTCCATGGAAATTCGTCCAACACCAACACCTCCACACCCTCCACATTCTGTCTCCTTGCCCCCTCCTCTACTCCCTGTGGAATCAAGGTCTTCCCATGCCTCTGGGTCCCTAAACACAGACCGACTGGCCTAAAAGAGCAAACCATCAGAGCATGATGAACTAGCCCTCCTGTAAGGCACCCCTCATGGGTCTCTTACAGCCCTCTGGCTCGTGGTTCCCATTCTCTGCCTCCTCCTTATTGTCCTATCCTTCCACATAGTGGAGAAAACATAACTAACTCAGGAGACTAATCACAGCTCTGCAGGTATGGGTCAAAAGGCCATGGTATTAGCATCTCTGAGACTTGATTTCCTCTCTGTGCAATGGCAGGATCTGACTGAAAATCCAAGGGCCTGGTCAGCCATACTATTTAGTTCCATCCTGTTCCCAAAGATTTCCCAAGGACTCTTCTCATCTGTGCTCAGTTTTCCTCCCACATTTCACCCCAAGCCAAGAAGTACTTCCTATCACTTGAGTGCAGCACTCCCCTTTGGTTTGCAAAGATGGAAACCCTAGTCCTTAGCCCCAAACCATGGCCCTCTATATACACCAGTTTTTATACTAACTAGGACTTCAAAAGCCCTACATCAAACAGTGCTTGTTCCTAAGTCATAAGTAAAGGCAGAATAATATTAATACTTGAGAGACCAGGCTCTAGCCACATTTCATCCCCATAACAACTCTCTGAGATAGGCGGCATCATTTTAAATTTTTTTTAATGTTTATTTATTTTTGAGACAGAGAGAAACAGAGCATGAACGGGGGAGGGTCAGAGAAAGAGGGAGACACAGAATCTGAAGCAGGCTCCAGGCTCTGAGCTGTCAGCACAGAGCCCAACGCGGGGCTCGAACTCACGGACCATGAGATCATGACCTGAGCCGAAGTCGGACGCTTAACCGACTGAGCCACCCAGGCGCCCCAGAGGCAGCATCATTTTAAAGAAGTTACTAAAAAAAACAAACTGGTTCAGAAAGGTTAAGTAACTTGCCTATGGACACACAGCTGGTTAGTAGCATAGCTAGGATTCAAACCCATGACTGCGTGACTCAAAAGCTGTAAACCACTGAGCCATACACTGTATGCCCAAGGAACACCCTAAGTTGAGCCCTGCTCAGAGCTTTCTCAAGCGTTCTATAGATTCAGACTCCATAATTCATGATCAAGCATTCCCTGGGAGCTGAGCCGAGTGTTTTCATAGCTCTGTAATCTCATGTCAGCCTCACAAGGACTTTGTGAGGTCATTATTATTATCCCCTTTACAGATAATAACATTGAGGTTTATAACAATCTTAACAGCTGTTACATGGTTTGTCAATGATGCCCCTTGCTGCTAAGAGGCAGAGCTGGAACTCACAACTAAATACGGACCCCAAGCTCAGTTCTCTTGTTGCAGAAGCAAAGCTGAGTCATAAACCCCACCTTTAGCCCTTGGGGCCAATGCTGTGGCTTTGGAATGTTCAAACTGCCTTCTCCTATCCCTTTCCCTTCCCTCTCCGCATGGGGGGCACAGGGCAAGGATATGGTATGGCCACTTCCAAAGTGCTTCCTAAGAGCCAGTCACTCTGCTGGCAACTTTCTGCTTTAGCTCATTTATTTGCCCTACCCCTCCAATCACAACACTGTCCCTTCTTACTGATGATCACATTAAGACTCCCAAAATACAGGCAACTTGCCCAAGGGTCACGTCTTGTAGAGGAAGAGGCATGCCTTTGAGGGCAGCAATATCACAGTCAAACAACATGCTTTTAACCACTTTCTAGCCCCTGGAAGCCATGCTGGACACTGGGGGTCACCTTGGAGTTGAGGACACAAGAGCAAATAAGGCATGGTCCCTTCCCTTGAGGAGGTGCCCTTTTTGTGGGGAAGCCAGAAGGGTTAGGGAGACAGGTACTTTGGCAGCTCTAGGAAGGGGGACCTAGCATAGCCTGAGGTGTGAAATGAAAGTCAGAAAAGGCTTCCAGGAGGTGACACTGAGCCAGTATTGAAGGAGGTGAGAGAAGTAAGGAAAGGTACAAGAGGTCAGGAAAGGCTATCCAGGCAAGGGGATCAGCATAAGGAGAAAACCTGGTGTGCATGAGGCCAGAGTCCTGACCAGTGGTATATTAATTAGTGGCTAAATTAACAGGCAAAGGGAATCAACAAGGTATGCAATGCCTTGGTCTGATGGCAGAGCTCAGGCATCCTGGGGAGCCGGCCCCTTTGCCCTCCTTTCTCTACCAAGTCCCCTGGGGCCCAGGTCTGGGAATGGGGCCCAGAACTCCCCAGAGATGCTGCATGGAACATAAGGAATGTAAACAATTTCCTGCTCCACGGCCAGAGATTCCTCCCTATATACTGACCCTTCACGTGTCACTAGGGGTCACCTAGGAAATGGCCCCAGACACAGGGCCATGACCCAGGGCCTCGCTCCCCAAAGAAGAGTCTGTGCTTTTCCATCTCAGGCCCTCTGCCCACCCATCTCCTCAATGCCCACCTCTAGCATGCCTGCTGCCACTTTAAGGCTCTGAAGACCATCCCCTCATACTCTGTGGGCAGCAAACAGGCTTGGAGTCCCTGATAACCCTATCTACACCCGCTTCCAACCTGAAGCCGCCTGAACTACTGACACCGGACTTGACCCTACACACTCAGTTGGGTTTGTTCCGTTACTATCTACTCTAATTCTGGGACTTCACACAAGTTACTTACCCTCTCTGAGCCTCAGTTTCCTCATCCATAAAATGAGGCAACAATAACAGCAGAGGGCTGTCACAAGGATTAAATTAGTAAAATTTGTAAAATTTTAGAACAGGGTCTAGTAGGGGTGCCTGGGTGGCTCAGTCAGTTAAGTGTCTGACTCTTGATTTTGGCTCAGGTCATGATCTCACAATAGTGAGATCAAGCCCCACATCGGGCCCAGCGTGGAGCGTGGAACCTGCTTAGGATTCTTCTCTCTCCCTCTCTCTCTGCCCCTTGCCTCTCTTTCTCTCTAAACAAACAAACAAACAAACTTTAAAAAAAAAAGAACAGGGTCTAGTAATAATAACCACCATCAATAACTCTACAGATAAGTTGCTGCTATAATTAGGAAGATGGCTGAATACTGATTGCATGAATCAAAAAAGTTCACTCTGTGTAAGAATGAGTCTGACACATTATTACAGGAGTTGGCAAATATTACAGGGGCCAAATTCAGCCCATTTTTTGTAAATAATGGTTTTACTGGAACACAGCTACACCCATTCATTTAAATGTTGTGTACGAAACTGAGACCCTGTGACCCACAAAGCCAAAAATATTTACCACCTGGTCCTTGACAGAAAATTTGATTTCTGTGTTATCAGGCTGAATCGTGTACAAGTGACAGCATTCAATTATGTCATCTACAAAATCATCAATTTCACACGGTTCAAGTTAGTGGATGGTACAGGCTTATCACATGTCCCGCTGCCTTGCCCATTAACACAGAGGGCTGCGCTCTAAATCCAGTGATTCTAATCATGACAAAGTTAGAGTCATCATCTATTGAGGACCTACCATGTTCAAGGTTTACCTCGGATTTTCACCACACCCCTGCAAGGTAAATATGACCACCACCACCACCACCTCCCATATAGATGAGGAAATCTGAGGCTTGGAAAGATGAAAAGCACCAAGCCTAGGACTTAACCCAGGTCTCCAGACCCCGCTTCTGGTACAATGTCCCCGCGCGGTGCTCCCTGAGAGGCTGCTGGGAGTGAGACCCATCTGATTAGGACAGAAAATGGAGACCATGAAGAACCCTCATCTCCCCACTCCTCTGCTGGTCCATCTCTCAGACAGTGCTCGGGGCTATAGGACTGAAGGGGCCCCAGTCCTGCGACTTTCCTGCCAGCCTCAGGACAGCTCACAGAACAGTCTGACTTATAGTGTGAGCCTCAGGCAAGGCTGGGGAGGGGGCGGGGAGCACTTTCAAAAATAAGCAAGCTCTCTTTCCAGGACTGGGGGAGCTATTTTTAGCAGCCTCCTAAATTACGGTTTCCCCCTCTGCTCTGGGAAAGGCAAAGAAAGCAAAAGTAAATTGTCTTAGCCCCAGGCTGAGGGGTGGGAGATACAGACACAGGGGAAAAGGGGAAGGGGAGAAAGAAGGGTCTTTCTGGGAAAGCGAAACTGAAAATTCCCCAAAGGGACATTTCTCTGACTTGGGGGTGTTGTTGGGGCAGTTGCGGAATTTCCAATCAGCTTTTTCTCATTTTGAGAAATGATAAAGAGAACATAGGTTTCTTTGTGTCCCTGGGGGTAGAAACCAAGGAGATAATAGCTCTCCTAACGTCACAGTCAAGCATGCATTCATTTATTCGTCCATCTATGCCCTGAGCAACTGTCACGGATAAAGCAATTTTCTGGGTGTTTAAGATGAACCAAGCATCAAATCCTAGCCTCACAGCACTTACAGTCTTGCTGGGAAGGTACAGGCATAAACAGGCTTGTGCTTAAGCACCCAGGATACACGGGAGGGGAGAAGGTGCCGGCCCTGGAACAGGAGGGAGGGAAAAGTGACTTGCAGCTGGGGTAATCTGCAATATTCACCACAGGAAGTTGCACTGAAGCTGAGTCTTGGAGGGAGGAAAGATGTTGCTTGGCACGTGTCATGGGCGTCCAAGAAATCCTTCACAACGAAAGGTGTACCAGAGTGAGGACCTGGTGTCCAGAAACACCCCAAGGTGAGCAAGAGGCGAAGAGAAGTACCTTTGAGAAGCAGACCTTTGAACAACACCGGTGTTAGGGACACACACCACCCCCCCGCCAGTAGAAAATCCACGTAGAATTTTTGGCTCCCCAGAACCTAATCACTAATAGTGAGAACCACAAGATCACTTTTTCCTGCTGTTCACAATTTACTGAAGAGGCAAACTGTTCACGCGGAGATGATTAGTGTCACAGGGCGTTTGAAGCAGATACAACACTGGAGCTCACCCCAACAGCAACAAGAGAGGACTCGGAAACGATCACAGCAGCACAACACATGCTACAGTGAATGTGAGGCACTTGTGATTTAATATGGCATCTTTATGTTTGTTTACTTCTCTCTCAATTGCGAATGGCACAATGTATGGTCTGTGCTGGTGCAAGCTTTGAGAAATTTTAACTTTTTATGATACATTTGCTACATTTCGTGGTAGTGTATGATAAAATAGACTAGCCTCTACAAAACTTTTGTGCCTTTGTGACATACCTTTTTAATTTTTTCAATACTTCCATATGTGAACTATGTAGTTCATGTGCGTTTATTTTCAAATTGCTGCAAATCTCCAAAACATTTCCATGTATACATACATACATATATAAATGTATATATACATATGTACATGTACATATATATGTATATATGTATATACACATATGTACATACTTATATATGTATATACATATATACACATACATACATAAATGTATGCATATATACATACATTGTATGTATGTATATGTATACATATATACATATATATGTATATGTATATATACATGTGTATATACATGTATATATACATATATACACATGTATATATACGTGTATATACATATATACACATGTGTATATATATACATATACGTACGTATATGTACGTATATATATGTTATTTATTTTTGAGAGAGAGAGACAGAGTGTGAGCGGGGGAGGGGCAGAGAGAAAGGGCGACACAGAATCTGAAGCAGGCTCCAGGCCCTGAGTTGTCAGCACAGAGCCCGACACAGGGCTCGAACTCACTAACTGAGAGATCATGACCTGAGCGGAAGTCCCTCACTTCACCGACTGAGCCACCCAGGTGCCCCTCCAACATATTTATTGAAAAGCATCCACCTATAAACAGACCTGCACAGTTCTGACGCATGTTGTTTCAAGGTTAACTATAATTACCAGGCCGAAATATAGGACTTAAAGAGGTGCAGTGGGAAACAAGATTGGGGCCAGATAAAGGAAGGTTTTGAATGCCAGGTTAAAGAAGAGGAATCCGCTGAAGGATAGGTGGCTGGCTTATAGCGAGGAGAGTCTGAGATGAGATTTGGATCGGAGCTGGGATTTAGGCAATTCTAGTGGCCCTGATGGTGGAGGGAATGACAGGGGACAGGGAAAGAAGAGGGAAGATCTAGGCAGCAGCTCTCCGAGTAAGAGTTAATGAGGCCCTGAACTCCCAAGAATGGAGACGAGGGAGATGGATGCCAGAGATGTCACGGAGGGGTGTGCACGCCAGCACGTGTGTGAGCCGGCAAGGGGGCTTTGGCAACACATGTACTGGGCACAGAAAACAAGGGCTTGGGCAGAGATCGAGTGGGAGTGGCGGGGAGCTCTTTGGGCAACAGCTGTGAAGTAAAAGAGAAGAAGGAATTTCAACACCCAAGTCTCTGCTACCCATTAGAGCCAGAGGTCTGGGGCTCCCCGCCAAAGGGAAACCACCCTACACGTGACATGGGGCGCCTCACCCCCTCCCGCTTCCGGGAAGCCAAGCCCCTCCCCCAGGTCACACAGAACACAGATGATGCTGTCTTTACTGAAAGGGTGCCTGGAAAACGGCCTATGGCTTCTTCCCGTGCGCTCCGGAGCAGCCCAACGTGCTAAGAGCACACACCCTTCTGGGCAGCCCAGAGCTGGGGGGAAGCGCCCTTGCTGACCACTCCTCCTGCTCCTCTTCTCCTGGGTCCCCAGGACAAAAGCATTCTGTCACTCATGAGGGCAGAACCCCAGGTGCCGTAGGGGCCACCAGCCCCGGAGCCCCAGCTGGGCTGGGCACACGGTCACACTCTGGACCCCGGGCAGAGCCTTCCTCAGACGCGGTGCCCTCCTTCCCATCCTGCTAGGCCCTCTCTTACTCCTGCATTCACACCAGGAAAGGCCCTGCCTGTGCCTCAGGGCTTCTTCGCTGGACATAAATCCTGGACCACAGGCACATTCCGTCTCTCCAGGGCAGGTGGCAGGGGGACACCGACTGGGGGAGGGGAGAAGGGGAACTGAGCAGACCCCTCGATGGCAAATGTGGTTGAAACGTAGGCCCAGGTGACCCCTCACCTGCCCCTCACTCTTGTTTATACCATTTTACCTGTTCCTTCATTCTAACAGATGGTTGTGGCGCACCTAAGTACCACACTAAGGGCTGGAAAAATACCATAGAAAACAAGAGCTCGGTTTGGTGGCGGAAGGGAAAGAATCAAGCCAATAAACATAATGAAGTGTGGACATGGTTAGGACGGAAGTACAAACGTTTGGGTGTGAGGAACGTTTGTGGAGCTCCATCCCAATGGGGGTCCTCTTCCACCCTGTTCATACACACGGTCTAGCGGGCACATCCTATATATTACAATAAGCACTGGGAATAATCAGCCATCCAAGATCCAGGACCAGACGTCCATCCCAGGGTTCACGATATAATAAAAGACCCAAAACACCCAAAATACTAAAATGTAAGGTATTGATTAAACATATATAAACACAAGAGCGCGCACGCGCGCGTGCGCACACACACACACACACACACACACACACACACACACGGCAGGCTGAAGTAATTTTATTTGTGTTGGAGTTTGGGGTTATTTTTCTTACTTTTCTAGATTTTTCCAAATTTCCCATTACAAGCATTTATTATTTTCATCAGAAAAAAATAAGGTTGTTTTTAAAGTTTATTTATTTATGGGGGGGGGGGTGTGGAGAAAACACACGCAGGGGAGGGGCAGAGAGAGAGGGAGAGAAGAATCCCAAGCAGGTTTTCAGCTGTCAGTGCAGAGCCCGGGGCTCAAACCCACAAACTGTGAGATCATGACCTGAGCCAAAACCAACAGTCAAACATTTAACCGACTGAGCTATGCAGGAGCCCCAATGTTATTTTTAAAAGAAGATGAACTTTAGGCTACAAATGAGGAGGCTTAGGATTGAATCCCATCTCTACCTTTGCAGGCTACCTGGGACAAGAGAGTACAATTTCTTTGAACCTTGTCAGTAAATGAGCAGGGCGAACCACAGGCTCTCCAGAGCTTCTCCCACCCCTGACACTAGGCTCTGTGCCATAGACTACATGAAGTGCTAAATGATGCGGGTTGACTGGATCCTATCCCCTGGGCTCCCATTAGTTCATCATTCACTCATTTGCTCATTCATTCAACCACCACTGTTGTTAGCACTCCCTCTGTGCCTGGCACTGCTCTTGGTGCTGGGGACATAGAGGCAACTAACTGAACAGGCGCAGCTCCTGCCCTCACACAGCTAGGTCCCCAAAGCTCAGGGTCTCTTTCCACTGCTCTTTTTTCTTCCATTCCGAATGCCCTACCTATCCTGTTACCAATTCTTGCCACCGCTTTTCCAAAATGCCTCGGGTACGTGGGTTTCATTCCCAAACCCCATGCTCCAGACCTGGTCCAACCCCACACAGTCTCATGATGGGACCAGCGCTGACCCCTCATTTCTCCCCGTTCTCAGCATCCTGCAGTTTTTGACTCATTTCTCTAGGAGCACGTGATTCTGCATCCCTCAGTTCAGCAGCCCTCAGAGTCCCCAGTCCCAACGGAGAGCCACCTGCTTTAATTGTTCGGTTTGGCCATTTGGTGGGGCTCGCAAATTCCATACCGGCCAAGCCTTGAAATCAGATCTACATCCTACACGCCAGTGAGGACCTGGAAGAAATGGAACCTTCCCACACTGCTCTGGGAACACAAAATGGCATCTCCAATATGGAAAACAGTTTGCCCATTGCTTAGAAAGTTAAACACACACCTCCGTATGATCTGGTTGTTCCAATCCTAGGTATTTATCCAAGAGAAATGCCAGCACATGCCCATACAGAGTCCTATTCCTGAATGTTCACAGAAGCTTGATCTGGAGTAGCTCCAAACTAGAGGCAACCCAAACGCCCATCAACAGGTGAATCAATAATCTAATTGTATAGTTATCCACAGAGTAGAATACTATTCAGCAATAAAAAGGAATGAATTATCAATACATGCTACATGTGGACAGAGCTCAAAATAATTATGCTAAAGAAAAAAAAACTCCAGAGGCAAAAATGATTAGTATGGTACAATTCTGTTTATCTGAAGCTTGAGAAAATGAAACTAACCTATAGTGATTAAAACCAGGTGGGTGGTTGCCTGTGGAGGCAGGGGAGGGTAGGCAGGGAAGGGGTGGATTTTGAAAGGACATAAGGGAACTTTGGGGATAATGGACATGTTCACAATCTTGATTGGGGTAGGGATTCAGAGGCGTATACCTATGTTAAAATGTATCAAGCCAAGTACCTTAATTACATATGGTTTATTGCACATCAATTATACTTCGATAATGTAGCAAAAAAACAAAACAGGTCTATTTACAGCCTCACACTATCAAACCGTCAAGGCCATTAGAGAGTGGCCACTCTGGCCACTGCAGCTGGTTACTCTCTAGAAGGTTACCAATATTATAAATAATATTACCTATATTACATTATATTATAATACTATAGAGATTCCAGGAAAAACCTGAGAAGTAGGGAATGGGAATAAGGAATTACCCCTCCTACCTGGGCCCAGGGCCCAAACCTGGCAAGTATCAGCTGATCTGGCCTCATCTTCCAGGAGGCAGGTTCCTGGTACACTGAAAGAATACATGTTTTTATTAGCCTGTGGCTAGGTTATTTAGTATCTAAGAGCCTCATTGCCTTTGTGGGCACACAGATGACCAAGCCCACCTCCCAGGGCTACTGTGAGCACATTATCAGGTGGCCAGCACAGCACTGAGCACATCACAGGCCCTCAAACTCCATTCCCTCCTCCTCTCCAGGCTCCAGACTCCTCATAGTGGTGGCTAAGGTTCAGAGCACAGCCCACGAAAGTGGGAGAAGCTAAGAGGCTGCCAGGAGCAGAGTAAGGAGGGGGTTGGAAGCCCAGTGAAACATAAACAGTCACAAACCTGGTTCCATCTGGAAGTCTCTGGGGGTAGGGCTGGGGTGACAGCAGCCCAGGGCTTCTGGGTAGATAAAAATAGGGCTCTCTAAGCCTGGGTTACAGTCCTGGAATTTGTCAGAGGCAGAAGAGATGGGGAGGGGGGCTGAGAACAGTGGCTATGACAAGGAGTTTTCAGGACAAGGCATAAGGAGGGATGTGAATTGGGCAGGATAGGATGTTGGGCGGGGGGGGGGGGGGGGGTACCTGACCTTGTACACTACACAAACAAGTATAGGAAAGGCTCAGAACTGACCGAAGAAGAAAGAGAAGAAATGAATGCGTGAGAGGGTTTGACTCTGTGATGCAGAGGTAGATGTGTGGGATGGTTATGTGTGATATGTATAGTGTGTCTTTATCTGTGTATGTGTATTTCTGGTGTGTGTATATGTGTCAGCAAATACACAGGATTCTACTGACTTTCAAGTCTCAGCAGAGAGAAGACCCAGTTCGCCTCCCAAAGTACATAAGCAGAGGAAACAGGAATGTCACTGAAAATCAGCCCCCTTAGTTTGTAAGGAGCTACCTGAGCTTAATAGTCAGGAAATGTTACTGTGGGGAATTCTGTGTCTTGTCTTCAGCACCACCTTATGGCCCAGCAGGAGAGACCCATTCAAAAGATGCTTGCACCTGCCATGGACCAGAGACGGGACATTCCCATTCATCATCTCATTTAATCTCAAGACAATTCAGTGAGATCACGATTTTTGACTGAGGAGGATGCTGAGGTTCAAAGCCAAGAGGGGAGGATACCCAAACGGGGGCTCTTTCCTATTATACAAACCACCTCATTCCAACCCAGTTTCAATTCAGCTCCAGATGTGTGTGTACACGTGTACATGTGTGTGTGTGTTCCTCTGTGTATACATGCGTGCCCAGCAGATATAACTGGGTTTCCTCTGGGGATATATTATAATAGGGCATACACTCCCTCTCCCTCTGCTATCTGAAATGTGTCCCCAAACCACTGCGTGCTCCACACTTTTACAAGATAGATACTCAATACATTTCTAGAAAGGATACTAACGTTTACTATAAACTGGGCTGGGCTCAAACTTTAACATCCATTTGTGATTTTATGATCTGAATTTTTATATATAGGGAAGTTAAGGCTTAGAGAATGTAAGCAAGTTGCCCAAGTTAATACCGTGTTCATAAAACATGTGTCTCAGTTTGGTCAATTCTAAAGCTCAGACGTAGCCTTCCCGCTGCATAGAGATGGCAGGGTGTCAATGGCAGCATCGTGTAAAACGGTCAGTGCCCCACAGCCATGGCAGCCTCCTGTGGTACCCCGTCCCTTCCCCCACCACCCATGCCACTCTTAGGGGAGAACCCAGCACTAGTACAGAGAAACCTTGACCCCAACCACAGACAGCAACCCAGCCCATCATCTTACCACACACACAGAGTCACAGAGAGGTCCGGGCTGTTCCCTCCTCTGGACCAGCCTCTTGGGCATGTGAGCTGGGCACTCTCAGCTCTGCTTGCCTTAAGGCTCTCCTGTCGTTGTCCTGAATCTTTCCTAATTTTTGAACAAGGAGCCTTGCTTTTCCATTTTGCACAGGGTCCCGCAAATCATGCAGCTGGTCCTGCCCGTCTTCTAGGGCAGCCAGCTCAGGGAGTCTTTCCCAGGAAGAGCAGCCCAGCCAGCCACTCCCTGCATGTTTCCAAAAATGTTACCCACAGTCCCTGAATGGTCAGGACGGAACAGAGACAAGTTACTTTAATCTGGGGTGGCTTCCTGCCCAAATGGCCTTGATGGCCAACTCAGTAACTGCTAGACTGCTCTCCGCCCCGTCTCTCCTCTGTATCCCACCTCACCCCTCCACTCCACCACGTCCCCTCGTTTCCAACCTCATTGTCTTCCTCCTCCCTAAATGCACATCGCTTGTGGGACTGAAATTCCCAGAGGACACAGACATTTCCGCTTGTACCCCCAAGTCCCCTCATGGGGCTCCTTCAGCACGCACAGCAGGAACTTGATAAGAGCAGCAGAATTTAAATACATGGTAGTATTTCCTGAATTCTTGGCCCTATCATAAAACATATCAGTGTGCTATTACATTACACATACGCAAAGACGGTTGATCCTGCGACTGGATAAACACCAAACGCGAGACACTGTGTTATCTTTGAAATACAGTGAAGACCCACTCTGCTTGTCCCACCTTTGGGCTCACATTATTTCCCCCATGCCCACCTCTGCCTCCTCTGCCTCCTCTCCCTCCCTCTACCCCTCTGCAGATCCTACCTTCCCCGGGCAGCCTTCCTGACCATCCCAACCCACCTGGATTCTCCAAAATACACTCCGAGCACTCTGTCCGCTCTGTCTACAGGACACTTCATCAGATACCACTTTGTGGCACCCCATGCTATTTCATTTCTTGCATTAATTTATATTTTTCACACCCATGCACTTTTTTCTTTCTCTAGACTCTGACCCCAGAGGAGTGGTTCATGGCACAGTGCCTCGCATACTGCAAGCTCACTTCCCGATCGAAAGACATCTGATGGCAGTGGGTGGAGGTGGGGTAGAAAAAAGAGGAGAAAGTTATTAATCGCCCAGAAGTAAATCTTCATGGCAAACCCAAAAAACGTAGGTACTTAGACCTTTTCTCTTCTGGAATCCACTGGAGGTCAAAGGCATCCAGACCTTGGCCAGACACCCTCAAGAGGTGTCTCAAGTGACATTCAGCGAGAGGCAAAGGCATGCTCCTTTGTAAACCTGCACAGTTCAGTCAGATCCCGGCATTCCCAGACAAAACACAGGACATCTCCATCTCTGTTTGGGTCTATTTTCTCCCCTCTTTCCTGCAAGCGAAAGGCATCTCACATAAACCGTGTAAGAGACAGCTTTCCTCTCTGCACTTCGAGAAAGGGGATGTTTCCTCCAAGGGAGTCCAGGCCCTGGCTCCAGGACTTCAGGCTACAGAAGCCAGGCCGCCCCGCCAGCAGCTACAAGCCCTGGGAGCAGTCTCTGTGTGGACTCTCCCATTGCTAAACCACCTTTCTTTGACTCGGACATCCCTGCAAACTCTGCCCCAATTCTCTTCACCAAAGTGGCTTTACGGACCCAGCAGGGCACCTCGTCCGTCCCTCAGGGCCCAGTAATGGAGGCCCATTATCCACCTCCCCCTGGCACTGCACTTTCTGGGTATCCCCTCCTTCCATCCTGTCCCCTCTGCCTTTAACCAGTGCTCCCTCATTTCACAGAACACTGTAAAATGCTTCTTCACAATTCACCCCGTCTTTCCCGATCAAGTCCTTCAGGATCTCACACCTCACCGCACAGCAGAAGTGCAGGGCACAGTGGAAAATGTCGATGCCTGAATCCCAGCGAGAACCAAGGAAAACAGAATCACCGGGTGAGTGTGGGGGAAACAGCAGGGCGAGCTGCTCTTCCAGGTTTGCCCGAGATTGTCCTGGTTTTAGTACTGAAAGTCCCACATCGCAGGGGACCTCTCCGTCCTGGGAAACCTGGGCTAGTATTGAGCCTATTGGGCTCTGGTAGTTGTTAAGTTTCAGCAGGTGATTCTTTTTTGTTTTTAGTTCACGTTAGTTAACATACAGTTAATATACAGTTAACATAACATAACATACAGTCTTGGCTTCAAGAGTAGAACCCAGTGATTCATCTCTTACATATAACACCCAGTGCTCATCCCTAAAAGTGCCCTCCTTACTGCCCATCACCCGTTTAACCCATCCCCCCACTTACCTCCCTCCAGCAACCCTCAATTTGTTCTCTGTATTTAAGAATTTGCCTCTCTCTTGGTTCTGATATTATTTTTCTTCCCTTCCCCCATGTTCATCTGTTGAGTTTCTCAAATTCCACATGAGTAAAATCAGATGATTTCTTTCTCTGACTTATTTCGCTTAGCATAATACCCTCTAGTTCCATCCACGTTGTTGCAAATAGCAGGAGTTCATAGTCTCAGGTGATTCAAATTTGCAGCCAGACTTGCAAAACACTGGACCACATCCAGGTCAAGTACTCTGCCCTGCCCCCCCCCCCCCCCCCCCCCCCCCCCCCCCCCCCCCCCGCTCAGCCAACTGCCCCAGGGCAATCCCTAAAGCCAGAGTTCACCTGCCTTTTGTTTTCATTTAAGTCAGGTGATCTCAGAAAGTGTCCCTAGCCCAGCACAATCAGCATTACCTGGGAAGTTGTTCATAAAAAGGTGGAGCCAATTCTAAATCATTTGCTCTTCTCTCAACTACAGCTAGATCCTTGGCAAACCCCTACTAAGAGCGAGTGGCACTGTTTCCAGTAAAGTAGGGTTTAAGGAGTTAACTGTCAGATACCAAGGGCTTGGTGGTGGAGGTGGTTTGAGGCTGGGAGGTCAGACCCCAGGGAGGTGTAGTGGTGATCAGAGGGGGCCTTGGCGTTCATGCAGATGTGACAAATGTTTACTGACCACTAACTAACCAGCTGGCTTGTTCATGCCAGCTCATTAAATTCAATACTAACTCTGTCAAGCACATGGTGTCGGGGAAAACCTGCCTCGACCTGCTCGAGCTCAGGACCATTTGAGGAACTGATGCATGAAGCTGACAGATGGAGGTCACAATATCAGCCCCGCTCTGATAAAGCTGTCCAAGTGCGGGGCTTTATGTCTCTGGCCAAACGGACTGCTTCATATTCCATTCAGTGAGGCCCGCCCACGTGTCTAATCACCAGCCTAGGAGGGTGACTGTGGACCTCCCACAGGAGTGGGCTCCTGACCTCATCTCCCAGAACTGGCCGGAAGCAGCCACCCTGCAGGCAACAGATCCCAGAAAGGGGAGGAAGTATTGGCAGGCCCAGCTCATTACTTCTCCTAGAATTACTGCTTAGAGATGCCTCGCCTCTTCCCTTGAGGAAGTGATGGAGAGGATGAGGCCTGAGAGTGAACAGCCTGGGCTGTCCCCCACCTTCTCCCCACGCATGTTAGAGCCACTCATGGCCTTGCCCCACCCCCAGCGACACTGGCCTGGTCTGGGGAGGGAGCCAGACACTGACTGATGTTTTGTCCAAGTGCCCCAAGTGATGCTAAGGTGCCATCAGTATCAAGTAACCACCCTTGGGAGATCCTCTCCTGAAAACGGGATGGCAGGGATGTCCTCCCTAAGGGTTGGAGTGTTCCTATCTCACAAGCAGGGAAACAAGCGCTCAGGAACACCTCGCCCCAGGGCCAGAGCCAGCAGACAGACTTGTAAGGATGAGGAATGGCCGCGAATGGACCAGCTCTCTCCAAATATTGGTGGACTTGTGGGTTGTCAGCCAGCTTGGAGCCAGATCGGCGAAAGCAGCAGTCCTAGAGTCTCCTGGGGGGGGGGGGGGGGGGGCTTGTTGAAATGTGGCTCACTGAGCCCCACCCCCAGAGTTTCTGATTCAGAGGGAGGGCTGGGTAGCCGTGGGAAGAGAAGACAGGCCAATTTGGTTTCTAGCCATGGCTTTGCGACCTACTAGCAGGATAACCTTGCCTGGCTCACTCACCCTCTCTGAGGCTCAGCTTCTTTGTTTGTCAAATCCAGATCACAGGAGGAATGACTCATGTGTTTCGGATGACCTGGACGGGGACACACGAAGCTCCTAGTGCGGTGCGTGGCACACAAGAGGAATGGGGATAAACTATGTTAATTATCATTTGTAGATATGCTAGCTAGGGATGGCTCCTTTGAAAAGACTGGGAAGAGGTTTTGGATTCAGGCAAGAATACCCAGAGGCAGAACACCAAGGAGAGAATGAGCCAAGCCTTAAAGGAGGCAGGGAGGGGAGCCAGAAACAGAGCATAAGCCAGTGCACACAAGTGGCAGAGGGTGGGGGTCTGTTGCAGATCTGGCTGAGAGAGGGGCTGGGATTCAAAGGCACCCAAAATAGAACTTCCTCCTCCCCAAGTTCACAACTCACTCTGCCCGCCCCCCCTTCTCTCTGGGCCATATTCCACATGCCTCTGTCCTGGCTCATTTGTTAGAACTGCCCCCCCTCAAGGCACCCCCACCCCTGCCCTAGGGACTCAAGGAATCTGAGCAATGTGTCCAATTCTTGTGCTGGAGGAAAAGAAGCAAAATTAAAGGGGGAAAATGCTCTATCTATGCCTGTGTCTTTGCATGACTTCCCACAGCCCCCCTGGTCCTCCTCTCCCCCACGAGATGGCCATTCCGAGTCAGCATCTGGTTAGAAGTATCCAAACCAACAGGGACACCAACGGCCCACTTCCCCTCATCCAACGACAAAGCTGCTGTCTCTGCCAACCCAGGCCCCTTCCCTGTTTCCTAACTAGACTCAGTGCTCATCTCCCTGAACTGAACTTCCCTTGATTACAAGAGTTTCTCCCCCCATGTGCACACCCATCCATCCATCCATCCATCCATCCCGCGAGCCTTCACCACATACCTACTCCGTGCCTAGGCACTGTGCCAGACAGCAGGGTTTGCAGCATGAAGAAGGCACAGCCCCTGACCTGCCCTGTGGGCTAAGGAAGAAGCACAGGATCTGGAGCTCATACTGTGCAAAGGAGAACACGAGGCCCCTTGTCATGCTCTTCAAGTTCTGGCTCATGCTCTTTAACCCCCTCTTCTAATGTGAGAAGAGACCTCACAGCCACTGGTGGGATACACCAGATCTTCCTTCTCTCTCTCCCTGGCACACACACAAAACACACCAAAGAAAACATGTCCATATCAGACGCAGGTAACACACTCCGTGGTTCCATGTCGCTTGCCATTCTGCAGATTTTAGAATTTGAGCGTCAGCACGCACGTCTTCTTCAGTGACTGTCTTGACCCCTCTATCGGACATCTTTTTAAAAAAAATTTTTTTTACATTTATTTTTGAGAGACAGAGACAGAGCACAAGTAGGGGAGAGGCAGAGAGAGAGAGAGACACAGAATCCAAAGCAGGCTCCAGGCACTGAGCTGTCAGCACAGAGCCCAATGCAGGACCCAAACCCACAAACTGCAAGACCATGACCTGAGCCGAGGTCGGAAGTTTAACCAGCTGAGTCACCCAGGAGCCCCTCTCTATTTGGCATCTTAACTTTGACTTGCTTGGATCTCCCAGGCACTGGAGATACAGAGAAGAATAAAATATTCCTGGCTGAATCCTGGAGATCCAAGTCTAGTGGGAGAGCCAGGCACTTAACCAGATAATCATAATACAATATGGGACACACAAGCCAGACATCGTGATGTGAGCAGAAAGCGGCATCTCATATGTCCCAGTCATTGACAAGGAGGATACCAGGGGAGGCTTCCTGGAGAAGGCAATGAAGAGAAGCAGTAAGTCTGAAGTGGAGCCTGTGCGTTGGCTTAGTGCCTGCCATTCCAGGTCACCTTAATCACTTCCTGCTGACTTGCTCCCTTCCCTCCCTTGCCCCTCCATCTCAGAATGCCCAGGACATTGGGGCTTTTGGAAAAATGAATCCATGTCCATGTGGTGTGACTGTAGGTGGATTTTTCCCCCTACTTTTATTTAGAGTTAATGTTATAATACCAATAACTACTTATGTAATAAAAGCTAAATTTATAAAGTGAGAAGCTATTTCCCCTGGCTATTTTTAGCTGGTGCCCAGATACCCGCCTTGGCCTTTCGACTCTACCACAAACGAAGGCCAGAGTGGAGATTTCAAATGCAGCACCACCACTCCTTGGTAGCTGAAAAAATAGCTCCTGGCACCCCAAAGAGGGCAGGGCTTCAGCAGACTGGAGAGCAGAGAGTCAGAGCTGCACCGGGCTCTGCGAAGAAGGCGGAAGAAGGCACCTAGCTGCGAGTCAAGGGCCTCGGGAAGCAGGGTGGGGACGAGGTTGTCACACTATGCTTTCATCTGGCACGCTCATCCAAACAGCTCGTGAAAATCATTGTTCACGTCAAGACTGAAGGCGAAGAGAAAGATGCAGGTTTTCACGTGCACTGGAGCTGGGGAGAGCTGGAAACCCTACCAGCCCTTGCTAATATGACCTGAGATTTCCTCTGCCATGAACAGTCTGCCCTGATATTTACGCCTGGTTGAACCAACTGAAGCCAACCCCGCTTTCTCTGGAGATTTGATGAATTCTTCAAGGGGCTACATTTTATTTCGCTGAGTGCTAGCTCAAGAACCCTGGCCCCGAGACTCCTTTCTGAGAAGCAGCAAAGACCTCAGGGAGAGGATGGGGTTGAGACTCTAGAAGTTTAGCTTCTGAACTTGGCTCTGCCTCTGACTCACTATAGGGCCTTGGGAAAGTTACCTTCTTTGAGCCTCACCTTTCTCGTCTGTACAAAGAGAATATGACAGAACATACCCCATCATGGAGTCATGAGGAGTAACTGATAATTCAGGAATAATACTGTATGTCTGATACAGGGTATTGTACAAGGAAAATATTTAAAATATCTCGTAATATATTTTGCCCCTGGGAAATCCAAGTGTTTCATTTTTTTTCCCTTTCCTTTCTCTCGAACCTTCTAATATCAGAACAAAGCCATGACATTATTTTCCCCAGGCAAATAACACAGAGGACCCCCCCCACCCCCACCCCCGGAACACAAAAGTCAACAGAGTTGGGAACGGCCGCAAAGAGGTAACGCTATTTTCTCCAGTCAGGAATAAAGAAAAAGCCTTTCTAGGACTAGGAGGGAAATGAAGTAAATGGCCAGGATTTCACTCCCTTCCCCATCTGGGGGCTGAGGAGGGAGACATCATTAGAAATGACCCAATTATGGATGCCTGGGAGGCTCAAGTCAGTTAAGCATCCAGATTCTTGGTTTCAGCTCAGGTCATGATCTCATGTTTTGTGAGTTCAAGCCCTGTATTAGGCTCTGAGCTGACAGCACTGAGCCTGCTTAGGATTCTCTCTCTCTCTCTCTCTCTCTCTCTCCCTCCCTCCCTCCCTCCCTCTCTCTCTCTCTCTCTCCCTCCCTCTCTCTCTCTCCCTCTCTCTCTCTCTCTCTCCCTCCCTCCCTCTCTCTCTCTCTCCCTCTCTCTCTGCCCCTCCCCACTCATGCTCTCTTTCTCTCACTCAAAATTAAAAAAAAAAAAAAAAAAAAAAAAAAGAAATGACCCAATGACTTAGAGAATTCCAGAACAGGGAAATGCCATGTCCCTTGGAGAAGCCCCACCTTCAGCAGGGCTCAGAGAAACATGGCTCTGCCGCAGGAAGGTTAGCAAGCACCAGGGGCTGCCCTCAGGCCCACCCATTTACAGTCCTCATATCCAGACAACAGCTGGACACCGGAATCCTCCAGGGACAGGCAGGTGTCCCAGGAGAGCCAAGGGGCCTGAGGAAGCCAAAGCTTGAGCAGCGGGTGCCAGGTTTCCCTTCAAAAGCCCTGGGACAAGACCAGACACGGCCCCTTCAGTGGATTTTAGCACAGGGGTTCCAGAAGCCGAGGGAACACAGAACAAGTCAGTGGATATCACAGGGACCCTGTGGCCCCAAGGTCCCCACGGGAAGACACCCTCACAGGGAGCCTGAATTGGGACTTCACTGAACCAGGAGCCATTGTCTCACATCAGAACAGGCTGAAGCACCTTTATTTATCAAGCTAAGATTTGTATTGCAAGTTACCAATTCAGGACATAATTGTTTTTTCCCGCACATGGGAGTTGGATATATTTTCACTTCCTATTTCTGTAAGGCTTCAGTAAACATTAGCTGCTATAATCCTCATCATCGTTAACAAAATAAGCTGTTCTCAGATTGACACGGAGGGAGACCAGAGCAAAAACAGCCCCACTTCTTTTGGAGCTGATTCCTAGGAGGGCTGAGGGTGGCTGGCTGGAGGCGAGGGGCAGGGAGGGGAGGAGAAGGGTGAGGGGCAGCCTTTGGGCTTGACCCCTTACCATAGTATTTACCCTGTCCTGTTCTTATCGATGAATTCTTCAAGGGGCTACATTTTATCTCGCTGAGTGCTAGCTCAAGAACCCTGGCCCCAAGACTCCTTTCTGAGAAGCAGCAAAGACCTCAGGGAGAGGATGGGGTTGAGATGCTAGAATTTTAGCTTCTAAACTTGGCTTCTAATGTTAGCTTCTAAAGCCTCCCCTTTCACCCAGGTTTGCTGCTAACTCATCCTGTCCACTCCTCTGCATCTGCCTGGCCTGTGAGGTGGGGGCTGCTGGGCTTCTGCCCTCCCTGCTGGCTCCCTGGCCATGGTTATGAGCCAGAGCTGGGGAGTTCGGCTGCCTGAGCACAGATCCTAGCACCGCTTCCATCCGCTGTCCTCTCTGGCAAGTGACTTTACCTCCCTGTGCCTCAGTGTCCCCATCTGAGAATGGGAATCAGAGCAATCTGCCTCATAAGGTTAACTGGGTGGGGGAGGGGGTTAAATAGTGGGCTTGTATATGGTGACGAGGGCATGCCTAGCAAGCCCGGCATGGACATTAACAATTGTACACTTTCTCAACGAGATTTTCCACGACCATTTTAAACAACCCCTCTCCCTCCCATTTTCCACATGGACTTACTACCATGAGACACTATCCACTTTTGCATTCTCTCTCTCCTTGAGATGTCTTTGTCCATCACTCAGTGCCGTATCCACAGGGCCTAGAATCATTCCCTAGCACACAGAGGGCCTTTGTAATGAAGAATGAATTCCTACGAAACTTTACTAACTTACAACCTTAGGCAGATTATGGAATGCCACATGCCTCAGTTTACTCATCTGGAAAATGGGGTTTGTGCCTCTATCCCCAAATTGATGTCAGGATTAAATCCGATAACGTTTGTGAACATGCCCATTCCAACCCTCAGTACACGATGGATGGATGGGTGCACAAGGCTTGGCCTGACTCAGGCAGGGCCTGCAATGGTTAATTCCAGACTCTCTTCCCATCCCCCACGCAAGGCAAGGCTGGACCGAAGGCCAACTGGCAGCTGTCCAGGTAGAGGATAAATGTCAGAGGTGGGTGCCTGCGGGGCTGCCCTGGTCCTGATACGGGGTCTTGACCCAGGCAGCTGGAGTCTCTCCTCACCCCCTCCTGCTGAGAGGCACTGCCTAGGCCTGCAGCATTTGGGAGAGAGCGCAGGAGCTGAGCGGTGGGAACCTCCACCCGCCTGGGTCCCACGCCACATCCTGGCCTTGGGGGAGGTGGGCCCGAGGCCTGGACTTGCCTCCCAGCCATTCCCGGGCGGCCTGCTCTCTGGCCGGCCCAGCTGTGCTGACTGAACTCGAGGGCTGTAGGGGCAGCTCTGTCCCTCAGCACTGCCCTGTCCCCACACACACGAGGAGGAAGACGCCGGCCTCAGCACAAGGAGGGTGTGGGATTTAGAGCCCAGCTCTGTGAGCCCTGAAGCCCACCTGCCTTCCCAGCCTGCGGGAGGGAATGTGTTCAAAGGCAAATGAGCCTCCTGCGGCCAAGTCACAGAGGGGACACAGTCAAGAGCAGATTCCAAGCAGGGGTTTCCTCCTCCTTCTCCAATTTCTCACAACTCCCCAGCTTTCCAGCAATTTCCCCTAGCATCCATCCCGCTGACGACTGACCCAGAAAGAGATGAAAACAGATAGACACCCAAGCCTAGCATGGATGGTGAAGATGAGTAAGTGAGACCCAGTGTCTGTCTTGTGGATTCATTCATTCCACAGTTATGTACAGAACCTCCACTCTGAGCCAGGCACCGCACGCCGTAGGCATGTGGTGGTGAATAAAACACTCATTAAAACTACTCTCAGTCGGGGAAGAGGGGAAAACTGGTGAGAAGGTCAGGGAGGGACAGCGTGCTGGGCAATTGCTGCACAGGGCACAGTGGGCATATAGGTGAGGGGTCTGTAACACAGGCTGGGGAAGGAGGCAGAGCCAGGAATCCGGGAAGGGTGATACCACTGTGGACAATACAACATCTGGGGGGACAGTGCAGGCACCGAAGAATGGAGAAATGATATCCCTCACCTGGAGATTGCTGTCTCCAGGGTGACGGTGGCCTTAACTCCCATCGTGTCAGTCTTCAGGGATTTTCATTAGAAAGTAAGCCCTCCGGGGCACCTGGGTGGCTCAGTCAGTTAAGCGTCTGACTTCAGCTCAGGTCATGATCTCACAGTCCGTGAGTTTGAGCCCCGCATCAGGCTGTGTGCTGACAGCTCGGAGCCTGGAGCCTACTTCGGATTCTGTGTCTCCCTCTCTCTCTCTGCCCCTCCCCTGCTCACACTCTGTCTCTCTCAAAAAAATAAATAAACATAAAAAAATTAAAAAAAAAAAAAAAGTAAGCCCTCCAAGGGCAGGGACATGGTCAGTCTGCATGCTCAGAACTTAGAATAATGATGGACACATGTGAATATACCAGTGAGCATATGAACTCCCCGAAGGGAAGGTCACTATTGACCCCAAAGAGCACATGCTCCCTTCTGATCTCACTGGCATTCACGAAAATTCTCTTGCCCAATTTCTCACATGTTACAACTCTCTAAGGTATCTTCTCAGCCTCCAACACAGGTGTCTTTCCCAGGCACAGACAGTGAGGTCTGTCTGTCCCCCAAAGTGCCACCAGCTTCCCCACAAGGTCACACTCCTTCCAAAAGCCCTGGGCACGGCGATGAGAATCGCATGCCAATGAGGACAAAGGCCAGAAAGAAGAGGAAGTTGGCAGCAATGTCCACACCTGGGTCTCTGCAGAGAAACACGGTGCTGCTACCACAGCCAGCCATGGGCACACTGCTGGCCCATGCACACACTGTGCCCCAGCCCTGCCACGGAAGGCATACACACAGGAGGCACCAATTAGAGCGCTCGGTTCAGATACTACCACGGAGCTGGCCCCTGGGCCAACTGCCCAAACACCAGCCACTCTTGATTCCTTCTCAGCAGGAGACTGCAAAGAGCCCAGGTTCCCCTCAGTTTTCACTCAGACAATACTTAATGAGGGCCTACTATGCGCTAGACCCAGTCTCTGGAACTAGGAATGCACAATGGGCCTTGTCTGAGTCCCTGCATTCTGGAAGCTCATAGTTTAATGAAAGACAGGGAGAACAGTGGTTTTCAAACACTGTTTCAAACATGCTACATCCGGGATGGGTCTTCGGGGCCATCAATGAGGGAGAATCTCACCTCCCTGAAACTGGGGGGAAGAGGGGCTAGAGAGATGACAGAAGTGGTGGTGCTTGAACTGAGTCTTGAAGGAGGACTAGGTTTTCCCCAGGTACCATTCTTTGGGCAGAGGGAGGGCAAGAGCTTAAACGTAGGCTGTGAGAGGTGGGGTGCACAGATGTGGTTCAGAGCTTGGTCATGAAGGGGACCACCCTCCTTGGATTCTGCAATTGACCAGGATTTTCCAAATTTCCCTTCGGTCCATCAAAAGAATCCATTTTCAGACCAAGGAGGTTAAGGGGAAGCACACTTCACACAGAGACGGAGGCAGTTGGGCAGCCCAGGTGCAACCCCCACATGCCATCAGGCACAGGGGTGTCTCGACAGACCCCCACGCAGAGAGCCAAGGTGCGGGGGGGGCCACTGTTTCCCAGAGCAATCATGTGCTACTCCATAAGCTCAGATGCAAAAATAGGACTCTGGGGAAGATTACCCCACTCTGCTCCAGAATGGCCATACCCTTCCATCTTGGGATGTCACTCCTGCTGTGTGTGTGTGAACGAACTCCGCTCCAACTTCCTCTGACATGCCCCACAGGGGACTCCCACACTGCTGTTGGGAGGCACAGGATACCGGCAGTGGGGGCTGGCTATCCTTATGGTGACCATTTTACAGAGGAGAAAACTGAGGTTCAAGAAGCAAGGCCACTTGCCCCAGGACAAACTGACGACAGACCATGTCTAGAACCCCAACCCCAAATTCTCGGCACAGAACTCTCCTTTCCCGCGAGAGAACAGCAGCAGACACACCCTGCTTTCGTTCTTGGTTTCCCTTAAGTGCTTTCTCCTGAAGGCAGTATTGACAGAAATGACAACTACAAAAAATGTAATTAAAACAAAACAAAACCTCCAAAAACTCTTAGCTAAGATTCATTAGTGAAGATTTCCCTAAATATTGTGAGTTTTGCAAAGGCTCAGGCTAAACCACCTCTGTTTTTGGATGATGTTCCCTAATACTCCAGAAACAAATTCACGACTTCTGGTCTTTGCCTCAGATTTTCCATCTGATGCCTGGAGAATACTTAGAAATGCTGTTTGAAAAAGAGAAGGTGCTTCCAACCGTCAGTCAGAAAGGTTCTGATCTGCCAAGTAGAAGGTCTAAGAAACTGAGTGTGTGGACAAAATCACTATATACCTGCCATCAGTAGGCTCTTTCCTGAGACCCAGTGAGAAAAATCAGCAGCCGTGGCAAAAACAAACAAACAAACAAACAAACCTGCTGGTGTCCAGGGATTTGGGAATTTTAGGAGGATCGGGTGGTATTTCTGGATGTCCTCCCGGAAGGAAGAGCTATCGGCCATGTCAGCTCTACAACTTGAGGATTCTGTTGGAAATGCAAAAAGAGACGGAGAGATTTGAAACTCCCCCCAACCCCGCAAATGACATCTCTCCACTGAGATGCTCACCTTTGGAGGCACCTGCTTTTCGACATGGTCCTAACTTGTCACAGAACGGGGCCTGTCTTGTAAGTTATGAAGCCATGACTTACAGAAGGCAGGGAGCCCAGAAACTCCCAAGGGCGCAAGACGAAGGCTCTCAAAAGTCAAAAAACATGTGTACCAACTGTTGGTTATTTGGCTAAGTTATAACCAGATACCGAGGGCTGGCCCTACAACCACCTCCTCCCACTGCTGACCAGACACCTGGCCAGCAGGCAGAAGCTGGATCAAGACACATGTCTGATGGGGGAAGGAAACCAGGTGCCTTGAGCCAGGTCTGGTACACACCTCCAATATTCGCCAACACACTCAGGCCTTCGGGACACACATAAAATGTGAGCCCATTAGAAACCGGAGGTTTGCAAAGAGAAATAACTTGCCCTGGACCATTCAGTGGCCGTAGAGCAAGACCAGGTCTCTCACCGCATTCTGCCCAAGAAGGGCCGTGACTGCTGAATATGGTGCTCGGCTGTGAGATGAAAGGGGTGCACAGACCCACCCCGGCTGCGGGGCACGCACACCTGTCAGAGAACGTGCCAGCTGGACACTCGGCACCAACGCTATGTGCACCCATGTTCCTGCAACTCCCAGAGGCCCAAGTCCAGCCCCACATGCCAAATGACACCCATGTCAGGGCTGGGTGTTGGTGTAGGTCCAGCATCTGCTGACGCCACACTCAGTGTGGACAGGGGAGAGGAAAGCTGGCTGCTTCTACAGCCCCCCTAAGGAACAACGCCCGTTTTAAATTCACACCGAGGCTCTGCGTGGGTAAGCAGCATCCCTGACCAGAACTTCCCCTTGGCAGGTCAGCCACCTGGGCTCCACCCAAAGCCATGCCCAGGCCCCCTCTCGCCACTGCCCCCTACCGGCCAGGCAGTGGAATAACCTGGTTCTGGAGAAAAAGACTGGCAAATCCCAGTTTCTTTTATCTTCCGCTCCTACTCTCGCCCAGCTGGCCTGCCTCCAGAGTCCAACCGTTCGGAAAACGCCCTGGTAGGAGAAATGTGCGTCTGGGCCCTGCCTGGAGCTGGCTCCCCATGACCCGCCTTCCGTGGCACCTTCTCTTGCTGAGAAGGCCTCAGCGGGTCCTCTCTGGCTCACGCGTTCCTCTCTTCCAGCTCATCCTGCCTGCAGGAGCTGGGAGGCCTCTCCTGCGTGCGGACATGAACCCTCTGTCCTGAATCTGCAGAACCACCTCTGTCAGGGATTTGGGGCTTGTTTTCTTAATTAACTGAAAATGCTAACACGGGAGCCCGGACGCTGGCAGGAGCCTGGCCTTCAGCGGCTGCTGGAGAAAATTCTTGCTTTGAAATCTGGATCCCTCACATCTCCCCTCATGCCCCGCACAGGATGTCAAAACAAACTGGGCCACCCGATCGTGGGGCACAGGGAACGAGCAGGATCGGATTTCAGGGCCAGTGACGGATTTAGCTACAGGCGGCTTCAGTGTCCAACTCATGAGGAGATCTTGATTTCCCAAAATGGCTCAGCTAAACCCCAAAAAAGCCACCTGCTGCGGCAGAGGCTCTCTAGGGGAAGAAAGAAGAGGTCACGGGGTTTATGCCAGTGCTGTGTCCTGAGTGCTTGCCGCCTGCCTGGCCGGCACGGAGCTGGGACTGGTGAAGATAGCCAAGTCCTACTGATTCCTGCCCTTGAAGAGATAAGGCAGGAACAAATTGCTAAAGTGTAGCACAGGGAGGGTCTCTAGCAGGGCAAGTACAAAGTGACAGGGTCACAGAAAAGAAGGGCAACTCCCCATATTGTAAAGGGCTGGGGGTGGAAGGTCATGGCCGGACACAAGGAGAAGCACCTGATCCGCACAAGGAGTCAAAGTCTAAGGATCATATAGGATGCATGAAGGGGGGAGGTGGAGGGAGGCGGAGGGGACCCACGGGGAAAGGCTGGGAGGCATAAAGAGAGAGCATGTTGAGGAAGGGCAGGCAGGGCAGGATGGCTAGAGAATGGGGCTTCTGGGGGCACCAGAAGGACTCTGCAGAAGATGCCCCTGGAGATGAAGAAAAGGGCAGGCCCATCATGTCAGGGGGAACATGGCAGGACATGGGGAACCAGCAAATGTTTTTCAGCAGGAACGAACTCCATCTGGGGCAGGGGTGGCCTAATCTAGCCCACTGCCCGTTTTTGTAACTATGGTTTCTTTGGCACACCCACACATTTACATATTGTCCAAGGCTGCTTTGGCACTTAAGCGATTGCAACAGAGACCGTGTGGCCCCCAAAGCCAAAATATTTGCTCTCGGCACCTTCACAGAAAATGTTTGATGACTCCTAATGCAGACGAATGACAGGGCAGAGAGTTCCAGAGAAAGGAAGACGGATGGCCGCTCAGGGTCCAAGAGAGTGAAGATACACAGTGGCGTCACTCATCCAAAGTAGGTGTGACTACAGGCTTCCTCACAGCAAGACCCCAAACCTCAGCAGCAGGAGGAAGAGGAAATGGAAGAAGAAGAGGTCTGGTCCCTGGGTCTCTTGTCCCCAGCTACCTGCATTGGTGGGACGTATGATCCTCAGAGTGTGCTCGTCACCCAGCCCCGTCCAGGAACCAAGGCACCAGGCCAGCAGCGTGTGCCTGTGGGCTGTCGGGGTAGCAAGCCCTGAGTCACAGGGACCCTGCTTCAGCTTTCTCACCTAACAGCTGGACCCTGGGAAAGGTCTGAAATTCTGGAAAGACCAGAGAACACCCCTCTGTGAGAGGAAATCACACGGTGGTCCCAGGAGGCGCCACACTCACCTTTCTCAGCCTTAGCGCTTGTCCCATCTGCAGAGGCTGACAGAGGAGTATCCTTGAGCTTCGGGTCAGAGACACTGTGTTGGAAGTGGGGGTCCCAGCTCCTAATTCAGGGTCTTTCCTCTTTCCTGACTTGCACATCCTGAGTCTCTGCACTGGGCCCTCAATGATCCTGTACCTCGGGGGGCTGGAAGATCAGCACCCCTACTCTGCTCTGCCTGTGGTGGAGTCTGGCTCACTCTGCCCAGAAGAGAGGGGGATGGCTGAACCATCTCCTCCTGGGTCACCCTCCCCGCACCTCTTCCTTTTCACTCTAGATCAATGTAGCCTTTCTTCATCTTTGGTACTTTGGGCCTTCCAAGCTCACCACGCAGAGCCCAGCTTCAGAAACAAAGCATTAAAAGTTAAACACTATCATTTGAGGAAACCGCTTCGTGCCAACTTGCACAGAAACATAAACTCAGGACTAAACTCTCAGGCCAGTCGTAGGTTATGG
This sequence comes from Prionailurus viverrinus, assembly GCF_022837055.1. Lineage (NCBI taxonomy): Eukaryota > Metazoa > Chordata > Mammalia > Carnivora > Felidae > Prionailurus > Prionailurus viverrinus. The sequence continues at coordinate 38,253,380 of NC_062565.1, read as the reverse complement.
GATAGCCATTCAGACAATTCAGAATGAATGCATTCAGCTTTTAGGTTATCATTCAAATGGAAACAGAAGGGAACCATTCTTAAGAACAAGAAGTTTCTCAAATAGTGTTCTCAACACTCTCCCGTCAAGGGTCTCTGGGCCCATCTGAAAGACTCTACAGGGGTTGAGGACCCAGGTTGTGCAGTGATGTTGGCCGGCACCTTTCCCAGTCCTATGTCCCACCAGAAGAATTGGCAAATAGGAGGCAATTAGCTCAACTTGGTTGAGCAAAACACATGAATGAATGAATGAATGAATGAATGAATGAAGTGAATGAATGAATTAAATCGAATCAAGATGTTCAAGTCCTGGTTCCACAGTTTACAGCCCTGTGTCCTCAGGCAAGGTCCTGCACCTCGCTGAGCCTCGGTTTCCTCATTTGTAAAAATCTCCCAAATTACAGGCATACCTCAGAGTATTGCAGGTTGGGTACCAGACCACTGCAGCAAAGCAAATACCACAATACAGCGAGTCAAATGAGTTTCTTGGTTTCCCAGCGCCTATGAAAGCTATGTTTACACTACACTGTAGTCCATTAAATGTACCATAGCATTATGTCTAAAAAAACAATGTACACACCTTAATTAAAAAATATTTTATTGCTAAAAACTGCCACCCATCATCTGAGCTTTCAGGGAATCATAATAACCGCCTGCAGATCACCATGACAAACATAATCATAAAAGTCTGAAGCATTGTTGACAATTAAATGTGAAATTTTTTCAAACGTGACACAGAGACACGAAGCGAACAAATGCTGCTGGGAAAATGGCACCGATAGATCTGCTCTGCGCAGGATTGCCACGAACCTTCCATTTGTTAAAAAAGAAAAATGCAATTATCTGCAAGGGGCAATAAAATGCGGTATGCCTATGTTCACGACTCAAAATATTACAGCAAGAACTACACAAGATGGTCCCCATAAAGCCCTTGGCACAGTGATTGGCACATTCAAGATACAGAATATATGGCAACAGTTTTTGTTGCTTTTCAAAAGCGGCTTTAATCCCATATTTAAAACATCTTTCCCGATCCTCACAGGCTCCCAATTCCGTCATTCCATTTTTGTATCAATAACCCCCCAGTTAGAGCCTGGCACAAGCCGGGGAGCAGGAAGGAGCCGTTGGAGCAGACTTCAGCAGAGAGCTTCTGGCATCCAGAACTCACTCATGGCCCCGGGGAAGTGTGGGGACTGAGGCTGCTACTATATCCTGCCTCTTCCCTGGGAGGCCACCCTTGGGCACAGACTCCAGTTTGCCAAACTGCAGCTGATATTCAAGGCCAGGGAGCTCACCTGTGCCCATGCCGAGGCAGGGGCGTCATTTGCTCTGCAGAGGTGGGGTGCCAGTTCAGACCCATTCTGCCCACTGCACAGACCTCTCCTCACATTCCTTCTTGCACTAAGCCCGGGGCCGCGTGAGTCTCCCCCCAGGGTGGCGTTCCCAGGCTCCAGAAGAACAGGCCTCCATTCTTCCCTGCCCTTGGCAGACCTGCCTCCTCCCACTACGGCACTGCCTGCTGCTGCTCACAACAGCTGCCCCAGTCCAAGGGGCCAACACAGACCTCTTTGGGGCCTGGAGAACAAGCCCAGGGCCTGGTGTGTCCCCTCAGCCCAGGAGGAAGAGGAATTGGCCTGAGTCTCCTGCTGAGATAGAATCCCAGGGTAGGTCACTCCATTCACCCTCAGGCTGCAAGTACCGTTTGGCCTCAGGCATCTTTGCATACAGCCTTGGCTGGCCATGCTTTGTTTTCCCCAAATGAGAGAGAAGTCTGACATCAGCCCCTTCCTGATCTTCACTACCCCAACCCACCCCTCTCCGGACCAGGCTCCAGATACTTCTAGATGTCAACCCTCAGTTCCTCACCTCAAGGGTGACAAACAGTGGGAGGAGAGGCTGGAGGCCATCCCCCACCCAAGACTCACTACCCACCGGGAATCCCAGCCCCACTTCTGCCTCCTCCTTCCCACATTTGCCCATCAGATTCCATCCGGCAACAATCACCAAACTCAACCCCAAATCAGCAGTCCGCAAAGACGAGGAGGATGAAACGTGGGTTTCTTTCACTTACCAAGTTTATCCAGCTATTTTTCCAACTTTCTTTTTAGGGATCCTGAGCTCAGCCCTTAAGAATGATTCTTGTATGTCCCAGAGCCAGGGCTGGGGGGTGGGAGGCAGGGGCCACAATGGGGGGCTGATGACAGAGAGTCCTTTCTCCGGCATGGATTCCTGGGGGATATGCACTTGATTCAAAGCAGTCTCCCTCCTCCAGAGGGTCCAGCACTCAAATCCAACCCAGGAGGGTCCCAGCTGCAGCCCAGCAAGGCACCCAGCAGGGGAGGCAGGGCCCCATAGTTTGTGGCTGCCTTTCTTAAAGGGACAGCCTGCCCCTGAGAGCCTGTAGGGAAAAGCTAGACAGGAAGGAGTGAGCAAGAACCAGCCAGCTTTCTCCAGGGAAAAGCTGTGAACAAGCACCAGGATCCTGGCTTGGTGCTTGCATAATCCTGACGACTTGACAGGCTTGTCCCCTCTCCTGATGTGTGGGACACCGAGGCAGAAAGACCCTTCTCCAGGGTAAGGCTTCCCCCAAAAAGGTCCTCCCTCAGGGCTGAACTCACCCACAAACAGTGTAATAACCAATAACAAATAATAGTCACTATGTGCAAGGCATTTGCCTAAGTGCTTTGCCCAAAGGAACTCTGGTCCCCAAACTTTAGGATGTAGGTATTGTTACCGGTCCCATTTACATCTACATACCGTTCCCATTTACATTCCTCCCATTTCCCGGAGGAAACCGGGACCTAGAGAGACTAAGTCACTGAGGTCTCACAGGTAATGAATGGAAACATCAGGCTTTGAACTTAAGTGGTTCTACCAGCACTCAATCACCAAGCTTTCTCTAGAAGGAACTATGGGAGCACCACTACAACAATCAATTGCAGGTGGAGCACCTGCCAGAGTCAGGTTCATGCCACAGAAAAGGCATCATGAAAGACAAGGTGTCTGCCTTCTAAATGCTCCCTGGAAGGAATTACCCAAACAGTAACCTCAAATTTGTCTGGAGGGTGGTATCACTGTGCTTGTTCTTGCCTTTATGGGTTTCTTTATTTTCCACACTTTCTGAAAGCAGCTATTCCGTTTATAAACAGAAAACAAAGATTCCACCTCCTACCTCCTGCTCAAATATTTCAAATGACCAAGACTCTATAGAGCAGGATGACTTAAGTATTCTACATGGATTCTAGAAGAAAGGAGAACAGCAAAATTAACAGGATCGTGCAGCAATGCCGTGAGTAAATCGAACTTCAGTATTGCCCATTACAAATCTATAGGCTGGTTTTTGATATAATTAAAGCAATAGCTTTTTCTTTCAGCCAAAACTAAAAATAAAAAGTGGGTTTTTTTTTTCTTCAAACCTGGTAATTTACAAAACTCAGTTAAGAACCAACACCTCACATGTTATTCCAGACCTTTCCTCATTTGATCACCAACCCCCCCACCCCTCTTCAGCTCCCCCTCACTTTGTCCCACCCACCCCACCCAGCAGCCAGGCCAGAATTCTAGGGCTTTCCCAAAGCCTATCCAGTACTCTGAGACTTGCTCATGCAATGCCTTCTGATTAGCACTTCCTTTTCATTTTCCCATAAAGTCCTTGACACCCTTCAAGACCCAGCTCACTTGTCACCGCTCCTATGGAGCCTTCCACCCCCACAAGCAGAACTGACTGCATCTTTCTCTGAGCTCTCACAAGCTTTGCTCCTGCGGAACATGCTATTAGAGCTGGCACCACGCTGTATTCAACTAAGTTAGTGTCTTTGTTCACTTTTCTTTCCCTAGAACCTAGCTCTAAAATATCTGTGGAACAAGGCAGTACATGATAATAATAATAATTTTGTTTGAAGGGCATGTACAGTTTCCCAGGTACTTCCTCCAACATATTTCATTTGGCTTCAAAACAATTGGTTGGGATGGATATCAGAAGTGTCAAATGTGGTCACTGAAGGAAGCGTGCAGTGCTTGAGGTCCTTGACACTCTGCCTTTTGGAGGTTAGGTTTGCCCGGATGGCCTTGAGGGGCTGGCCTGGCCCCTCAGCCTCACTTTCAGCTCAGCCAGACTGTATCCATCTCCTGGCCCTGCCCTCTGTAAGCTCACCAGTACTCCATCCCAACATCTCCTTGTCCTAGGCTCCCCCACCAGCCAGGCAGGGGGACACCAGAGGGCCATGGGCCTGGAGATGATGCTTCCCAGCTGGTGTGTACCATGCATTCTCTCCAGGTGAGTGAATGCAGAATGGCCAGGGCACTAATGAGGCCATAGCTTCAAGTGAGAACCAAGAATGATCTTGACAGTTTTATGGAACAAAACTCTGTCATGCAGCCCTCCTGTACCCAGCCAGGTAGCCAGTCCACCAACTGGGATCCCTGGGAGAGGGTGTGCACAGAATGTTAGAGCCAGAAGGAAACTTAAGAGATCCCCCTGTCCAACCCCCTTCCAGACAGCCAGGAAAATCGGGCACAGACTGGGGAGGGACTTGTCAGAGGCACAGAGAGAGATGGTGGCAAAGTGAGGGCTGACATCTGAGCCCTTTCTGATCCAACCAAGGAAAACACAACGTCGTACTAAAAGGAAGCCACAGAGGCCAAATTATTTTGCAGGATGTTCTTCAAGCGCACACCACACAAATGATTCTTGGATGCAACGGCACACACAGAAAACACTTAATAAAGAAAACACAGAGGAAAGTGTTCAGTAACCACCTTAAAATTTAGTACCTCTGGACACCAGGCCATGTTTTAACCCACCCATCTCCATAACCTCCCTTATGAGCAACGGGGGCATCTGGGTCTAAGTCTAAAACTATTTCTGCATTGACTTAGCAGAATGCATTGAAGTAGGGATACCACGAATGATGCTTTATTTCATCCGCAGGTAACACTGTTTACAGTTGTGACAGCTATTGGTACTTAGTCAAATACCACTGGTCCCCACCCCTCACTCCAGGCACAAAACAGATTGTACTTCCTGGCCACTTGTACTTGAGTGGAGCCACAGGTCTAATTCTGGCCCATGAGCTACAAGTAGAAGCTGAGTATCATGATGGTTAATTTTATGTGTCAATTTGGTTAGACCATAGTATCAGATATTTGGTTAAACTTGATTTCACTGTGAGGGTATTTTTTAGATGAGATAAACATTTAAATTAGTAGACTTGGGGTAAAGCAGATTACCCACCATAACGTGGGTGGGATGCATCTAATCATTTGAAAGCCTTAAAGAAAAGACTGGCATCCCCAAGGAAGAGGAAATTCTGCCTCCAGACAGACTTTGAACTTGAGCGGCAACATCTACTCTTCCCTGGGTCTCCAGCCTGCAGGGCTGCCCTGCAGATTTTGGATTTGCCAGTCCCACAACCAAATGAGCTAATTCCTTAAAACAAATCTAGATAGACAGACAGATAAAGTAGATAGAATAGACAGGTAGATAGGTAAGTAGATAGAACAGATAAGTAGATAGATAAGTAGACAGATGGATAGACAGATGGTAAGTAGAAAGATAGATGATAAGTAGATAGGTGGATAGATAGGTAAATAGGTTAGATTGGATGGATGGATGGATGGATGGATGGATAGATAGATAGATAGATAGATAGATAGATAGATAGATAGACAGACAAAGTAGATAGGTAAGTAGATAGATGGATAGATAAATAAGTAGCTGGTGGGTAGGTAGGTTGGTGGATAGATAGATAAGTAGGTAGGTAGGTAGACAGGCAGGCAGATAGATAAGTAGAAAGATAGAGGATGGATAAGTAGGTAGGTAGGTAGATAATTAGACAGATGATGGATAGATCAATAATACATACATACATACATATATCCTGTTGGTTCTGTCTCGGGAGAACCCTAATAGAAGTGTAATTAGTGGTCTAGAACATTGAATTGGCAGGACACAACCCCCTTTCTGGTTGGCACTGCGATCAACAACATTTAATGAGGTGCCTGTTCTGCCAGCCTGGGTTCCTGAGTGACTATAATGAGTAGAGGTCTGCACTAACTCACAACAAGCAGTAGCATGAGTAAGAAATAAACCTCTCTTGTTTTAAGTCACTGAAACTTGGGAACTATGTGTTACCACAGCATAATTTAACTTATACTGACTGAAGTACTGGCTGTTTGCCTTAGATCTGAGGTTCTGGTGTGTGAGGAAAGAAATCTGAAAAAGTAATGGAACCATAAAAGGATTTTGATCCTGGCTGGCCACTGAGTCCCAGAACACATGACTCCTCCCCTGCTTCCTTTAGTCTATCTTGGGATCCTGGGACGTCTTACCACACAATCCAAACACAGTTGTATAAACGCATCAAAGGTACAATCTCACTGGTGAAAGAAACTTCCCTAGAAAATGTTCAGAGTTCCGCTGAGGAATCTGACCCTGGGCCTGGAATGGGAAATTCTCCAAGGAACAAAAGTTTCCACTACGGCAACAAGAATGTTAAACACGATTTAAAAAAAAAAAAAAAAATCTTTTCTCAGTAAGAAAAATGAGACCATGAGTATTTATAAGCCAAAACCCAAAGGCCATCCCCTGGTTCCTGTGAGGTTTCCTGCTGTACGGGGCGAGTCAAGTGCATTAGAGAAGGTATTAGAAGGGAGCGGGATGTCCTTGGCTCAGTGCAGGTGGGTTAAGTGTGGAACCTTTGAGGAAATGCCATTATAGAGTGCTGGTGATTCTCCTTAGGAATCAAGGGTGACCTAGAGGCTCCTGGGACCCTGCATCTTTCTTCTCAATGAATAAACCCAGTTTCCTAACCTTAAATACACTACAGAGATAAATTCTAGGACACAATAAGATATAACAAACTTAAACTAGTATAGGAAGAATTTAACTTATTCCAGTGGCTCTCCACTGGGACAGTTTACAGGGACATTTGGCAACGCCTGGAGAGCTTTTTGGTTGTCACAACCAGGCAATACTACTGGCATCAAATGGGTGGAGACCAGGTGTGCTACTCAAAATCCTATAATGCCCAGGACAGCCCCCCACCCCCAACAAAGAATTATTCAGGCTAATACGAAGGTTGACAAACCCTGGCCCAGACTAAGTCCCTAGTTATTAGGGTGTGAAGGTTTTGAACAAAGAGAGAAAGAAATGCTCCAGAGTGAAATACTCCAATGTGGGGAAAAGACGATATACATATACATATTCATATCCATATCTACATTCATACACATATATAAACCAAAATTGACTGTACCACAGAAGCAACCTGAAAGGTAGCACAGTGCACATTGGTAGGGAAGTAACTTCCACGCTATCTCTCCCCTCCTCTGCTACTCTCCTGGAGTAGCAGCTCCATTATTTAGAAGTTGTCCTGAGATCTGCAAAGTGAGATAAGAAGCAAAGATTAGGGGTGAGGCTGGAGAATAAAGACAGCTGAACTAGTCAGCATCACAGACAGGGTGAGTTGCTGTGAGCACCAAGAGGGAAGAGAGAAGGAAGGTCAAACAGCAGGACTTCTGGCCAAGCAATCAACCTCTTTCAGAACAAAGGCTGTCCAATCTTCAATTTCAGATTGTTTGTGTTGTGATGTGAATGCTGTTGGTCTAGTTAACATCTGCTTCAGGCCTACTATGTGCCAGGCAGTGTTGGGAGTACATGACATGCAGTCTCACCAGATGCCCACAGCTGCCCTATGGGGGACACTGCTGTTACCCCACATTAGGGGTAAGAAGTCTGAGGCGCAGGGAATTTAAGCCACTCACTCAGAGATGCACCACAAAACAGCAGTAGAGACGGAACTCAGAAGCAAGTGGTCTGGCTCCAGATTCCGTGCTCTTCACTTCTGGGGTGCTCTGCTTATGACCCGCAGTAGCTAATAATCGTAACTAATTAGATGGGAATAGGGACTCCGAACTGGAGGTGACAGGAAATGTATGAGCCTCGACCTCTCACTTTGGAATCTCTAGACCAGCGGTTCTCAGACTTGAGTGTGGCCAGGATCATCTGGCAATCTTGATAAAACACCAACAGCTGTGCTACACCTCCCAGAGTTTGATTTAGCGGGTCTGGGCCGGGCCCAAGGATTTGCATTCCTAACAAGTTCCAGGTGATGCTGATTCTGCTGGCCCAAGGACCCCTCCTTGAGAACCTCTGTTCCCTTGGAAGGATATGGGGCTTCCTCCACTTGCGGAGGCTGGATTTGGCTAATTGAGGCTGCATCTCAAAGACAACGCGGCGCTGGTCACAATATAGCTGTGAATTGGAGAAGGCTAATACTGAAGAGAATGGCGGGAAGGGAAGAGTGAGTGTCAAGTAGATTTCAACCTGTAAGACTTCCTGGAGGAAGAGCCAAGAGGAGAGAAGAAGGAACAGTAGGATTATTGATTTGATAAGCACTCCAGAAAGCAGGGCTCAAGCATGTGAAGTCCCTCCCTAGGGGAAACTCGATCAATTTCAATTACCTGTGTCACCCGTAACTGCTGGGAGGGTGCCCCCTTTGTTGTTTGGTGAGTCCATCCATTAAGTCTGAGCAGCAAATTGTAACCAGCAGACACGCTCTTTCATGGAATGGGAAGCCGTGCAGAACAGGGGTTAGAAGAAAGATGAACAAGTTCAAATTCTAGCTGTAAGGCTGTGTGGTATGGACACTCCTTAAGGTTCTTAACCATTCTAAGCCTTAGTTTCCAAATCTGTAAAACAGAGCAACTAATAACCTAAAATTCAGAGTCGCAAACACCGATTGTATGTAACATGCTTGTTACAGTGTTTGCTCTACACCAAACCTCAATTAGAGCTCTATCAGTGGCCAGGGAATCCAGCCACAGTCAAAGGTAGACGTGCTCTGGGCTGCTCATTGCTCCTGCAGGAGCTGGGAGGTTGAACTTCAGAGCCCCCTCACCGTCCATTGTTTAAAAGATCTCCCATCCCTTGGGGCACCTGGGTGGCTCAGTTGGTTAAGCGTCCGACTTCGGCTCAGGTCATGATCTCGTGGTCCGTGAGTTCGAGCCCCGCGTCAGGCTCTGTGCTGACAGCTCAGAGCCTGGAGCCTGTTTCAGATTCTGTGTCTCTCTCTCTCTCTCTCTCTCTCTCTGACCCTCCCCCGTTCATGCTCTGTCTCTCTGTGTCTCAAAAATAAATAAACGTTAAAAAAATTTTTTTTTAAATAATAAAATAAATAAATAAAAAGATCTCCCATCCCAGTGAGCACCATCTGGTGTTTCAGGGCCCTTCCCCGTCTTCTGAGCTTGCTATCAAACCGTGTCTAACGCCTCACTCAACACTTCTTTCATTTACAAAGTTGGTAACACTAAGGAAAGGGGACAAAATAAAAATACCAAACTGCCTAACGTCCGCACACACGATATGGACTCAACTTTGCTTTGAAGCTGTACGCAGAGAGGAAAGACTGACACGTGAATTACCAAAATGCTAACTCAACTAGAAGGCAAGTTCCCCAAGTGTGGTTTGTGACAAGGTGGGAAACTGGGGGACAAGGGTGGAGGGGCAGACATTTCCAGGAGGTTTTCGGCCTTCTAGTGATGGATTTAGAGGCTAATTTTATTTTTGTTTTCCTGCTTTACGTATTTTCTGCATTTTCTGTAATGAACCTGCATTGCTTTTATAATCAAGGAGGGAAAGGTGCTTTGTTTTTAACCTTCATATCCTTCCAAAATTTTTCTTAATTATAACTCACTCCACAGCTATTCTGTCCCCTCTGCTCACATGCTGCCTCTTGGCTCTCATCTTCTATTTCTAGCCTGTCAATTTGCACTTGAGAGGGTTCTTGCTCAATATTCTTGACCAGATTTCCTACGCAGTGGCCCAAGAACCTCTGGTCAATGGAGCTTTCCCAAAGTGGAAGGAGATGTTTCCTCCCGTGGAAGAGTAGTGGGCTTACTGCCTGCCATTCCCTGTCCTGGGATCCACTCCCAGCCCCAACAAGCTCACTAGAAGGTTCTTCATGAAGCAAGTGGTTTATCCCATGAGGAACAACACAGGAAGAAACCTGCAGGTGAGGAGAACTGGATATACACGTGCACGCACACACACTTGTGTGCACACACACATTCACATTCTCACACACCCCCATCTGCCTCTGCGTTCCTTCTGTATCTGGAGGAAAATGTCATCCGGTTAGTGCCCTCAGATGAACCAGGAAGGCAAGTCCCTCAGTTGTGGCTTGTGGGGGGCGGAGGTAGGGAGCTGGGAGGGGGGTGTCACAGCCAATCAGCTTCCATCTGGCTCTGAAACCCAAACTTACTTCCCCGGACTGGACTAGGATCCCATTTATCAATGTGAGGAGTCTTGCTCTCTCTTGGTGACACACACTTTCCCCAAGAATGCCGGACTTCTCAATGAGGAATTCTTGTATATTTGGGATTCTTGGAATCCGGACAAAGACTAATGAATTGCTGGCTCTACCCTAGGTTTGGAAACCCTCTAGAACTCACAGGCATGGGGGGAAGGAGTGAGGCAGGGAAAGAGGGTGTGGGTGTGTCTGCAGCTGAGAGGAGGACGCGGGACTGAGATATAGGACCACAGTATCCACGTTGCAGCCACTCCCGAAGCTACCCACTGACACCCAAATCAGAAGTCACCTTCTATTCTGTGACTAGAAGGCTGACACAGACAAGCTGGCCGTGCGGGACACAGAACAGTATTTCTATAACACAATGAGCTATACCACAATGGAAGTCAGGTAGTTGGTTGCTCAGTTCATCACAGAGGGGGGTGGTTGCGACCTATCGGGATGCAGTACAGACAGCCTGGGTCTTAGGTTCAGGCACACCTTATTTGGAATACCCTCTGTGCTTCTGACTAGCTATGTGACTTCAGGCAAGGCACCTAAACTCCCAGAAACTTGGTTTTTCTCTTCCGTAAAATGTGGTAACAGCCACTTTGCAGGTCTACCGTGAGACAGGGTTGTGCTGAAGTGTGCAAGTGCTGAACCCAGTGCCTGGCCCATACAGTGGGCCTTCAGTAAATGGTAGGTATCATTTTATGAGTTTAAAGAGTAGATGTTCATAAAGCTCTTTGTGTAGTGGGCTGGCTGCCCTGGGGATGGCCAGGCAGTGAGAAGGCATAGCTCCCTGGAATAATGGCAGCTAAACTTAAGTTCCTTCCTTCACACGCTCCTCAGGAGTCTTCATGTGTTGTGGCAGGTTTGGGCCATGCCACCCTACTCCACACCCTAGCTGTGTGAATGTGTGTGTTCTAGATCACCAGAATGAAATGGTAGAGGGTCCACAGGAGGCCTGGGACCCTTGTCTCCTCAACTTGAAGCGGTCAGGAAGCACGCTGGCCCCTCAGTAAAGACTGGGCAAACCACCCCAACTTTGCTGTCTAGAGAACTCCATGAGTTCTTAAGGCGTCCTGAAGAACACAGTGGCCCGGGTTCCTGCCCCCCTACCCTCACCTCCCCACACACCCCCTGCCAAGAGCTCCAGTAACCTGGGCAAACAGACCAGGCCCCCAGGGTGTTCTCGGTCTAACTGAGAAGGCAAAACACAGACATAAAAGACTTAAGAATACAGAAAAACAAGGGGGAAAGAAAATAATTTTCTTTCAAAGGAACTCATATATGCAGAGGGATCATGAGGTGATCTAAGGAATCCACATTCCACAGGGTTAATCTGGGGAGACTTTCTAGAGAGAGTGGTGATGGGTAGGGCTGCCATTTAGTGTCCCCACGAGTTCTCCCCAAAAGAACCCCCCTCAGACCCTGTGGCCTGACTGACTGGAGAACAGGCATTTTTGCCTGAAACAGTAAATTTACATAACCTCACCATCAGAGCGATGCTCAGTGCGGCTCTGGTTACAACAACAAGGGTTTAAGAACTGGAGAGTCTGCAATGGCAAAGGCAGAGGGGGAAAACAAAACAAAATCCACATGAGGTTTTAATTTTCTTTAGCCACGTGAGAATGGCCCGTAGATCCAGCTATAAATACCCGGCTGCCATTGCCACAAGATGGAAAATCACACACACACACACACACACACACACACACACACACACAGACAAGTCCCTTCCAACAGTTCATGGGCTCAAGAACACAAATCAATGTTTCTAAGACGATCTGTCTTGGGAAGATGTAGTATTAGACTCCCCCTTGCTAAGTGTCGTGCACTGAGGCCTCCCCAAATATAGCCGACAGGGCTTGGAAGGAAGTTATCCAACAGCCAACACCAGAGTAGAACACGGAGCTGTCCCCACAACCCCAAGACCAAGTCAAAGCCACAAACAGGACTGAGGGAAAGGGTGTTAGGTAGAATTGCTTAGAAGGAAGTAAAGAGCACCCTGCTTGACCCAGGACACCTTGCGTAGGGTTTCCTAAAAGCAGGGCCTGAGACAGGCTTGTAATGTATGTCATATACTGAAGCTGTGATCTTAGGAGAAACCAGGAATGGAAGGAGGAAAAGAGAAGAGGGCAGAGGAATGACCTGGCACGAATGTGGTTTTTGGAGAGATCTAGCTTCATCTCTGTCCTATGGGGAGCTCTGCAGGGGAACCCCACTGCCACATTGCCCCCCCCCAACTGGGGGCGAGGGCATGGGGTTTTTGTACCTTTCTCCCTGGTAGTCATTGGCCACAGAATTCGGGGGAAGCGCAGGGCAAGCAGGGTGTAACTCCTCGTGTAGGAACCACTGCACAAAGGGGTTCAGTAAGTCAAGGGCAACTCACATAGGTGCAAGCCATTAGCTGAGCTCCCAGAGCAGCTGGGGGACCTGTGAAGGACACCAACAGCATCTTCTATATAGGGTCTGTGAGCCCAAGGGCCTTGCTGCTTAGAAGTCATATTTTCTATTGATTGCAAAGGTTGATTTGGTTGGCTGGTTTTATTTTCTTTTGCTTGGGATGCTTTTAAGAATCATCCTGCGGAAGAGAGAGCAAAGGTGTGACCAATGCAGCACACAATGTGAACTTCCCACCTAATACCTCTTCTCGCCTTCTCCCATACTAGTAGGTCCCTGCTTTTTTTTTGAGGCAGCAGCATTCCCAATTAAAAATTGTTCAGCTCCCCCCCAGACTCCATTGCAGCTTGAGGTCACTACTTCACAGAGTTTTGGCCAGTTTCTGGAGGGAGCTTTCAGAAAAGCTTGTTAAAGAGAGCTTGGCATTCGCTCGCATGCACTTTTTGTACCTTGTCTTTCTCTTTCTTCCTGCCTGGAATGCAGATGTGAAGCTAGAAGCAAGGCAGCCATCTCGTAACCATGAGGCAACGAGCACAAAGACAAAAGTCTCATTCGAAAGAAGGCTGATGTAGAGAGATAGAGGGAGCCTGGGTCTGTGATGACACTGTGGTGTCACTCTGCCAACTCTGGACTATGCTGGACTCGTATAAAAAAAATAAGAACCCTACTTGATGGAGTCACTTAAGTCAGCTTTCTATCCCATGTAGTTGAACACAAATTCTAACTGATCCATGCTTCAAAACACCGGTTCTATGGGGTATCCCAGGGAAAAAGTCTTCTCCAGATAAATAAATTGAGAGACTACTACTTTAAACAATGGGAAACCTGTCTTCTGGCTGCACTGCTTCTCTGGATGCATGGTCCTGTGTGGGCGAGGGCAGGGACAATGCAGGAACACTGCTTGCATTTCTTGAATCACAGAACTTCTCTCCCTAGGGCCACTGTGTGAGAATCTGGTGTTTTGTCAAATGCAGTTTGGGAAATGCTAGACTACATGACTTCTTCTGATTTCCTTCCTTCTGAACGTTTCATGATTCCCCACCTGGAGGGGACCAAGTAGATGGTCAGCCCCACAGTGGCCTTGGCGTTCACCCTCCATGGGACATAAGTGCTCATCAAAGAATTGAGGCCTGTGGAGTTGGTTGGAAAAGGGCAATGAAATAGATAAACTAAAAGACTCAAGGAGAGGACAAGCCTTTTAGAATTTTGAGTACTCGTTCCTCTTTCCAAGCAGCGATTAGCACTTGCCTCCAGGAATAATAATAATAATAATAATAATAATAATAATAATAAATGATGTTGAGACAGCCAGCATTTATTGAGCATTTATTACACACCAGGCACCATATTTCACATGGATGCTCCCATGCAACCGTCACAATTGCCTAGTGAGAAAAACACCTTTAGTTTGCCTACTTTGCAGATGAAAAACCTAAAGCCTCTCAAGAGATATCAAATGTTTATCTGGAGTCACTCAGCTACTACCTGACAGAACAGAGACTCTCGACCCCCAAAGCCCACCAACTTCAATGACTCCAGTTCCTCCACCTTCCTTTGCCAAGCACACATTTTGTTTATATACTGCGAACTTCTGCATGATACTTCTGCAGGTGTCCCTGTGAATTGGGTGCGTACATCCTGATTGGCAGACCAGACTGGGAATTCTCAAGGGCAGGCCCTGTACCCCCATGGGCTCGGATATGTTCTTTTCTCCTTTCTCTGTACATTGCCACAGAATTTTGAGACCATGTCTCCACCATGCTGGGCCACCCAGTCAAAGCTGCCTCTCTGACATTTATCACGGACTTCATGGGAGGTAAGATGTACTCAAGTGAACCTGAGGGTGAGGGTAATGAATGGCGCAGGTGGAGGCGGAACCAAGAGGCAAACTCTGGGATGGTTAGCTCCAGCTAAGTGCATCCTCGGTTCCACATGTGTATCTGTCAGGGTGCTTAAAACCAGTATCGTGTGTCGTATGGATTGGGTTCACACCAGGTCTCAAGTCCCCAGCCTGCCACCTGAGACCACCAAGCTCAATCACATCTTCCATTCTCTGGACTGGAAAGTATTCGGAACATGATAAATAGCCAATCCTCAAGCCTCATTCAAAACATCATCCTTTTTACAGTACAGAATAAAATACCTGACCCATAACCACAAATATCAGTTCCTTTCCTCCCAGACCCCTTTCCTGGCTTACCCACATAAGCCTCCTGGAGTTGACCAGTCCAAAAACAGCCCAAACTGCCCCAAAGCTTGGATCACAGGGGACTCCCCATCATTCCTGGTCTGTCTAGTTACACAAGAATGCCCACGACACATCCAAGGCTCTGTCTCTTCTCGGTTTTCCCCTTGACCTCCACTCCCTGTCCTTCTCTGCCATGCTCCTGCCCAGGGGGCCAACCTCTCCAGAATGCATCACCCAGATTCCTGGGCTTCAGTGCTCAGTGGGATTTGACCCACGGACAGCAACTGCAGGGGACTGGAGGGTGGAAGGAGAGAGACCTTGGGCGCTTATTCTAGTATTCCCTTTCTGCTGTCAGTGGTGGTGCTCCTCTAGTGCCACAACTGTCAAGGGGCCCTAACCCTTGAGCTTCAGCTGGCACAGGGCTCTGATAACACATTTCTCCCCCTGGCCCCGTCAGGCACAGGGCTGTTAACATCTTCCTGCTGTTGCTCATCCCTGGGTGTCTCATCATCTCCTCTAGGACCTTCTCTCTCTGAAGATAGTCCTCTCATTACATTCATATCACTTAAACCAATTTGGGAGTGCCAACTGTTTCCTGCCCAGAGCCCGACTGATACAGACTCCCATGTACATTCTCAGAGCCACCATCTACCCAGGACTTGCTCCCAAGAGTCCCAATTTTGTGTGATTTTCTTCCTTTTAATTAAGGTGAATTATACGATGTATAAATAAACAAGAGGCAGGGAAGAAAGCCATCCCCAGCCTTAGGTCCATAGCAAGCACCACAGCAGCCAGATGAGGGGCTCACTGTTGCAGAACTGAGCACCGAGGTTCATGAACCTGGTCAAGGACAGAGGGCTGCACAATACGGGACAGGGCACTCAAGGCCAGCACAGTCTGTGTCACTTGGATTGGGCTCGGACCAGATTCCAAGGGAGAGGGGGCTGGAACAAAGAGCAAGGCACATAAAAGAGCTGAATCAACTGGGTTTCAATAAGCACCCAGAGAAGAGGCCAGTGTGGCTTCATTGTCCAGTAAAAGAAAGGGAAGCAATTCCTGGCGGTGGGCACTTTCCCACTTTGGGGAAGGATGTTTGCAAGAGGAACAGAGCAGTGGCTGTATTTAACCAAAATCAGAGGGATAGCAAATTTCACCGAAACCAGGCAGCTATGATGGGAGAGACAGATCCTTTCACCCTGGGGCAATGAGAAATACTAGAGACTGTTGGTCCCATGTCCTTATCACAAGGATGTCAGGATGACAGTTGTGGCCACTTGCCAGCACATGTAAGAAATCCCAGGAACTCTCGAGGAAGGGGTGGGATGAGAGAAGGCTCTAGCGATTTTCTATATGGAAAATCAGCCAGAGAGTTGATGTTTGGTTTCTTTTAGCATGACCCCATTTTGCATTTTACTAATATATCAAAATATGATCCCAACAAAGCCACATATCAGAAAAAAAAAAAAATAGGTCATGATCTGTAACTCAAAACCAGGGATTACCACAGGGCCCAGGGTAGATGTCCGGAGAACAGCCCCTTTGAAGATGATCACATCTACGTAAAATTTCCCAGAAGAACCTGGAGCAAACAGGAAGCACCCTCCTATTCTCTCTTCAAAGTGTCTATTTGCCAACAGGCAGAGGAGACAGGGTAGGAGTCTGTGCCCATTTTAAAAAATTAACCCTTGGGGCGCCTGGGTGGCGGCAGTCGGTTAAGCGTCCGACTTCAGCCAGGTCACGATCTCGCGGTCCGTGAGTTCGAGCCCCGCATCAGGCTCTGGGCTGATGGCTCGGAGCCTGGAGCCTGTTTCCGATTCTGTGTCTCCCTCTCTCTCTCTGCCCCTCCCCTGTTCATGCTCTGTCTCTCTCTGTCCCAAAAAATAAATAAACGTTGAAAAAAAAAATTAAAAAAAAAAAATTAACCCTTTTAATTAAAAAATATTTTAGCTATCTAAAGATATAGATAGTAATAAACATTCGTGTAGCCATTACTCAGTATAAGAGAGAAAATATTCCACATATAAATGGAGCCCCTTCTTACCCCTCCCTGGTCTTCCTGTCTGACTTCCCTGGAGGGAGCCACTTTTCTGAATTTACTGGTTATTCCAAACATGTGGGGTTTTTTTAATGTTTATTTATTTATTTTGAGAGTAAGAGAGAGCATGAGTGGGGCAGGGGCAGAGAGAGAGAGAAAGAGAGAGAGAGAGAGAGTGAGAGAGTGAGAATATCCCAAGCAGGCTCTACGCTGTCAGCACAGAGCCCAACACAGGTCTCAATCCCAGAAACCATGAGATCATGATCAAAGTGGAAATCGAGAGTGGGACACTTAACCTACTGAGCCACCCAGGCACCCCACCAAACATGTTTTTATACTTAATTATACATGTAAATATTTGTAAGTAAAATATTATTTTGTATGATATTAAATTCAGTAGGAATGACATCCTTCCATAATTTGCTTTTGCATTCAACATTACTTCCACTTAATATTATATCTCACTAGCACATCCGTTCATCTTCTCACTGTAATGCATAGTATTCCATTATATGTACATATCAAACTCTAAAGAGTTGGTCTTCTGGTTGACAGAAGTTTGGGTTGCTTTCTAACTCTTAAAAACCATGCTGTGCTCTTTTCCTCCCTGGCTGTCTAAAGCTCGACCGCCATCATGAATGACACAGTAACTATCCAGACCAGGAAGTTCATGACCAACCGACTACTTCAGCGGAAACAGATGGTCATCGATGTTCTTCACCCCGGAAAGGCAACAGTACCTAAGACAGAAATTCGGGAAAAACTAGCCAAAATGTACAAGACCACACCAGATGTCATCTTTGTATTTGGATTCAGAACCCATTTTGGAGGTGGCAAGACAACTGGCTTTGGCATGATTTATGATTCCTTGGATGATGCAAAGAAAAATGAACCCAAACATAGACTTGCAAGACATGGCCTGTATGAGAAGAAAAAGACGTCAAGAAAACAGTGAAAGGAATGCAAGAACCGAATGAAGAAAGTCAGGGGAACTGCAAAAGCTAATGTTGGTGCTGGCAAAAAGAAGTGAACTGGAGATTGGACAACAGAAGGAGTAAAGAGGCTGCAGGAACTATCTGGTGATTGTGCAGATTTTTCATGAGAGGATTAATAAACTAAGAACTTAAAAAAAAAAAAAACCATGCTGTAGAGAATATTCCCAAACACAGCTCCTTTTCATAGGTATTAGACTTCCTCTAGATTTACCTAAGAATGAAACTTCTGGGTCATAGGGCAAGTACATCTTTAATTTTACTAGACAGTACCTAATTGCTCTCCAAAGTATACACAATGTAACCCCCTCCATTAGTGAATGGGTGTTATCTCTGGTTCTAGATCCAACACGAAGAGTGTAATTCAGAGGAGGGGGGGATCTGGTAAGTGTGAAATGATGTCTCCCTGTGATTTCAATATATGGTAGGCCTTTGATTCCCAGCAAGGTTGAACATCTTTTCCTATGCTCATTATTCTATAGCATCACTGTACTGTTAGAACTACACTTGCATGCTTTGAAAAACCAAAGAAAACTTTCTTTTAATTTATAAAAGTTTGAACAAGTTGAAGTTCATCACTTCCTCATTGGAAATCTCGGGAGAGGCAGGAGGAGCTGTGGATGTAGGCACAGGGAAGACTGCCTTTTGCATACTGGCTTTGAGGCCGGGATTTTTCAAATGAGCCCTAACTTCAGAGATAAAGCACATGAAGCAGAACTCCAGTAATCCCTGGGCAAGTTGGAGAACACATCTTTTTAGACCTTGTCAACGTTGTCCAGGAAAAGTTTAGCATGCTTTCACGGTGCCCTTCGCCCGTAAGAGGCACACTAGGTGGACACCACAAATGAACTGAAGGAACCAGAGGAACCATCGGTCCATCTTTCTGCTGCAGGAAGTACCATGTACTTACCATCCCAACAGATCAAATCACTCCTCTAATAACAGAGGCCTGGAAGGAGATTTCACAACTTCCTGACATTCCCAAACACTCTTAAATGGAATCTGAGTTAATCCACTTTGAACACCTCCCTCTCATAGCATTGATGTCATGGAATAGTACTCTTCGCTTCTGGATCTTTCCTTGACAACACTGTTAGTACGTTGAGGACTCCTCTTAATACCTCCTGTCCCTGGCACAAGGACAGATGAAGTAGTTTGGAAATGCAGGAGGGCAGGGACTGTATCTTATTCAACTTCAAAGTTTCAGGAGGCATTTGATTATGTTTCTTAAGGGAAAGCGTTTCTTCCACACTAAATCTTTTCCAAGCCGGAAGACCAGAGTAAACATGGAAATAAGCCCTCTCGCTCAGAGCACAGAACTCTAGAAAATACCTTGGGATGCTTCTTCTCCATGAAGCCTTCCCTGACATCCCCCACCTCAAAACAATCCCGCCTCCTCTGTGACTGCATTGGTACCACACTGTGCCTAGTATTCCCATGGAAAGCAAATTATCTGGCAAACAGCAATAATAAAGAGGGACAGAGTACACACCGTGTTCCAGGAACTATTCTAAGTACCTTACGAGTACTAATTTTGTCCTTCTTTGGGGTAAATACTATGACTGTCCCCGTTTTACTCAGTTTTGAGGAAGCTGAGTCTCAGGGAGGATATAGTTCTGGAAGTGGTAGAATTTAAATTTGGACGCTAGCAATTTGACCCCAGAATCTACACTAGGAGCCACTAGGCTACACCAAAGCCACTCCTGGCTAGACGTACATAAGCGAGTCAGCGCTTCTCGCTGTTGTTCTTGGTGAAAATGCAGCTGTGCACTTCATGAGAAATTAATTACCCTTTGCGTCCTTATCTCTGACACCCACATCAAATCCCCAAGGCCCTGAAGAATTTGCTGATCCCATCCTTGTTTATTAACGAGAGCTCCAGGTCACATGGGCTTGCCATACACGCACCGTCTGCCTCACTTGAAAAGACGGAGGCCCCGGCGGCGGCGGGGGGGTGGGGAGCGAACCTTGCTCACAGCACCCCCTCAGCACGCGGTGACTTACACCAGCGCTTCTCAGATGATTGTTGAGCCACCGCCACCACTGATAACTATGAGTCACCAGGCGCTTTGTACTTGTCGTAACCCCTATGCCACAGACCCCCTTCACTCCTATGCCACAGGTATTACTGGCATTTTCATTTCACACATGATGAAAACCCCAGGCTCAGAAAGGCCAAATTGCTAAATCCCTTCTCTAAGGAAGTTCTGCTAATTAGTGGATGCTATCAGAATAGATTAGACACTCAAACCTAGACTCCCCACAACACAACATCTTTTGCTACTCATTAAGTTGGTATCTTTTATTTTTCTTCTTTGCCTGTATGCACATCCGTACACACAACTAACTTCTCTTCCTGGACCAGTGGACTAGGGGTCAGATCAAAAAAAAAGAGGGAAGAGGGCACCTGGATGGCTCCGTCGGTTAAGCATCAGACTCTGGATTTCGGCTCAGGTCATGATCTCACAGTCGTGAGATCCCACCCCACATCAGGCTCCATGCTGAGCCTTGGGATTCTCTCTCTCTCTCTTTCTCTCTGTCTCTCTCTCTCTCCCTCTGCCCCTCCCCACTCTCAAAATAAACAAAGATTTTTTTTAAAAGATGTTCCATGAACTGTGAATGAATGAAAGAATGAATGAGCACATGGAGTAATGATATAAGTATTCCCTGGGTGCTAACTCTGTGCCCGTCACCCAGCTAGGTGCCACAAATACCACAGTGACTAAAGCACAGCCTTAGCCTTCTGGGAGTTTCTAGTCTGTTACCACATGCATCTCAGCGGTAACTAGATCTGTGAAAAAATTCACCTTGTCAGAGCCTAGTCTGAGCAAGGAATGGTATGCAGAAGGGAAGAAAGCCAGGCGCTGTTTTAGCATCAACAGAGGAGACTAGAAGCACATCGCATGGGGGCAATCTCCAGACACACAGTGTTCTGAAAGAGTTAAAGAGAACCTGTAGGCCCCACTGATCAGGAGAGCAATGCCCACTCAGGTTCCCAGAGGGTGAGCCTATGTCCCAGTTGACCCGGGACACTTACCCAGACAGCGCCAATGGATGCCTGCCTCCCCAGTGTCCCCTCCAGTGACCCTTTCACTCTTGAACAGGCCCTGGTTTAGACAGTAAATTACATGGTCGTCCTTGCCTTCCAGGAAATTTATGACCTTTTCCAACAGCCCCTGGGCAGGAAAACAATTTGGCTTCTCAAGGTCATTGAGCTGGCTTCTTTCTGCTCCTTTGTTACAGAGTGTCTCCTCACAGCCACCACCCTGCAACTGGCCCAGGCTCAAGGGTGCCACGCCCCGCATCGGTGCCCATGTCTCTGTCCAGTGTTCACACTGAAGCCCAAACTATTCACCATCAGATCCCAAAACGTAGGAACCTTAAGTCCAAGGACATCTGTCTTATATCCTGGCTCTGAAAATTTCTTCCTGTGTGATCTTAGACAAGCCACTCCACCCTTCCGAGCCTCAGTTTCCTCATCTATAAGAGAGAGTAACAGCACTCATCTCATCTCATGGGACTATTGCAGGAAGTAGAATGAGTGAAAAAACCCAGCACAGTGCCTCGTATACAGGACGCACCTGCCTGCAGCAGGCTTTCTGGAACACGTGAGCTCTCGGACATAAAGGGCACGGATAACATGAACACCTCAGGAAGCCCAGTAAATGACTGGGCCTCAGGCCCCGGCCTTACCAAGCTGGAACTGCTTCTTCCTCTTTACAGAACATGGAAAACATGGCACAACCACTTCGTAAAACTGACGGTACCTCCTGAAGCTGACCACACACATTCCCTGGGATCCAGCATCTCCACTCCCCGGACGTACCAACGGGAATGCACCCATGGGTTGACCCAAGGACAAGTGCACAAATGCTCACAGTGACACTGTCCGCTAACCACCTCAATCTTGGCAACCAGCCATATGCCCATCAACAGAAGGGCGGATGCATCAAGTGTGTGATGGTCACATAATGGAATGCTACACGACAGTGACAATGAGTGGTCTACACAACAACACTGCGCTGAGCAAAAAGAGCCAGACCCCAATGAGTACACACCATATGATTGCATTTATAGGACGTTCAAGAATAGGCAAAACAAGGGGCGCCTGGGAGGCTCAGTTGGTTGAGCATCTGACTTCAGCTCAGGTCATGATCTCATGGTTTGTGGGTTCAACCCCCACGTCGGGCTCTGTGCTAACAGCTCAGAGACTGCAGCCTGCTTCGGATTCTGTGTCTCCCTCTCTCTCTGCCCCTCCCCTGCTCATACTCTCTGTCTTTCTCAAAAATAAACATTAAAAAAAAGAAGAACAGGCAAAACTAATCAACTGCGTTGGAAGTCAGGATTACGGAAGGGGAGTAGCCAGAAGGAGGCATGGGGGCTTCTTAGCCCAGAGACAGTTGGGAGGCAGGGGCTTTAGAATATTCTGTTTCTTGGGGCATCTGGGTGGCTCAGTTGGTTAAGCCGCTGACTTCGGCTCAGGTCATGATCTTCCACTCCGTGAGTTCGAGCCCCATGTCGGGCTCTGTGCTGACAGCTCAGAGCCTGGATCCTGCTTCGGATTCTGTGTGTGTGTGTCTCTCTCCCTCTGCCTCTCATGCTCTCTCTCTGTCTCTCTCAAAAATAAATAAACACTAAAAATTTAAAAAAAAAAGAATATTCTGTTTCTTGATCTGGATACTTACTACACAGGTATGCTTAGTGGGTGAAAATCCATTGGGCTACATACTTATAAACTGCATTTTTCAGTCATGTTGAACATCAACAAAAAGTTATAAAAACTTTAAAATGCAAAATGTATTTCTTTTTGTGGTACAGAGTAGATCAGACTAAGTAGCACACTGAGCAAAGCCAGTCAGATATTTTACTTAATAATATAAGTAAAGTGTTGCTCCCCCCAACCCTACAGCTCTGTGCCGGGCACCGTGCAGGGTGCTGGGTGAACAGGGCTAATGAGACTTGGTGGCTGTCCTCCATCATCATCATCGCTAACATTTCTTAGTGTTCCCTATGTGTCAGCCCTGGTGTCATGGCTTCTTTTTTTTTTTTTTTTTTTACCAAATCATGCATGAACTTTATCTTTATCACAACCTATTTTACAGATGAGGAAACTGAGGCCCAGAGAGGTAAAGTAACTCACGCACGACGTCACAGCTAGCGAGAACTGGAACCTGAATCTGAACCCAGGGGCTGTGCCCATAAATCCGGTCTATCGGCTCTGGTAGCCCCAGCTTTCACTTAGACAGGCACAGACATCAATAACATGACCCATTCAGGGCCGCAGTGATGGGGAATCATCATCTGTGTGTCTAGAAAAGGCAGTTCCTAACTCTGGGCAGCTCCTAGCCCAGTGCCACATGACAGGTAACAGACTGATAAATATGTTGACAGAGATTAAAAAGAAAAGGGTTAAAATGGCCTGGCCCTACTACTGCCCCAAGTCCACAGAAACTCTGAGTTTGCTTCAAGCCACCTTTGGCGGTGTGGGAATACTGACCCATCTTCCTGCTGACATGGAGTTTACTCCCTTCCCTTGCCACCTGGTCCTGGGACCTTGAGGCTGGGGAACGCGGTGTCTGGGAGGAAGTGAGGGAGGGTTGACACTGCCCTCCAGGAATGTGGTCAGATATTGAGCTGTGAGTCTAGGTCCCTGAGTCGGGCACACGGTGCATCCATCACACAGGCAAGCTTTGCTTTGGCACGCGGGCAGGCCATCAGTATCTGTGACCCGAAAGGCTGAATATTCAACACAGCACCAAAGGTTGCCCCCATGCTTAGGACAAAGCAGAAAGAAACAAACACTCCCTAAGGGCAAATCAGATCTGGCAGAGACCCATGCCGGCATGACGTGAATACCTATGTGATATGGGGGCAGGAAGGCAGCCTCCCAGTGGACCAGCAGGGTTCTTGAGACTGCGCCCCTCAGTATTATAGAAACACTGGCAAGATGCAAAGGAATTCCCAAAGGTCAACTTGTCCAGTGCCCCCCATCTCCAGACAGGATGGCAACAAAGCCATCCTGAGCTTCTACACAGATACACCTACATCTGAGCTTCTACACAGATACACCTACACCCATCAGCCTAGCATGGGGAGGCGGGGGCAAATGAAAATTTGGCAGTAAAAATTAAAACATTTGTTCAGTCTATCCAGTTAGGACACCACCTTATTTGTAAGGAAACCTAGTTGGGTCTCACCTAGAAAACACACAGAATAGAGCACAAGAATGCACTGTGTCATATTCTAGAAATAATGGACTAGAAAGTAATGGACTGCTCCAATGTGGAATTTAAGATACAAAACAGATGATCATAAGGGAAGGGAAGCAAAAATAATATAAAAACAGAGAGGGAACGGGGCGCCTGGGTGGCTCAGTCGGTTAAGCGTCCGACTTCGGCCCGGGTCACGATCTCGCGGTCCGTGAGTTCGAGCCCCGCGTCAGGCTCTGTGCTGACTGCTCAGAGCCTGGAGCCTGTTTCCGATTCTGTGTCTCCCTCTCTCTCTGCCCCTCCCCCGTTCATGCTCTGTCTCTCTCTGTCTCAAAAATAAATAAACGTTAAAAAAAAAATTAAAAAACAAAAAAAAACAGAGAGGGAGGCAAACCATAAGAGACCCTTAAATACAGAGAACAAAGTGAGGGTTACTGGAGGAGTGTTGGGTGGGGGGTGGGCTAAATGGGTGAAGGGCATTAAGGAGGATGCTTGTTGGGTGTTATATGTAGGGGATGAATCACTAAATTCTATTCCTTAAATCATTATTACGCTAGATGTTAACTAACTTGGATTTACGTTAAAAAATGCAAAATACAAAAATACAAAAAAGAGAAAAGAAAAAAGAAAAAAGAATGGGCTGCTCCAAAACAAGTTCATATGAAGTAGTCAATATTTCTGGAGCAGGCAGGGGGTTCTCTGGAAGGGCTCTTGAGGTCATCATCTCACCACGCAGCCTCAGTCAACCCCATGTGGAGCCCTGAAGCTGGGATGCCCTTCAGAATCTTCCCACATTGGTCTAGAGGGGCCAGGCCTTCATCACGCCCATCAATCATTGGATGCAGGTGACCCAAGAGAGGAGTGTGGGCAGGAGTGATGATAGGCAGGGCAACTCTCTTCAGTGGGCTGACCACTGCCAGCGCCACCTGCCACTGGGGTCAGGCCAGAGCGAGGGTCAGGGTGGCACAGTATATGCCCGCTACTCAGAGATTTGGCCCCAGGTGATCTGAGTGTAGAGTCTTCACGCCTGACCATTAAATTACACTGCCTGATTTGTTCCATCGGGACGGTTCTCCCATCTAATGGATCGGTCTTTGACATTTTCTTTTTTTTTAAAAATTTTTTTTTTTTTTCAACATTTATTTATTTTTGGGACAGAGAGAGACAGAGCATGAACGGGGGAGGGGCAGAGAGAGAGGGAGACACAGAATCGGAAACAGGCTCCAGGCTCTGAGCCATCAGCCCAGAGCCTGACGCGGGGCTCGAACTCCCGGACCGCGAGATCGTGACCTGGCTGAAGTCGGACGCTTAACCGACTGCGCCACCCAGGCGCCCCGGTCTTTGACATTTTCTACTGCCTTCCTGCATGGGCAGTGATGGAGGAGAACCAAGCAGGGAAGGCTAAACTGATGAGAAGGTGGGGGGGTTGGCCACAGGGCCTGATGCCCAATAGCTTTCCCAGGGGACAAACGAGGCCCACACAAAACGTGCACTCATATCCCAGATGGTCGCCAGGGCTAGGTACATCAATCACTCAGCCTGAGTGCCAGAATGCAGCTTTCCTGGGTGATGGATGCTTCATATGTCAGACGCAAGGACCCAAACTGGTGATCATCAGGATGAAACCATGTTTAATAACTGACTGATGTTAAAATAAATAACCCCACAAGAATGGCATGATCTCAAATATATAGAGCCGTGGGTGTCTTGGCCTAAAGAAATCAGACAAAATAAAAAGAAGTTTGATGCATTGCAGGGATAACCTTGATAGATGCTCAAGGGGAAGAAAAGTATGCTGCAGAGTAATGTGCAGCTAGACTCAGTTTCATGAAAAACATTCAAACAACAGCCGCTATGCCTGAATACACACCTGCAGGTATTTGTATGAACAAGGGAAAAGACAAATATAATCCTAGGCTATTGACATTAATTGCGAGGGTGTGGAGAGGGGGTATTCACTTTCCACTTGTCTTTTTGTATTTCTAGATGATGCCCATTCACTTGTTTAAGTAAAAATTATTCATAATTTGGAAAAATCAAAGAATATGCTTTTTAAAGTATCAGCATCGTGTCATGTGCATAGTGGGGTCCCATATAAAAGTATTATTTCATTTTCTCTCCCCCCTCACCTCCATCAGGGCAGCTCCTAGTTGTCCACTAGGGGTTGATCAAAAGGCCGAGATTTTTCTGCGCCCTCCCCTTAATCATTAGAAGAGAACTTTATCTTAATATTCTTCCACACACAATATGCATCTGCCATCAAAATAAATCTGCCACTAAAATCTATAAAAATTATGCAACATGTTCTGTAGTCAAATGGCGATGCTGACCATAACAAGCCAACTCCCAATTATCTTGGCACATATACATGGAAAGCCCAGAGAAGCCAAAACCCGACTTTTCACCACATCTGCCGACAAGAAGCCAAAGGCTTGGTTTTATGTTTCTCTCATCTTTCCCTGTCCCTGGCTACTCCTCAGGAGAGGTGTTCCAGAGGGCAAGAACCAACAGAGAGTACAGAGATGGTCCACAAAGGGTCCACATAGTCTATAAACTGGGTGGTTCTATATGGTTGACTATGGGGATTTGTTCTTGCAATCCCATTAGTACCTGGGCAAAGCCCTACTCTTTCCTCAAGAGTTAATTCAGAAATCACGGAGTTAAACCAAGGGTGTAATTGACATTGTTGGGCTACCAGGTGTGGATTCAACAAGGCACTTTGACTTTTATGAGCGCCAAACATGTAGAAGGCATGAAGGAGACTCAGTTCTTCCTTGCCTGCTAATGCAATGTGTTAAATGTTATGACAGAGCTGTGTGCCATGTTTGTGGGAGTGAGGAAGAAGGAGTGATTGGGGCAGGCGGGGAAAGCCTTGCAAAGGGCATTACAGGGGGAAGCAGACACCTGAGCAAGCCTGGCAGGACAAGTGGACCAGGAAGACAAGGACTGAGGAAGGTCCTTTCAGGTAGACAGAACTATGAACAAGGATACAGAGGTAGGATATGCTTGTGACCAGGTTAAGTGCAATAAAACCAAAATTATCCCCTGGAGGAATGATGGGACTTGCTGGTCGACACAGCAGCCAGACATTCAGGAGCATCGCACTAACACACCCGGGGGGCCTGGCCTGACCTGTGCCATCTTAAAAGGACACCCGTTGGAGCGCCTGGGTGGCGCAGTCGGTTGAGCGTCCGACTTCAGCCAGGTCATGATCTCGCGGTCCATGAGTTCGAGCCCCGCGTCGGGCTCTGGGCTGATGGCTCAGAGCCTGGAGCCTGTTTCCGATTCAGTGTCTCCCTCTCTCTCTGCCCCTCCCCCGTTCATGCTCTGTCTCTCTCTGTCCCAAAAATAAATAAACGTTGAAAAAAAAATTTTTTTAAAAGGACACCTGTTACCTCCGAAACCAGTTTTTCTTCATCACCCCAGCTCATTATCTTTGCCTACCACATCCCTTACTCTGCCTGTAATCCTGGCTTTGGATTTTGACTTTAATCTAGTTCGTTTCCTTTCACTTGGTTAATTGCCAGAAACTACAACCATTACAGCGAGAGCTAACATTTGTTGAGTGCTTCCACGAGGCCAGGGGCTGACGATCCTCTCAACCATCCTGCGAGGGCCGTATTATTTATTATCATCCCCCTTTTTCAGGTGAGAAAACAGACTCAGAGAGGTAAATAATATGCAAGGTCTTAAAACAGGTAAGGGGGGCGCACCAGGATGCAAGCACAGGTTTGTCTGATTCTAGAACCCACATTCTGGACCACCATGCCGTCATGTCCCTCCCTAAGATATACTCTCTGTTCATGTCTGAGATTCAGAGCAGGAGCCATCAAACTTCTTCTGTTAAAGGGCCAGACAGTAAATATTTTTGAGCCATACAGTCTCTTTCACAACATTCAACTCTTGCCCTTTTAGCATGACAGCAGCCAGAGAGAATACATAAACAAATGTCATGGCTGCATTCCAATAAAACTTTACTTATAAAACAAGGCCAGCAGTCTGGATTTGGCTGTTGAAACTCCTGGCTCCTAATCTACAGTAGTTTGTTCATTCTTTCATTCAATTAGCCAACAATTACTGAGTGTCTACCTTGTACCCGGCACGACCCCAGGTTAGGGGGATACAGGGAACACCACACAAGTGCCTGCCCTCATGAAGTGTAATCTAAGCAAAGAGTTGGCTCTGTGTGTGTGTGTGTGTGTGTGGAGGGGGGTGGTTCACCCATGCCTGCTACCCTGAATATTAACCTTGGGACCCTTCACTCTTTCCTTAGACCTTAGGCTCTCTCACTCACACTTCAGATCACTTGGGGAGCTTACAAAACTGTCAATGCCTGGGCCCCACTCCCCAGAGATTCTAATTTAATTGCCATGGGGTGAGCCCAGGTTTTGACATGTTTACAAGCTTCCCAGGTGATTCTAAGGTGCAGCCAGGGATGCAACAGAACTGCTTGGGCAGCTATTGCCTTCCCGTTTCTTCCACTCACTTACGGTGTGAAAGAGGGGAAGTCCTTTAAGCTCTCAGATTCTGAGCTGTAAAACAGGGTGCAGGCCAATCTCATAGGATTATTCTAAGGATGAAATGAGGCCACATGCCTTTCAAACGGTAGGCCGTTACATAAATGTAAGGTACTATTGTTACCTTGTCATTATTATTCCGTTTTAATGGTAGGTACTGCCTCAACGACTTCTCTCCCCAGTTTTGACTTTGATTCTTTGAACCAAGACAGCGTTTGGGATTTCTAAAACAATCTGTATGGAGGGTTCGCTAATAGCCCGGGTTCATGGGTCAGTGAGCTGGTGGCCTTTCCTTTCTTCCAGGAGAGGATCACATGGGGCTATTTGTTTGACATGGGGAACACTGATCTGTGCCGCCTCACTTTTGTATTAAAGGTCTCCATCTCCAGGCTGAGATAGCTGACCTTTGAGCACTGATGTTAAGCCCTGAATAAGTAGCTTATTTGCTTTGACTCATGGACAAATGTCCAAAGCCATGCACTTTCTTAAGCTTAGAACCAGAGAGGGAGAAGGCACTAACATTTTGCTAAGCTCCGAGCACTTCGCTAGATCTTTCCCATATATATTTCATTTTCAGTACAACCCTGGGAAGTAAAAAGAGTCATTGTTTTCATTTGACAGATGAAAAAGGATCAGAAACAATGCATTTCTTGGAACCTGGGGATTCCAGAACTCAAACCTGGGTCTACTTGATTCAGAAGCTCCTTCCACTGCATGGCGAGGCATCCTACAAATAACTCAGCTCCCCTCTGGCCAGGACTCAGAGATAGAAAACTGCCTAAAGTTTATTTTTTCTAGGTTTTTTTTCCCTTTGCTCTTTTTTTTTCTGTGTACAGGAGACCCAGAAAGAACCCCACGGCACCTGTTAACACCCATAGTCTGATAAACCTTGCACATTACTAGCATAACGACACATACAAATCCAAAGAAAAAGCAATCTCCCTCTGCACAGCATCTTGACAGTGCAGTTTTATAACCTCATAATGAAACAAAAAACAAACAAACCAAAAAATGTGAGAAGGGAGCTGGAGAAACAGATACTGCCAGGAGCGAGGAATTCACTGATCCCCCGATCTGGGCCATCTCAAGAGAAGTTGGCCACTGGCTGAGCCTCTGAAAAGTCATCCCAGGCCACAGTTAAAGAGAGAGCTTGAACAAAACAGAAACAAATGTGATCTTCAACATCTTAAATGTCAACTTGAAGGATAACTTAAAAGCTCTGCGATGGGCCATGAGAACCTGCAGCTGCCCTCTCCAGTACTGTCCGATGGACTAGCCAACTCCCCAAGACAGTGTATCAACCGGGGGCAGCCGCCCCACCCCATATGCCCCAGAGATGCTTACAGATAGCTGAACGTCCATACTTTACAACCCATCGGAGTTGGCTGCTTAATCAACCTCCGACCTCAGGCTGGTTCTACAAGACTCACCTGG
Organism: Prionailurus viverrinus; assembly: GCF_022837055.1. Taxonomy (NCBI): domain Eukaryota; kingdom Metazoa; phylum Chordata; class Mammalia; order Carnivora; family Felidae; genus Prionailurus; species Prionailurus viverrinus. The sequence continues at coordinate 38,223,272 of NC_062565.1, read as the reverse complement.
TTCTCGAGCTTCCTGCCCCACCCCCGCCACACACATACAACCTTCTCCCTCCTGAGAGATCTCCACCACAGAAGTGGTTTCCAGATCAGATACTCAGGATGCCTGCTACCTTCTCCCACATGCTCACGCAGGCTCACTCTACTGGTCACCTTCTCTAGAGGGCAGAAATACGGGTAACCTGGGCCCTAGGACTGCCACCCACTGGCCCTCAATAATGGAAAACAGGTGGCCAGAGCTGGGGAAAGGTCCTTTCCCCAAAACCTAGACTCCCGATGGCTGAAAAATGAAGAGATAAAATTATGCTATCCCCTTTATCAAGGATCTACAACATCACTAGCTCTGTTCTTAGTTCTTTTCCATAAATATCATTTTTGTAATAACTTTGTGGGGTAATTATCCTCCTTTTACAGATGAGGAAGCTAAAACGCAGAAGGAAAAAGTAACTTATATGCCAGGTTCCTAATTCTCTCCCAGGGCAATTTTCTCTGAGGTCTGCACTGTTTCCATCTTGCCGGGGTATACCTCAAGTCCAGCGCCAAAGGACACAGGATCCCCAAACACAGAGGCTCTGGCTGTGGAGACCTCCTCTGCTATCAAAGCCCAAGTTGTTCTTCCTGCCAGGTGTGTTTGCCCTTCGGACCTTCAGGGGAGCCTGAGAATGCATCCTCTCTAAATATTCTCATCTCAGAGATGACCCAAGAGCAGGCCAGAAGCTGGAGCTGACAGAAGAAGCAGGGAGATCAGTGGCCTGGGAATTCGACCTGGGTCTGAAGTTGTTGAAATGTCTCCCACAGCAATCCCAGAAAGGTTAGAATCCCACCAACGCTCCAGAAAAACCCCACGCGATGAAAGAGTTGAAAGCCCTCGACTGGCCTGAAGGAGTCTTCTGATGGGACGAGAGTATTTCTGAGAGTCTGTCTCCTCTGGGTCCCCCCTGCCCCTGGGTCTTCAGCCTTCTATTTGCAAATATTGGGAATGAGTGGCGATGTTTAAAATTGGTACTTCCACTGGCTCCACTAAAATCAAAGAAGCCTGTGCCTCATTAATGATTTTGCTGCCTCCCAGCCACCTGCAGGTAGGCATGCCCTTGCCTTTACCCCTGGATCCCAGGCTCTTCAGGAAGGGGCAGAGTCTAACCTGTTTAGTTTCAAAAACTCCGGGGGCGGGGGGTTGGGAAAGCAGACCCGGGAGAGAACATGTTCCCACAGAAAGCAGTAGGCTTTCCACCTCCCCCACACTCACCAAAAGAAAACACATTCACAGGCCTCCCTACTGGTCCTGCCCTCTCCGCCTCCCGCTTCCTGAACTCCTGACTTTTTTCAGAGTTCTAACGCCCAGGACAAGTTTCTCTCCTCTTCTTGTCCTGATGGGGGCACGAGTATTCACTCAGCATCCCAGGATGTGGAGGAACAGTTCTGAAAACTCAGGAGTGAGCGTGCAACTAGCCAGCAGCAAGACCATAATAGCCTAGTTGTTTTTTGTAAAGGAAGAACCACCGGGAGTCGGATGCAGCTCCCAGCACAGAGGAGAAATAGGCTGTGTGTGCTGTCACGGCAGAGGCCAGGACCATCCCCGCACAGTGACAAACGAATAAACATGAGCCTGCACGTGCATGCCTCGGTACCCAGCTACCGTTATGTGCACTTTTGTTTACACGGCCCTTGGGATGGTTTCCTTCTTCTTCATCACATTGAAAGCAAAGACATAACTCCTGAAGCGAAAACGAGTCTATTTCCGACACTGCTGTCTGCTTCCCTAAGGGTCAATTTGTGTAATTTCTAAAATCCACCCCAAATCTCGAACTTCCTGTGGGTCCGTTTTTACATCTAGATTTCCTCCCTGTCCTGTACATTCTCTCATTTTTTTTCCTAGGACACAGGGAGGGTCCAGCAACCTTCCTCCCACTCAAACGTTGTAGGCTGGCTCTGTTGCAAAATATAAAACCAGAGACCAGGCTAGGGCAGAGCTGAAAAGTCTCTCGTTGTGGTCACTGGTTCTTGGACCCAACACTGACATCCAGCGATGTGCAGTGGGCCATTCAGGGCTGGTGGACCCACACGGCCTGCACCCCAGCCTCCTATCTGAGAGCACAATCTCCCTCTACTTCCTAGGGAAAATCCATCCCCTCCAGTAGCCCACTTTTCAGAGAAATCCAAGAAACTGACACCAAACCCAGAAGAGGGAGAAGCACTAAACTAAACTTTACAAAGATGGGAAGTTGCTTTCTTTGCCCTGTAGACTTCAAGGAAAGCCCTCCAGGGAGTGTTCCCTGGAGAGGCGTAATCTGCCTTCCCACCTTCCCAGGAACTTTGCAAATCCACCACAGAGTTGTGGAAAAGTAGCCAAGGCAGAGAGAGAAGAGTTAAATCAAGCCCAGACCTCAGCAATCTGTGTTCAATTTTGATAAAAATCTCTCTCCCTCTCCCCCACCACCCCCCTTCCTCCACCCCACGGTTCAGACATGTCTCTTTATGTTAGGAGCTTGCATCTTGTTTGGGGCACCGCGGCGCTCGCTCCCCGAGAACCAGGCGCGTCCCTCACCTTGGGCACATGTGACAGACGCATCCATCCCTCTCCCGGGGCAGGACCCGACCCAGAACCGCAGTGTCCTGGCCCCACCGCCGCCTCCTCCTCATCCTCCTTACAATTAATTACCTGCCTCCAGACCGGATCCTGCCTTCCTCGATTAAGTCAAAGTCTCATTGCCTGATGTCAGGGCCACAGCAGGAGGCTGGGCGGCCGCCACAGGTGCCGAGGTCCCTGGAGTCAGGACCCCCTTTCTGGGATGCTCCTTCTCTCGCCCAAGGTTCCCCACTGCGGCTGAGAGCAAGAACCTCCCGCTCCCCCTGCCCTGCCTGCTGGCCAGAGGCCAAGTTTGCAAGTGGGAGCTGGGGCTTGGGAAGAGTTAAATCACCCGAATAAAGGCACAAGGCTGAGCCCCGGGAAGAGCCACCACCACGAAGTTGTCAGTTTGGGGGGTACCGGCTAACGTTCGTTGGTCCACTTGTGACAACAAGGAATCCGATTTCAAAGCCACACACAAAAAAAGCATTTCTTTAAAAAAAAAAAAAAAAGTTTTCCAAAGACACTTCCTGCGTCCAGATGTGCCAAGACCGACAGACAGACACACACGCAAATCACGCCCCGTACACACACAGACACGCACACAGGCCCCGGGAGCCCCCTCGAGGGCCGCTGGCTCCCGCAAACACTTTGCAAAAACACAACAGGCAGCCCGCGGAGGGGCCGCCTTTGCAGTCCCCTCTCGGCGGTGCAGAGAAAGCAAGGGGGGGAGAAGCGAGGAGGTGCCGGCAGAAAGCGCCCCGCCGCCCCGCCCGGCCCGGCGCGAAGCGGAGCAGAGGCAGGGCCGCGCACTTACTCCGAGGACCCCATGGCGCGGCCGCCGCTCCCCGCAGCCCCGAAGCCGCCGCCGCCGCCGCCGCCGGCCGCCGCTCGCCCCGGCTCCTCTGAGCGCCCCCGGGCTCCGAGAGCGGGCGGCGCGGCTCCCCGCCCGGCCGGCCCGCGCCCCCGCCCGCCCCGCTCTGACGTCAGGCGTCTTGGAGCGGGATATTTATGGCAAGGATACTCTGAACGTTCCCTAGGTAGAGTTCTGATTGCAGTTCCTTGGGATTTGTAATTTTCACACTTTCAGACAGAGAGGAGGGGAGGGAGGCAGGGCGAGCGCGGCCGGCAGGGCGAGGCAGACAATGAGGGTAGCTGTTTCCAACTTTGGCAAGAAGCCTTCCCAGGGCTCCCTCTGTTTGGGAAACAAGTAAGGGTCAAGGAGGCCAGAGTGGCGACCTGGGCAGCGGGGGGGGGGGGGGGGGGGGGGGGGGGGGGTTCTGCCCGCTCCTCCCCTGGGGAAGGGGCTGGAAGACCTGGTCTGAGCCGGCCGCGGGGTCAGGTGCTGGGGGATGCCTCTGTTCTCCAAAGTGTGCTCCCGTGGGAGAAGGAGTCCCAGGAAGGTGCTAGGGCCGGGATAGAGATAAATCAGGCAGACCAGAACAGCTAATTAGAAGCCCTGGTCCACACCCTAACAACTTTTCCATTTCTTCTTTGGGAGTGTGTACGTATAAAAAAAAAAAAAAAAAAAAGTTTATTTTTATTAAATTACGTTCCACACTCCCTGCCTCTGTATAGCTTTTCCAACTCAGTGCCAGTCAATTCATCTTACTTTACTGCTTATATAGAGAGTTTGAGCCGTTTACAATAGCTCTTATTCATGCTTTTAAAAAATTGCTTTTAATTTTTTTTTCTTCAATGTGATTGTGATCCACCTCTGTGACTGGGACTGGAAATTGCCTCAGTCAAGAGCAACGGTCTCTTCCATGATTGGCACCATCCTCAGGGTGAGCATTCCACCTCTGACACCCCCCACAATCCCAGGAGTGTGCAGGCTGATGGTGCCCACACCAGATGATGACCCATGCAGTTTTCTAAGCGTTTAAGACCCGGAACCAGCGATCGTCTGTCCCTCCACCTAGCTAAAGGGGCTTAGGGAAATGGCTTGGCTTAAGGGCCATCTTTCAAGAGTGGAGAAAAAGAGGTCTAATGCTTTATCCTTCGTGATTCCTGAGGATTGGAGAATAAACGTAATTGCTCATGCAGTTCGATAACATAAATGTGTAGGTATCCAACTCCCCTTAAACGGAAAGGAGCACGGATAACCGCAAAGCATCACTAAAAAAACACAACTTTAGTGAACTTTCCATTAGCCCAGATGGGGTAGAGGTGGGGGGGGGGTGTCTTAACCACAGTTACCGTGCAGCAGGGATTCAAGGAGTTGGAATGTGTTTACCCCTTTGGCAGGAGCTGGTTAGGGCTGATTGCCAGAAGGAGCCAAGTCTTGGGCCTGGGCCTCTTGGTGGGGGACAGCCAAAATGTTTTGGTCCAAGCCACAGAGGGCCCACAGCCCTGCTGTTTGGTCACTGTCAGTTTGCCCTCCTGAGCATAATAGCTCACTGCCACCTCCCTCCATCCCCTTCCTCCCATCAAGGCTCCACTGGCAGGATGAATCCTGCTCTGTAGTAGACATTAAAAATCGGCTTCCAAAAGCCAGTGACGGACCCCTTCTCTAAGGGGTCTACACTAAGGAACTCAGGAAACTGAAGTCTACGATATTCACTGCTCCGGGCTCCCTGGTGCTAGGGATAGCTAAGAAACCCAGTTCTGGCCAGTGAGGCTGGCATGCAGAAGACAAGGGTCAGCTTCCATGAAAACTCTTTAAGAGAAAGTCAGATTCAGGATGGCATGCCCCCTCAACCCCTTGGCACTCCCTATTCCTCTTTCTGCCACTTTTGCTCTTTTGGAACATGGATATGATGCCTGGAGAGACAGCAGCCATCCTATAACCTTGAGAACAGAAGTCACTCACTTGAGGAGGATGGAGCAGGAAGGTAGGAGTTCCCCTGACTTCTTTTTAGGTGAGAAAAATAAATTTCTATGTGTTTAGATGATTGTTTGAGTCTTCTGTTGTTTACAGCCAAATATAACCTTACTCGACACACTCCCAATCAATTCACCAAGATAAGATATAATGTTGGGACAATTCCTGAGCATTAAATTATAGGTATCATGATTATTTTTAATGTGATACTTCGTGTTGGCATAATTCTTTATAGTTTTCAAAGCCTATTCGCATATATCTCCTCTGAACCTCACAATTTTGGGAGCTATCACTATAACTTCCCTTTTCTGTATATAAGAGAAGCCAGATTTGGTAAATATCCTGCCCAAGATCACACAGTCAGCAAATAAGTTACCTTGAATGCTACCCTAGTTCCTCTGACTCCAATTCTGTGGATTTTCTGCAACATTTTTAATAACACAACAAAAAAAAATCCAGTGAAGAATCTTTATTCCTACTAAACGGATGTGAATTCTAGTTACTTCAACCAAGATGAAGCAGTTTGCAAATAAATTCTGGAACCGGAATGTGCCGCAGTCCAATTGGGAATTAAGTCCAGTCTTCTGTCTCCCGGGATCTGCATGACCTTCCAGCTACCCTCTGACATCCTGTCCTGAATCCCTGCAATTGCTCTTTCTAAGGTCAGTGACCTTTTGTATGAATCGGTCTTGTCTCTCTTCATTCTCACATCCTTTAAAATGCTTACACCACCCCTTTCTTGAAGCTCCCCTTTCTCAGGGACATCTTCCCGTCACTACAACCTCCTTGTGTGGTTTCTCTTCTCGGTTCTTCCTTCACCTACATGTTGATGCTCCCAGGGAATCTGTCAGTGGCTGTCCTCCTGAGAGTCATGGACTGTCCTTTGAGTTCATCTTCTCTCGCGAATTCCACCACAAGCTCTTGGGGAAAGTCAACCATTGTCTCTACAACCAAATGTATATGCCAACCGCCACTTCCTCTCAACTTTAATCCCACTTTTCCAACTCTTTATTGTCTATATTGCCCAGCATGTGGCAATCCTTAAATAAATGGTATGTATTTTTAATTATTATTGTTTGAACAAAAGATGCAGGAAAGTTACTAAGGCATAAGAGAATTTTATGACTGACTCATTTCTAGTTATCGGGAAATAGGATGTGACTATTCTCCTTTGAAAATCATGCCACAGGCTAATCTAATTGTCCATGGTCATAAGAAGTTATGGTGTAATTTATAGAAATTAGCAACATCCAGGGGCATTTGGGTGGCTCAGTCGGTTAAGCGTCTGACTTCAGCTCAGGCCATGATCTCATAGTTCATGGGTTCAAGCCCCACGTTTGGCTCTGTGCTTACAGCTCAGAGCCTGGAGCCTGCTTTGGATTCTGTGTCTCGTTCTCTCTCTTCCCCTCCCCTACTCATGCTCTGTCTCTGTCTCTCAAAAATGAATAAACATTAAAAAAAAAAAAAAAGAAATTAGCAGCATCAGTCCAAACAGAAATGCAATGGCAGACCTAATGAGAAATAGAATATCCTCATTAACTCCTTTTAGAATTAACTCCATTTATAATATCCTTCATTAACTCATTCCAGGCAAAGTGAGAGAAAGGAAAGAATTAAAGATGAGGTGGGAAAGGGCCAGAGACTTAGGGGTGGTGTGTGGGGAGCATGAAAGGGATAGGAACAAGGGAAGTGAGGCTGTGCAAGGGAATATTCCAGGTCTGTGAGAGGGGAGTCCATCCCTGCCCAGGTGAAATTTTCAGGTTCCGTTGGGAAAGGAAGCAGGAGAAGCTCATGGAAACCTGTGGATTTCACTGCTAACGAGATGTTTTTGAGGCCAATGAGCCCTGAAGAATCCATAAAGTGGGAGAGGCCTTTCCAGGTCATATGATTTACCCTCTACACCCCTTCCTCCAACCCACAGGTTCTAATGTAGGGAGGCGCCTCCTATTCTCAAGACTGCTGGGGAGGAGGCTCCCTCTCCATCTGTCAGTCATTGGCGTGCTCCAGACATGTCCCCTGATCACACAGTGAGACTCTGTGTAGCACACTGCTCATCTAGAAAAGCCTGCTTCTTCACTGAGAGATCCCCAAATAGTTCACCAAGTTTGTCCTGGCTTCCAGTTGACCATGTACTTCCAAGGCTCAGCCTATTCACGGGGAGAAGCAGGCTTCACAAAGGTCTCTCCTTGCTCACTCCCGAGGGGTACAGTTCCTGGTCTATACTGCATGGACCTCGGCAGCACTCACTGAAGACCTTTTGGAGACTGAATGAGAATCCCATGAATACACCATCTAATCGAGATGAGGCTCTCCGTGTATAACATACCCCTTTCCCTGATTTACTGACATGGGCTATAGAATCATGAAGAGAACTCGTTAGAATCAGAGACCTTAGTAAAATCCCCAGCCTTGCTTCTCAGTGCTGTGTGATCTCAGCATTTCTGAAGCTTAGTGTTTGTGACAGTTAATTTTATTTGTCAACTTGGCTCAGCCACAGTGCCCAGATATTTGGTCAGCCATTATTCCAGGTGTTCTATAATGATATTTTAGGGTGAGATTGGCAATTAAATTAGAGAACCTCCATGATGTGGGTGGGCCTTATCCAATCAGTAGAAGGCTTAATAGAACAAAGATTGGTCTCCAGGATTCTGTCAGCAAATGGCCTTCAGACTTGAACTGCAACTCTTCCCTGGGTCTCCAGCCTGTCAGCCTACCCCACATCAGATTTCGTACTTATCAACCCTCCACAATTGCATGAGCCAACTCCTTAAAATAAATGTATCTATCTACCTACACACACATGTGTGCACACACACACACACACAAATCCTGAGGGTTTTGTTTCTCTGGAAAACCCTAGTACAATGTTTCTCTTCAATAGCAGGGGATGTAGGGGCACCTGGGCGGCTCAGTTGGTCGAGCGTCTGACTCTTGATCTCAGCTCAGGTCATGATCATGGGATCGAGCCCTGTGTTGGGCTCTGCTCTGAGCATGGAGCCTCGTTGGGATTCTCTCTTTCTCTCCATTTGCCCCTCCTCTATTCACACACTTGCGGTCTCTCTTTCTCTCTCTCTCTCTCTCTCTGTCTGTCTCTCAAAAATAAATAAAAATAAATAACATAGGATGAAGATTATTCCATCCCAGATCACTGTTGAAATGGTCAAATTAAGGAAAAAAGGTTTCTCTCATCCCACCGTGTAAGCCCTCATCAGAATCACTCCATGGACCCCCAGGTTCTGCTCAGGAAAGTGCCAGACTCTGTACCAAGGGTACTGTTAGTGCCCAGAAGGCAGAAGAAGCTTGTTCTAAACTGGACCCAGTTCAGCAGGGACATGTCACCCCTCAGGCATTTTGATCATAGGCCCCATCCTGCTTCTCTTACTGATAATAAGAGATGCAATCTTCATCGTTTAGAACAGGCCTCCTGGCCTCCTATTGTCAAGACATAACTTCCAAGCATACAACTAAAGACAGAAAAAGTCCAGAGCTACCACAGTTTCTTCCTGGAAACGATGAATAGTACACGCACTGCTCAAAGATGGCTTACTTAGGTCCTCATTGTGGTATAGTAGAAAGGCCTCCAAATATGGTATCAGAAAAACCTGGTTTCTAATCCCAGTTCTGGCTTTTACAGCTGAGTAAGAACATCTTCTCTGAAAAATACAGTTTAACAGGAGTATCAACCCCATGGTGCAGAGTGAGAACCAAATAACAGAATGTCTGTACCTTACAGATGGCCATTGTTCTTTTCCTTCGCTTCGTCCCTTCCCGTCTCCTCCCCTGGCACCACCAACACAGACAGACACACGGCTCCTCCGTTAGTTAATACCGACAATGCACTTAACAGTAATGTACAATTCACCAGGTTCCTGGCATCCAGTCCTCTGCAAGCCTCTTTGCCCAGAGTTAAGAAACTTCCCCTGGATCAGACATGACCACACCAAATAGGCAGCGATTGGAAAATTGCCCCATAAAAGCCGTCTCCTTCCGAGGCGCAGGACTGCATTTTTTGAGAAGCCTTCTCAGGTTGTTTGCAGTGGCTTCGAGGGTCGGCTCTGCTGCCTTGCCTACGTCAAAACCCTAAGTGTTTAACCACAAGACACACAATCCCGGGACATCGTGGCGGCGGCCCTCCACCCCCACGGCGAGGCAGGCCACGCGTGTGTCTAATCTGGTATGTGGCCCCCCAGCAGGGCCAGTGAGGCACCGCACCTGGCCAGATAGAGGATGGACTATCACACAGTGTGCACAGTGCTCGAGTGGGCGGGAAAGGGGGTGAGATTTCTTCCCACCCTCCCAAGACACGGTATGATCAGAGCCTAAGGTCCGCAAGCTGGGAAAGGCCACGCTCGCTAGTAGCCACAGCTTCTCATGTTATTTCTGGAGTCAGAATATTTGCACACTCACGACTGCATACAAACTCCCATTCTAGTCCCATTTTCAGTAGCTCAAAACCCTGTGAAAAATAACACTCAGGGCCAAGCGTGTCAGTTAGCTTCAGAGTAAAGTTGTATTTTGAAATGTGAGAGAAAGGAATCTTCCCAACTGATGTCTACTGAGGGTGAGAATGGGTCACACACACACACACACACACACACACTTTTCTCCATTGAAAAATAATTTGAGACTGCTTACAGTCTTCAAGCATGTGTGACTCCGGGCTGGTGTATATGTGTGTATTCAACTGAGAAGGAACTTGTGACTTCAGGAGAAGCATGACATGTTTCATCATTCAGTGGTTTTGTCTTTTAAAGGAAAATATCTTAAAAATGGCAAAGTGATGATGTTAGGAATCTGTTCTTAATTACCACTCAGTAACTTGGCAATCTGTTTTATCCCATTCATTTCTTTTGGAAAGTTCTCAGTAACTCGTCTTTTCAGTTGTGTGCACACAACCTCTCTCTCTCTCTCTCTCTCTCTCTCTCTCTCTTACACACACACACACACACACACACACACACACAGATAGAAAGATAAAACCCACCTGGGTTGCCCTTGGAAAGAGTACAGGACATTTGAACACTTAATGAATTCTCCTGTAAATATGCACAAGCACAGATTTTCACACTCTGGGAGAGTGTCATAAATGCCCAGTTGGTATATATATGTGGTTTGGGACTCTGGTGAGAAGACTTTCTTACTTTCTTTAAAGAAAAGGAGAGGCACCCGGGTGGCTCAGTTGATTGGGTGTCCGACTTCAGCTCAGGTCATGATCTCGCAGTTTGGGAGTTCAAGCCCCGCATCAGGATCTGTGCTGACAGCTCAGAGCCTGGAGCCTGCTTCCGATTCTGTGTCTCTGTCTCTCTCTACCCTTCCCCTGCTTGTGCTCTGTCTCTGTCTCTCTCAAAAATAAATAAACATTAAAGAAGAGGAAAAAGGAGGAGGAGGAAGGGAAGAAGATGGAGGAGAGGAAGAAAGAAGAGGAGAAGAAAGAGGAGGAGGAGAAGGAAGAGGGGAGGAAGAAGGAGAAGGAGAAGAAGGAACAAGAAAAGAAGAGAGGAGGAGGAGGAAGGGGAGGAGGGGGAGGAGAAATCCTCCTCTAATGCTGTTTGCTCTTTCATTCCCATTAGGTGCCAAGCGCTGTGGTAAGCCTTGGAGATGCAAAGGTGAACAAGATGGGGTTCCTATCATTAAGGAATTTGGTCTAGTAGAAAAACCATACAATCAAGTTCTACAGTCATTAAAAAATAAAAGCACATGAAACTTTCCGAATTGTTGTGGTTAGGAGGAGGTAAAAGGCAATAATGCACTTCCTGCCTTAGGGGAGTTCTCTGGATGAAGGAAAAATTACCTTCCCTTTTTACGGGTATCTTCCAGGCCAATATTTCCAAAATATGTTCTACAGAATGCTAATCCCTTTAAATGGCTTGCCAAAAAGGTAGGGGGAGAGTTCCTCATGGTCAAAAAAGTCTGATAAAAACTAGATATTATGTATGCAATGCATATTTGCATATTGAAGGTTCTGAGAAGGCCTGCAGAAAAATCTGCTTTTCTTTGCTTAGCACAGTATTCCCCAAAGTAATTTCCTCATAGGACCCATTTTTCACATAACATCTATGAACATTCCATAACTTTTAAGAAACACTGTTTAGTCTGAAGGGGACCATAAGAAATCTGTAAAAATAAACACAAGTGTAATAGGATGCTGAATTGGAATTTTTAATGAGGCAGCAAGATACAATAGATAAGAAATTCTAAAATAATGTTTCAGAGTAAGAAGCAGATTTTTGAAAGGAAATATCTGAGTACTGGTTTTATGCCTCTAAAAATCCCTTCCTATAAAAAGCATTGGAAGTGTGGAAGTAGAGAAAGAATGTTCTGAGGATGATTTCTTTGAGAGACCTATACCAGAATTCCTTCCCTTTACCCTATGATGAGAATAGCTCGAGGGTGATGATTCAAGGACTTCACTAAGTGCTTCCCAAATCTAGAAATTGTGGACAATGTTGGACTCCAGACTGGAAATCTAGAAAGCAAGAGACAGATGATGAATTCATTTCGTGGTGGATCAAAGGAGAGCAGTTGCTTTATTGGGAAGGCTGGCACTCTCTGAGCTTGCTAGAACATGGATTAATAGATGTTTCCTGAGGACCATATGTGGTCCACATGGGAGAGAAAGTGAGCCAGGAGCCTTTTTAGATCTTATCAAAGAGGACTACCTGGAAGAATTATGGGGCCACAATCAAGAGTTGATGTGGAGTGGACCATTGGAAAACCAAACTAAGTGGGGGAGAAACAGATGAAGGAAGAAAATGCACAACCCATATCATAGGAGTTGCAGGACCCCCAATGAGTAATCTCTGAAGAACCCACCCAAGGGCTCACAGGAAAAAGAATGTGATATATGCAAAGCCATTTGACAACTATACCAGTCAAGTAAAAACGTCTCTGTGAAAGGAGGAACTTCCAACCATGGCTGAGGAAGGAGATCAGCATACCATATTCCCCAAAAGCAACTAGAAATCTGGATTAAATTGACAAAAACAACTATTTCAGCACTCCTGAAATCAACCAAAGGCATATGACAATCTGAGAGGTGTTTATACTTTAAAGACTGATAAACTTTGGGTAAAAATAATGGGAATCTTTGGTGTTCTGGCTTGAAGCTGTGTGAAATCACTGACTGACCACTAGGAAGACACAAGGGTAACATTTGGGATGCCAATTTTATAAATAGAAGTAAGAATATTCAAAACAAAACTGAGCCAAGACATCAGTGTCCATATACTGCAGGCTTCACAGATTTAGCCAAGGCAAGTTACAAAACAAACATGCAAAACAGCAACAGCAAACTTAGTGCAGGGGGTGAGGATAAGAAACCAAAGTTGCTACAAAAGGCTGTCTAAAATGTCTAATATTGGGGGCATCTGGGTGGCTCAGACAGTTGAGCACCCGACTTCGGCTCAGGTCATGATATGGTTGGTGAGTTTGAGCCCCGAATCTCTGCTTCAGCCCAGAGCCCATTTTGAATCCTCTGCCCCCCTCCCCTCCTGTCTGCCCCTCCCCTGCTTAAGCTCTCTCTCTCTCTCAGAAATAAACAAACCTTTAAAAAATAAAATGAAATGTCTAATTTTCAACAAAAAAAAAATCTTACAAAGCACACAAAGAAAGAGTAAAGTTTAGCCCATATGCAAGAAATAAAAACAGTCAATAGAAACCATTTGAGTGTCTTCAAATGCTGGATTTAGCAAAGACTTAAAAACAGCTATTCTAAATACATCTAAAGAACTGAAGAAAGCAATCTTTAAAGAATTAAAAGAAAGAATGACAACAATGAATGCACAAATAGGGATTTTCAGTCCCTATAAAACCATAGATATTATGGTTTTAAAAAGAACCAAATGAAAATTCTCAAGTTGAAAAATACAACTAAAATGAAAAATCCACTGAAAGGCTCAGTAACAGCTCCAAGATGGTAGAAGAAAGAATCAGTGAACTTGAGGATAGAGGAATAGAAATTACCAATCTGAAGAACAGAGAGAACAAATGAAGAAAAATCAACAAAGCCTCAAACATCAACTGTGCCAATATTCATATAATAGAAGTTCCAGGAGAGAAGAGATAGAATCAGAACCCCCCCCCAATTAAATATATGGTGGCATAAATGTTGCAAAATTTAATGAAAATCTGCTAATCTACTTAAGCTACTGATCCAAGAAGTTCAAAAATCTAAGTTGAATAAACACAAAGAAATTCACACCTAGACATATCACAGTCAAATGCTTCAAAGCCAAGACAAAGAGAAAATCTTGAAGGAAGTGGGGAAAAAATATTCATTACATATAAGGAGTAGCAATAGGACAATGGCTGACTTCTCATCTGAAACAGTGGAGGCCGGAAGACAGTTAAATGACATTTAAACAGAGGAAAGAAAAACATTCTTATTCTTCATGAATAAATTCTAAATCCAGCAAAACTGTTCTTCAAAAATTAGGAAAAATAATCCCCAAGCATAGTTAAAGTAAAAAGAAATTAAAACGATACTCCTTAAAAACTTATTTAACACAGACAAAAAGCTGGCAAGGAGGAACGGGAAACACAGGAAAAAAATAGCAAATGGTAAATGTAAATCCAACCATAAAAATAAGCACATTAATAGTGAATGAACATGTAGAATCGACTATATGCTGTCTGCAGGAAAAGACCTTAGAGTCAAAGACACAAACAGGTTGAAAGTAAAAGGTTAGAAAAACAATATACTGTGTAAACAGCATCCACAAAAATCTGGAGTGACAATATTGATGTCAGGCAACATATACTTCAAAATCAGAAATAGTGTTATAAACAAAGAATATTTCTTAATGATAAAACAGTCACTATATCAGGAAGATATAAAAATAACAGAACCTAAGTCATAAAGTAAAAAGTGACAAAAGAAGGAAGAAGTAGAAAATTCAATTATAATAGTGATCAAAACACTAGACAGTAAATTAGCAAGGATACAGAAGACTTGAACAACTCTATCAACCAACTTGGATATAATTAGTATCTGTATGTATGTGCATGTACATGTGTATATGTGTCTTAAAGTCTACTTTGTCTGATACTATAATTTAATTCCTTTGTGGTCAAACACCATGCTTTGTGCAATTTCAATCTTTTTTAATTGATTGAGACTTATTTTATGGCCTAGTGTATGGCCTTTCCTGAAGAATATTTCAAGTATGCTTGCTAATCTGCAACCATTGGGTGACAATTTTATCATTATGAAGTATGTTCCACTCTAATAGTATTTCTGTTTAGCATATCTGGAACTTTCTACAGCAAAGACCATAAACTGGGCATAATAAATTTCAATACATTTGAAAGGATTGAAATCATACCAAGTATGATATCTGACCACAGAGGAATTATATAATTAAACATCAACAAAAAGAAATCTGGGAAATTCCCAAATATTTGGGAATCAAACAACACACAGTAGTACCCCCCTTATCTTCAGGGATATGTTCCAAGATGCCCAGTGGATGCCTGAAAACACGAATAGTACTGAACCCTCTATATACTATGTTTTTTCCTAAACATACGTATCTAATTTCTAAATTAAGCATAGTAAGAGATTAACAACTAATAATGAAATAGAACAATTATAACCATTTACTGTAATAAATGTTATGTGCATGTAGTTTCTCTCTCAAAATATTGGCTGTACTGTACACACCCTTCTTATGCTAAGGTGAGGTGATAAAATATCTATGATGAGACAAAGTGAGGTGAATGATGTAGGCATCATGACATAACATCAGGGTACTATTGACCTTCTGACAATATGTTAAAGGAGGATCATCTGCTTCAGGACTGCCATTGACCATGGTAACTGAAATCATGGAAAGTGAAACCACAGATTAGAGGGCACTCCTGTGCTCCTCCTAAGTGTTTATGGATTGGAAGACTCAGTATTATTGAATGACATTTCTCTCCAAACAGATGTATAGATTCAATGCACCCGTATCAAAATCTAACCAAAGTTTGGAGGCTTGTTTTTGGCAAAGAAAAAAAATTGGCAAGCTTATCTTAAAATTCATATAAAATGCAAGGCACCAGAACCAGAGGAAAATTGAAAATGAAGAACAAAGTTGGAGGATTTACATTACCTGACCTCAAAATTTATTAGAAACTTACAATAATCAAGACAGCGTGGTGTTGGCATAAGAATGGGCATATAGAATCTACATACAGTCTATATTATAGATCAATGGGACAGAATTGAAGGTCCAAAAATAAAACTACAATTCAATGGGAAAGGATTTTTTTTTCAACAAATAGTGTCAAGCAATTGGAGATATACATAAAAAATTTTAACTCAAATTGCAGACTTAAGTGAGAAAACTAAAACTATAGAACTTCTTAAAATAAAAATAGGAGAAGACCTTTGTGACCTTGGGTTTAGAAAAGAGTACTTAAATATGACACTAGAAGTATAATCCACCAGAGAAAAAAAGTGACAAACTGGACTTGATCAAAAGTTTAAAGTTTTGCATTTCAAAAGACACCATGGGAATGAAAAGACAAGCCATATATGGAGAAGTTACTTGCAAATCATGTATCTGATAAAGGACGTATATCTAAAAATATAAGTAAATTTTATTCAATAAGAAAAAGACTAACAACCCAATTTTAAAATGGACAAAATATTTGAATAGATATTTTAGGAGAGGAGTTACATATATAGCTAATAAGTACACGAAGAGACACTCAACATCATTGGTCATTAGGGAAATGAGAATTAAAACCACAGTGAGATACCTCTATACATCCACTAGAGTGGCTAGGATCAAAAGGACAGACAACATACTATATCACACACTCAAAACTAATATAACACTGTATGTTAACTATAATAGTATTAAAATAAAAAAACTTAAAAGCAAAAGAAAAAGACAACACTAAGTGTTGGTGAGGATGTGAAGAGACTGGAATCATCAGACATTGCTGATAGGAATGGAAAATGGTGCAGCCTCTTTGGAAGACAGTCTGAATGTTTCTTATAAACTTAAATATAAATTTACCATTAGACTCAAAAATTCCTTTTCTAGAAGCAAACCCAATAGGATAAAAAGAAATATCCACACAAAGACATGCATGTGAATGTTCATAACAGCATTGTTCATCATAGCCCCAAACTGAAAATAGTCCAAATGTTCATCAACTGGCGAATGAGTAAAGAGCATGATATATCCATACAATAGAATACTATTTGGCAATAAAAAGGAACATATCTCTGATTCGTATCACAATATGGATGAATATCAAAAAATCAATGATAAATGAAAGAATCCAGATACAAAATAGTACATAGTGTATTATTCCATTTATAGGAAATATCCAGAAAAGGCAAATTTATAAAAACAGAAAGCAGATCAGTGGTTCCCTTGGACTGAAAAAAGAAATGAGGCTTAACGGCATGTGGGTTGAGAACAGTTTTTGGAGTAATGTAGACGTGGTGGCGTATCTCTACAAATATACTAAAAATCATTGAGTTGCACACTTACAACAGATTAATTTTATGGTTTATAAACTATGATATGCAAAACTGTTTTAAAAATGACTTTCCTGTCTCTCTTCTCTCCTCCCAGCTCCAATCCTAAAGGGAGTATGAGCCGGGGAAGAGTCAGGCAAGAAAGAGAGAAGGATGCTAACCACATTCTTTCTTCAAAGGTAGGCAGTTAGACTGCAGCCAATTTTATCTGGAAGGAGATGGGTATGGGGGGGGGGGGTCAGAGAAAAGAGTCTTACTCTAAATATAAATGAGAATTGCCAATTAATATGCAGGATTGGGTATTTTAAAACAAGGCTATGTTTTACCCCCTAACATGTTTGTAGAATGTTCTATTGTCTACTAGTGAAGAGAAAAAGTCATTGGGCCTGAGATTTTACATGGAGGCTGGGAAAGGAAACCCTCCAAGCTGCAGGTGTGAAATGGTAGCAGGAGACAAAAGTAAAGTTGATTTCATGATCACCTTCATGAAAACTAGTTTTTAGTTTCTTCTCTGGTGACACAAGGATCAGAGACAGAGCGACAGAACACAAATTCATATATATATATATATATATATATATATATATATATATAAAACAAATTATAGATTCAAAGTGTGTGGGAGACATAAGAATTTTGGACTCAGAATCTATTAGGCCTGATTCGGAGTCCTGGCTTGGCTATGTAATAGCTATGTGACTTCAGGAATATTTCTTAACCTCTCTGATTTCAAAGTTCTTATCTTCAAAATGACAATAGTAATAGCTACCTCAAGAGGATGCCGTAAGATTAAGTAGACAATGAATATAAAAGGATTTGAAAGAGGACTTCTTATTCTAGGTGTATCAGTCAGGGTTCACTCAGAGAAGATGAACCACGAAGAGTGATACAGAATAAGAGATTTATTATGGGAATGATACCTAGAGTGGAGGACAGTATTTCAGCCTGTTTAAGGCTGTTATTTCTATATCTTGTGTTGGGCCCAAAGTCAGCAGAGCTAGAAGTTATAAAGGGAAGATGGATGTGAAATGGAAAAACTAAGGTTCAGCTGGAACTTGGAAGATCAGACTAGAACCATGTCTGTATTTCACCTCCTCTGTTCTCAGTGACCCAAACAGCCTGCAGGATTAGGGGCACCTTTACCACACAGCTTCACATGTGCCCAGCTCAGGATTAAGAGAAGGGAGGAAGGGATCCAGTAGGAGCTGGTAGAACTATGTGCCCCACTTCTACTTCTCACCAACAACATGAGCCAGCATATCAATCACAAGGTACTTGAGTTGCAATACCATCTGCCCTACAACAGCCTTCAGAATATAAGAAAATGACCATAGTTTCACTTCTACCTTTCAAATTGTATGCACATTTCTCTTGTGGCCAACCCTACCCTGGAACTATGCAGAGAAAAGAATTCTGTGAAATATAGTTTCAGCTTAGTTAAATTGACATAATACAATGCCCTTAAAGTCTACCCCATGACAATTTGGCATCCATACCTATTTTTTCAATCACATTTAACATCCAAATAAAGACAATAGCAAGATAATACTTCGCCTCATGATGCAACTATTTTAAGAACCACCAAAAACACAGTAACTTTCTCTATAAAAGAAGATATGAAGTTATTTTACTTGCCTTCAGGTGATGTTCATTTCTCTTGTAGCTGAGTCAAGTTCATCTGGGGCTATCTTAGAAGCTGAATACTAAAATAGCAAGCTAAACACTGTTAACTCATCTTATGTTAGAGGCAAATAAATGGGAGAGGGAAAGAAAGGGAGAAAATAGGTTAATATATTCATAGAAAAATAAGGAAGAAATATTCATAACTACAGTGGTCTGCTTTTATCCATAGGGGATGTGTTCCAAGACCACCAGTGAATGCCTGAAACCTCAGATGGTACCAAATTCTATATATGCCATGTCTCTTCCGCTACATACATACCTATAATAAAGTTATGTATAAATTAGGCACAGTGAGATATGAGCATCTTACTAAACATTAATAAAATAGAGCAATCACAACAGTACACAGTAGTAAAGGTTTTATGAATGTGGTCTCTCTCTTTCTCAAAATATCTTATTATACTGCACTTACCCTTCTTGTGATGATGTGCAATGATAAAATGCCTGTATGATGAGATGAAGTGAGGTGAGTGACATAGGCGCTGTGATGCAGTGTTAGGCTACTATTGGCCTTCTCATGATACATCAATAGAATCATCTGCTTCTAATGGCAGTTGACTGTGGGCAACTGAAACTGTGGAAAGCAAAATCACAGATAAGAGTGAACTACTGTATTATAGTCCCCATTTCTGCAACTGATCATGTGATTGTAGCTGGTCCTTATAACTACCTTCTTCTACTACCCATTCAATATTCCCTTTGCCCCCAATAAGCATTTGCAGGTAGTCAAGATTTCTTACCTAATGGGAGTGACCCAATCTTTATCCTTAAAGGTTCTGGACCACTAGCAGTCCAACCTGTATTAGGTTGCTGTATTTTACCATTGACTTTTGTCATAGGACATTGGAGAACTAAGACATGCCCCAGGGGATCTCCTGCATTCCAGACAGTATGAGCGTGTTCCTCCTCACCCTCATTGTGTAGTAGCAGCAAATTTCCCCTTGATAAGGTAAATCACCTATGCTGTCACAGTAGTCCTTGTTTGCCTGTTGATTTCCTAGCATGAAGAACTTAAAGAGGTCAGGAGGCAGTCCCAACTTCCAATTTAATGGAATAATTGCTGTGGTGGATGTCTATTTCTTTCGGAAACAAAGGCCTGCAGACAAGAGCCTAAATATTCAGGAACCAAAAGCAAAAGCTTCACTAGTGAGATCACTAGTGGTAATAGTTAGAGAACACACTTCTTGATTTAAGAACCCATGAATCCTGACTATGAAATAAAAAGCACTATACAGTTGACCCTTGGTCAACCTAGTTTGAATTGCACTGGTCCACTTCAATAAATACAGTGAATTACTGTATATGTATTTTTCTCTTCCTTGTGATTTTCTTATAACCTTTTCTCTAGCTTACTTTATTGTAAGAATACAGTACACAATGCATATAATATATGAAATATGGGTTAATCAACTATTTATGTTTTCAGTAAGGCTTCCAGTTAACAGTAGGCTGCTAGCAGTTAAGTCTAGCAGAATTCAAAGATCAGATTTTCAAACATGTGGGGGTCAGTACCCCTAGGTGAATCCTTGTGTTGTCCAAGGGTCAACTATATGTTAGTCACTGATTTAGATCATATGCCTCATCCTATAGGACATTGCCCCAGCTCTGAAGGGTATTGCCACTCAGATGGTACCATAACTATGTCTTAAAAAGAACATTTCATTATTCTATCAGGTCAGCTGCTTCAGGCTGATGTAGAACAGGGTAAGATCAGGAAACTCCATGAGCACAAGCCCATCACTATACCTCATTGACTGTGAAATGATTTCCTTGGTCAGAAGCAATACTGTATTGAATACCATGATCGTGAATAAGGCACTCTGTAATTCCATGTGGAGTGGTTTGGCAGAAGCACTGTGAGCACGAAAGGCAACTCTATGTCCAAGGAAAGTATTTACTCCAGCAAGAACAAAGCACTGCCTCCTTCCATGATGGAAACAATCCATTATATTTGACCTACCATCAAGTGGTTTGTTGTTTCCCCATAAGAAATGGTGTACTATCAAGTGCTCGCTGTTAGTTTCTACTATTGGCATATTAGGCACTCAGCAGTGGCTATAGCCAAATTAGCCTTGGTAAAGGGAAGTCTATGTTGCTGAGCCCATGTACAACCTCTATTCCTGCCACATGGCCATGTTGTTCATAAACCAATTGGTCAGGGAAAGGTGACTGGGGAAAGAGGCTGCCTGATCTCTAGAATGAGTCATCTTGTCTGTCAGATTATTAAGTTTCTCCTCTTGCTGAGGTTATTCTTTGGTGGGCAGAGATACAAATATCTTTATATTATGTGTAAGTATATCTGTATACCTCTTTTCCAGGCCTCCTTGTCATCAGTTTTCCAAGTCCCTGACCATTTACCAAACCATTATCCACTCTGCATGAATCAGTGTAGATCCTAACCTTTGGTAATCTCTTCTTCTAGAAAAGATGAATGATCTGTCCACTGAAACGATATTTGTTCATCATTGTACTTCAGGGACACTCTGGAATAGGGCTATAGTTTTGCAGCCATCTATCTTCAGGTAATATCAGCATCTTGCAAAAATCATACATAAACCAAACTCATTTTTTTCTTCTTTAGTCAACTGGTCATTGAAAACTCCCCCATGAAATTATAGATGCATGTTAAGAGGGAGGAAGCAATGTGGCAGGAACAGGACTGGCTACACAACTTGTGGAGCCCAGAACAAAATGAAAATGAAAAGCCCCTTTTTCAAAAGTTATTAAGAATGTTAAGACAGGGGCGCCTGGGTGGCTCAGTCGGTTGAGCGTCCGACTTCAGCTCAGGTCAAGTTCTCGCGGTCTGTGAGTTTGAGCCCCGCATCGGGCTCTGGGCTGATGGCTCAGAGCCTGGAGCCTGCTTCCGATTCTGTGTCTCCCTCTCTCTCTGCCCCTCCCCCGTTCATGCTCTGTCTCTCTCTGTCTCAAAAATAAACGTTAACAAAAAAATTAAAAAAAAAAAAAAGAATGTTAAGACAGTGACAGCAGAACATTAAGCCAAATGTGAGGCCAATCTGAATATGGGCCCTGTGAGAACACCCAGGTTGCAAGCACATGAAGCTGACCCTCAACAGGAGTATGGGCCATGGCATCTTGGCTACTTGTTCATGCAACATGCACCTTACTTGTGCTTTAAGACTTGTCTGAACCCAATTTTATGTATAACACTTCCGTTTGATGATGGAATGGTGCATGCATGCCCAGCTTGATGGCTTAACATATCAGACAGCTAACACCCGGTTCATAATGAGCCTCTGAAGTCACACGGTAACTTGTTGGCCCATAGTTAAGTGTGTTTAACCTCGACTGGGGCCCAGGAGCAAGCCAAATCTGTTCCTCAGAGAAAACTAGTTATCCATATAAGATGGCATATCTGCTCAAAATGCTGATGATCTTCACTGTGATTCACCAGTTAAGGTCTGCCACAGGCTTCACATAAGCATCCCAATCTGCCACAGATATTTCAGGCACCTTTGGATGTGCTGGGTCATACGGCCCACATGGCAAAGCAGCTTGAACAGCGGCCTGGATCTATTGAAATGCCCTCTCTCATTTTGGGTCCCATTTAAAACCATGCAAGTATGAGTTTTAAAAAAGTTAAGTAAGTTATATGCATTAAACATGGGCCACAAGTATGGCCACCACGCAGAGCAGACCAGAAGCTATGAACAGGTCCATGTGACTCTATCTTCAAAGAACTCCAGGGACATGTCTTTTGATGTTTGGTGAGTAGTACTGGATTCCTTGCACAGAAAAACTAAGATACTAAAAGTCTAGAAGGCTGTGTAGTACAGGAGTTAAGACTAGGGCCTCTGGGGTTAGACTGCAAGAATACCTAAACCCATCACTTCAAGCTGTGTGTTTGGACAAGTTACTTATAACCACCTCTCCAAGCTTCAGAGGGGATAATAATAGTTATCCACAAGTTATAACTATTAATAGTGATAATAGTTATCCAATGTAACCTTATGAGGTTGTTGTGAGGATAAGATGAACCATATATGTGAAGCACAGAACCGAGGCACAGAGTGAGGGTTTAACAAATGACTAGCTGTTCTTACAGATGAATAGAATTTAGAAGTCACTGGATTTGGGTAAGAAGAGATCACAGGTGAGGCTCATGGGAGGGCTGCCCATTAAATGTGGAGGTTGGATTCTATATGCCTGTGACTTTAGGTATGAAGAAAGAGGAGTGAACCTCAGATACATTCAAGTTAGTACTCTGCCATTCCAAGCTATGAGATCTTGAGCAAGTCACTCTCCATCTCTGGGCCTCTGTAATCCCAGGTGTAAACAGTAGGGCTGATTTCTATGATTTCCTTGTCTCTCCCATCTATGACAGTCTGTGACAGTGTGGCGACTCCTAAGCACTGTGAGATGTGTGTCCCTCCTTGCAGCTAAAGAGCCCACCCATGATCCCATCAGAGAAAGCATCATCCAGGTCCCTGCAGCTTTTTGCCCCAGAAACAAGTCCAGCAGAGACCAAAAAAGGTTTTTGGTATTTATTACAGCTCTGGCAATGGCTCCCACATATACAACTGAACTATTTTAAGCCCCAGCTATTTTCTTTTCCCTTTGAAGAGTGGGTGGATATTAAGACAAACAGACTAATTAGGTATATGTTAGCATTGCCACAAAAGAAAAACAGCCAGATTTCCCAACGCAGCACCAAGTTAGGATTTGGAATTTGAAGGATTAGAAGGGATGTCCAGTGGTCATTCCATTCCCCACATCCAGGGGTCTTGGCTTTCTGACCAACTGCCCTCACACTAGGCCCAGTAAGGGGAATTTCCATGAGGGTCTCCACCCTGGGGTTAACAGGATGGGGACAATGAGATTCCCTCCTTCCACTCCCCAGGCCCCCAAGTTAAGAGCAAAGACACCACAAACACTTAAGCAATTAGAGAATAATTTAAAACAAATGTGCGCCGGAGTCTACACAGAGCAAAGTAGACTTGCCTCAGTGTGCAGTGTAAAAAGAGTCTTCCCAGTGCTTTATCTTTCACTAGGGAAAAGAGACTCCTTCCTGCCCCAAACACACCCAAGATTCTGGCGAAACCTCCCCCACTCCTCACAAGTACACAAAGGCCCCCTCATTATTTTATTTGCTCTTCCAAAGCAGCCTCTAGCCCAGTGGAGCTGCCCTTGAAAATAAAGTCCCTGGTGTATCACCTAAATAAATTTTGGCCACTTAAAGCAGAAAATCCAAAATAACAGCAGCATAAATGAAATAGAAGATTATTTTTTGTTCATGTAAAAGAAGTCCAGAGGTAGAGAGTCCAAGTCTGTGCATGGTATAAAGGAGGTGAGAATGCAACCAGGCATACCCAGGAATGAGGCTGCCCTGTCAGACCTTCCAAGGACGTGATTCTGACCTTGAGCCTTTATCAGGCCAGCAAAGAGGAGAGCATCTGTCTCAACCTGCCCATTGTCTGCCTATTGGACATGTATTATTTTTCATTCATTCATGCTACAAAATATTTACTGAGTAGTTACTATATACCAGGTACTATGCTAGGCGATAGGGCATAGCATGACTAAAGCAACTATGTTCACACTCTTATGAGGTTTACAATCAGGTGGGGAAGACAGATAAGAATTAAGCAAGTAAAAGGAAAACCATAGCTAAGTGGTGTGTAGGAAACAGCCAGGATACTGTGGTATAGAATAGCAAGACAGACCTATAGAAATGGTAGGGAAGAGATATCCATGGAGGTCTTCAGGCCAGCCAGTATTCTCAAGAAGCAGATAGAAACAATGGCAGATATTTTGAACATGGTTGCTGCCAACCAAGTAGCAAAGAGCCACAATGCACAGGGAGGGATCTGGATGACTCAGGAGAACACACAGCACTCTAACCACATGCCAGGCCCATGCCAACCCTGCATAATTCTGTTAAGTCTGTTGGAGAAGACGAGGCCCACTTAATGCCACTGAGACTCACTCAGGAAAGCTGCAGTGACTGGCCCTCCTTCAGATTAAACACAAAGAAGGAAGCAAAGCTGAAATTTGAACCCAAGTCCTTAGGATCCAAACCCAGGCCCTTTGTACACCCAGCTACCCAACTCCTAAGAGGAAACTGGTCTATTTTGGAGCATCTGTTTGGGTCAGGGAGAGCAAGGTACTGGCCCAAAAAGTTCAGTGCTGGTGCCCATGGGTAACTGACAGATTGACAAGGGCCACAAAGTCCAGCCAGCCTAAAGTATCACATTACATTCCACAGACTTAATTGCTTTACAGACTAAACAGCACAATTTAGTCAGCTCTGGGATAATGACCTCTCCCCTCCAGTTCTGCTCTGTTCCGAGGGATTCCAGCATTTTCCTCAAAGACATTAGACAGAAGCCTGCAAGACTAAGGATCTCTGGGCTCAAAGGCAACCATTGTGAAAGACCCTGAGGAGGGGTCTGTCTGGAGGAAGAAGAACTAAGTGCTATTTCAGGCTCTAGCACAACTGAGTGGCCACCCCAGAAGTCCTCTGGAGAGAAAATGATGACACAGAGGTCAACCAGAAAGCTGACAAATTAACTGCCTTGTGCTCATTCAAGTTTTTAAGTAATCAAATTACTCAAACCCAGGTAGACAGTCTTAATCCCCACAAATAGCTTGCATTATAAATCACCTACAGAAAGCTATTTCTATTTCCCCTAAGTCTCCCTTTATGCTAGAAAGCAGTCATTTTTAGATTAAAAATAAGCCTTTTAAAAGAAGTCAGATTATCTTTCTGTGTTAACACTTTAAAAAAATAAAACCTGAACTTCATAAAGTGTTCTTCCCTTTCTCTACAGAGTACCATCTCCATCCACTTCTGGGCCATGCCTTTTTATTTATAACCAGAAGGCTAAATGTTAGGGACACCGTGACCCTACGTGTAGAGATGTCAACGGGAGAATTCTAAGCGTGCACTCAGAACATGGGAGAGACTGCAAAGCCACTGTCAGTGGTCTTCCCAGTTCTCTTTATTCCTTCTGCTTTTCCAACTGTCCTTTGAAGCTGAAGAAAAATGCATACATATTAGATAAAACTGGGGAAGAGTAAATACGAACATGGGCTGAAGCTAAGCTGGTACCATATTTATCTACTCTTAGAGTTTTGGTCCATTGTTCAGCGGTCTGTGCTTATGTTAAGGTTGGACATGCGACTGTCATCAGCCTTAGAATGAGGCCAGAATGTAGTCACTCAAAGGGCCAGGCCTCTCTCCACTTGATTGTTATTCTTAAGTGTCCTCGGGCACCTTCTCCCTTTCTGAAGTGGTGAGTCTGTAATTCTTCTGGCTTTGTTTTATCAAACTTCTTGGTGTTTCTTCATGTCTGCAACAGCAACCAACATCAGACAGCAATGCGAATGGGTAAAAGGTGATTTCAGGAGGCTGCCAGACCTGGATTTGAATCTGTTCACTGTGCCTTAGTAGCTGTATGGCTATGATCATGTTGCCTGCCCTCTCTGTGCTTTGATTTTCTCCTCTGCAAAATGGTAATGAGTGAAATGACAGCAACATAATGCATGTGAGGAACCAAGAGTGCACAGCACAAAAAAAACACTGCTGCTGTTAGAGTAATAATAATTGTTATCATGATATTTATTATTATTATCAACATGAACAGCCCTAGAATGGATAGCACTGATAAATGCTCTTTAAAGAGTATGGATGTCCTCACTTGACAAAAATCACACACACAAATATTAATATGTGATTTTCTATGCTTTTGTCTGATAAATCTAGGCAATAAATAAACTCATGCACATAGATGAAAAACCCTATAAACTGGGTAGTGAAAAGGAGGAGTGGTGTGGGCAATCCTAACTGGCAGGTCATCAGTACTTGATTGTTCAGCATGTGCAAGATCTGCTGTGTAGATAGACCCAGGGCATTTCTTGCTGGTCTTTGCGGTAGAATTAAGGATGTGATCCAAATGGCAGGACATTCATGCTCCTTCTGGAACAGACCATCAGCCGTTGCACCTGTGACTGAAGGAGTAGAAGAATGGGCTCTTCAAGTTAGAATCTGAGTGGCCTGTTCCAAACCAGAGACTTGGGGCCTGGCCAAGCCAGAGAAGTCAGGTCGAAGGGAAGAATCCACGAAGGGAAGCTGGGTTGTGGCAGACAATGTCAATGCTCCAAAGCAGTCCCCTAGGATCCCTCTTTATCATTTCTCTGTCTACTCCCTACTTTTTGTGTATGTGTGATTTCAATCACCTGCACCTGAAATTCATCTTGGGAGACCTGTCTTCTGGCTATTGGAGCCACTTTGCCCTCTCACACAGAAATATGAGAGGGTTGTCTTATGACCCTCTTCCCACCTTCAGAGGCCCTTAACCCATGACTATGGCATGGAGAGCATAAAAGCCCAGGTCATTTGCTTCAGATTTTGGCCACTCTGAGACAGAACTTCCAGGTCAGTGGTCTCCTGCTGAATCAGGCTGAACCCTTCCCCCAGTAACCTTTTGCCTGAGATAGTTCCTTGCTCCCCCCCTCCATTACCCTATCCGGCCTCCCAGCTCCTCTAGGGGCATCCTCGGGGCAAGAAAAAAAAATACTCATATATAAGTCATTGTCTCAGATATGCTCCTACAGAATTCTCCCTAAACCATGGGTCAAAGCAAGAGCTCACAGCAAGAGAAGCTGCTAATGTTGCTCTTTGAATTCCTTTCCTTCCAGCCACATACTGAATCTGCATTTCAGTCTCTACTTTGTCTTTTGGGATTTGATCCTTTCAGATGGAATAAGACTGTTGCCTGCGCAGCATCCTAATCCTTGGTTCTGACTCTTTAGCATCTTCAAACCCGTAACAGAGATACATGGGGTCCTGGGGCTGGGAGAGCCCCTCCTAAGGGGTCGGGCAAGCCTCCCTATTCTGGGACAGTGGGTAGAGCCTTTGCAGGGTAAAACAGCACTTTCCAACTTCATCAGCGAGTCCCCTGAGGCACTTTGTGATGGGCATTTCAATCTTGGTTGTCTTTATGCATCCATCAGTTAACCTGATCCAGTAATGGATGAGATCTCTTGGGGCACTGGGTTTCCTGAGTGGCCCTACAACTTATCCCCTTGCCCTAAACATCTCAGTAAGGAGACTCAGTCTGTATCCAGGACCCACAATGAAGCCCCTGAAGAATAAAGCCCTGTTAGGTTCCCTACCAACTCCCTTGCTGATGAGACCTTTGAAAAGGACCAGGAGAGTGCTTATCCTGTGCTCTCTCTAGTGTCTCATCTGTGTGTAGGGGTAAATGGGGAACCAAACCTTGGAAAAGATAACAGAATTCAGGAACTCTGAACTCAGGAGTGGAGCAAGTATTATGCCTCTCAGAAACCTAAGCAAGCAGTGAGGAATTGGACAAGATGTACATTGGGAGAAAAAAAAGGGAAGCAGCTCTGACAACTAGATCTGATGCCCTAAAAAGTCCCAGCAAGTCCCAAAGTGCCGTCAGTAATAATCAACACTTGTGGGAAGGACATAATAGCATTGAGTTAATATAATGCTAGCCTTAAGCAAAGAAATCTATTTTTTTAGCCAACATATACAGTCTTATTACTGGAGAAATAGGCTTTAAAAAAAAAAGAGAGTTTCCTTGAAACACTGAAAATAACTCATCACTTTTGATGGACTCCCCACAGCCTGGAAACCCTAGGCAAGGAAGCACTGGGGTAGACCTTTTCAAGGTTGTTGCCATCATTGATGGTATCCTTAGTAGGGGGCTTAGGAGCAAATCAAAGTGGATAGAATCAGTCACACTGATTTCCCCTGAATATCCCCCTTCCAAAATAGGAGCTACTGTAAGGGTGATGGGAATACCTGAAAGGAGTCTTTGGGGATCAGGGTCAGACAACCCCTTTACAGTGGTTTCCAGTGGTTTGAAGGGGCAGAAGGATGGATCGTACCAGCATCAGTCTGTGATCTCACCCAGTGGCTCTGGGCCATTTCCCCAACACCCAACTACATGTCAGCTTTGCAAAACGAAACAAATAATCATGGGCAAAGCTACCTTGTGAGCAGGCTAAGAAGCTCACTCCAAAAAAAATCACAGGGAAGCAACAGGTAGGGGTCTTTGTCTTCCTGTGCCCCAACAGCCATACATGACACTTCCATAAACATTGGGTTTCCTACATTCCGGGTGTCTGGAAGCCCCAGGCAGCAGACTCAGTAATCTGGGGCCAGGACATTCGGCTGCAACACAAATGGCTTCCCTCCATCGTGCACTACTTGTTTCTTTTTATCTTGCTCCTAACTTTTTATGGGATTCTGCATGTAAGGCCAAAGTTATAGTGCCAGCAAGCACACAATGTATCCATGGGGAAATCATTATTCTTGTGTGCTCGAAGAGCTTGTTTGAACCGTCTTTAAATTATTTCTCTGGAAATTGGTCTGGTTTAAATGTGTTTATCCCTCTGCCTTTGTTAGTCCTTGTTTGCCTTCGCCGGGCATTAGTAACAGATGAGCACAGTCATAGTAAGGTATTTAGCTCTTTGAGGCACTGTAGTTGCTTCCACATTTCTAGCCTAGATAAAATCAACAAGAACTAGGGAAGGATGCTATGGCTGGGAGCCCAGGGAGAGAGGAAAGAACTGGGGATAAAGAACTCACAATGGAGAGGGGTGCCTGGGTGGCTCAGTCGGTTGAGCATCTGACTTCGGCTCAGGTCATGATCTCATGATCTCGTGGTTTATGAGTTCAAGCCCTGCATTGGGCTCTATGTTGACAGCGCAGAGCCTGGAGCCTACTTTGGATTCTGTGTCTCCCTCTCTCTCTGCTCTTCTCCCATTTGCTCTCTCTCTCTCTCTCTCTCAAAAAATAATAAACATTAAAAAAAATTTAAAAAGAACTCACAATGGAGAAGCTAGGGAGATATCTTCACTTACGAAACTGAGTGTGTATATGTATACACCTACACATATTTCCCCCTTTCTTTCTGAAATACAGTAGATCTTGCAGAAGTCCCAAATCAGAAGTGAGATAACAGGGGACGAATGAGTGGGAACTTAATGTCCAGAAACACAATGCAAAAGCAGTGTGAAAGTTTTATATTTGGCCTTGCCTGCCTTGTCTGAGCTCCTGTGATTCTGAATAAGTCACTTTCCTTCTCTGAACAGTGGAAAAGTATAGCAGAAACAAGAGCCCTCCCCACCCCAATTTTGATTTTCCAGGGTTCCAAAATACAGAAGAGCTAATGGTGAAAAAAAATCCCCGGGTTGGCCAGACAGAGGGGCTCTCCCAGACCCAGAAGGTACACTGTGAGGGAATAAGGCTATGGCAGGAAGATGGCATTGCTGTTAATGGTGTGGGTTCTGGAGTTCCAAAGTAGAGGTTCATACCCAGGCTCTGCTGCTCCCTAACTTCACAACTTTGAGCTGGTTCTTAACCTCTCTGTGCTTTTATTTCCTCATCTGCAAACTGAGGCTAATAATAATAGCTACCTCAGAGGACTTGGTGAGGAATAAATAATGTGCATAAGGAACTCTGAACGTAAGGCATAAGGTGCATATTTAGATCTATACCTACCCTCTCAGTAAGTGGTTCTCAGATGCTTTCATATATGTATACATGTTTACATGTATTTATGTGTGTATGTATGTATATATACATACATATCACTCCAGCAGTATTGGAAGGTCTATCAGTGGGTGTGGCAGAGATTGACAGATGCCTCCCAAGAGTCTTTAATCCTCAGAAAAAATTAAAAACAAACAAAACCTTCGCCCAAGATGCCAGAATCCAATGCTTGGCAAGCTGGTCCCAGAGCCTAGACTGCAGGGACTGTGAGGAGGGTTGAGGGACTATGAGGTTTGGGAGGTAAGTTGTAGGTTGCAATGTGAAAGACCAACAAGTCTGGTCTGTGTCCTGAAGACAACAAGAAAGTGTCTACAGCTTTAGAGCAGGGTGTGTCTGTTATCTAGAGGGTTTAGGAAGGGCACTTCAGGTTAGGTGGAGGCTGAGCTCAATGGTGGATAAAGACTGTGGTGGGGAAGCCAATGGTGCGTTTTTATAATCCTTCATGAACATGAACAAGACCTGAGCTAAGACAGCTACAGAGAGGATGTGGATGATGGTAGGGTCTGGGCATCAGAGGACCCTCAATCAGAGGATTCTGAATTCTCCTGCATGAAGGAAGTGGAAAAACTCACACCAATGACAAACATGGGGAAATAAAGGAGAAGGATATTTGAAGAGAAAATGGGAAGCTCACTTTAGGGTATTAAACTGCAGGTGTCCATATGGCCCCCAAGGAGATATGTTCAGTGGTTGTTACAACAGGAGTGTGTTGCATTCCAGGCTGGACATAGAAATCAAAGTGGAGGGGCCATCTTGATCAAGTTGGAAATCGAAGCCCTGGGAAGGGATGAAACAAGTCAGGGAGGTCTCACAGAGCAGAAGGGAGCATGGCAAGAACCCAGCTCATGTGGGGTCCTGTCCTTCTCTCAGCACATCCAAAGCGTCAGATGCCAACATTGGGAAGCGAATCAGTTCCCAGATCTTCAGTGTCCTGGTACCCTTTGTGGTTCTTCTGAACCAAGCCTGGGGCCTACCATCTAGTGCCTTGGATCACTTTCAAAGCCTTGCTAGTCCTACACTAGAATACTCTTACCAGCCACTGACCACGCTGCCCAGCCCTCCCTCTGATCTCCATCCATGGCGGGCAGCCTCCCTTGGCTGAGTTCTCATTCCCAGATGAGCCTGAGGCTCTTTCTGAAGAGACCAGCCTGTGGGGGGACTTTCCTTTGATCCTCCAACCACACCAGGGGCTCCATCACGCTGCTCACAGACTCAGCCAGGTGTGTCTGATGGTAACTGAAGCGCTAGGCATGAGAGGAGGCCTCCTTAGTTCTCCGGGCTTTCCATACTCCTATCAGCTTGATCTCCACAAGAACATTTTCAACAAAAAAGTTTAATACAACAATTGCTGTTTGTGTCCAATTCAATTCCTCTAATTTCCCATTTCTGTCTCTTTACTTATATTTTATCTCAGGGATGGTGGGGAATAAGCTGGTAGGGCAGGGAGCAGGAAGACAAGTAAAAGTGTGGAGAAGACTGTTAAGAATACTGCAGATTTATTCTAAGTTGAATTTTCAGATGAGAGAGACCGAGAAAGGTTAAAACCCCATTCTGAGTTCCCACAGGCAAGATGGATGTTCCCCGACTGCTCAGTTGTCTGGTCTGAGAGGATGACTTCTCCCCCTCCACAGAGGGGAGGGGCCGGCAAGCAGCTACTTCATGTTCTGCAAGTCTGAGAGGTGATTTGATGTTTAGCTGTTCTCCCTCTATAGTAAGAGTGTAGCAAAAAAGGTTTCTAAGTAAAGCAAAGAATATTTGGGTCAGACATAAGAAAGGACTTCTAGGCAGTGAGAACCATTAGGAGAAAGTTCTAGAAATGGTATGTAGCGTGGATGTAGTTTCATGGGAAGGCAAAAGAATGGATGGGGTAAGAGCTTCCCTCCAACCCAGTAATGCCTACCCAAGAATAAAGTGAAATATCCCTAAATTCTGGGGAAAACTTAGTTTACGGGGCAGCATGGTAAAATGCATGATGCCTGGACTTTGGAGCCAGATGGACATAATGTTTCATCCCAACTTCAACACGTGTTAGCTGGGTGGCCCTGCCCAAGTGAAAATAACCATGCTGAACCTTCGTTTTGTAATCTATAAACTAGGGATAATTGGGATCATAGTAAATTTGCAGCATTATTTTACTTGCTAGAGAAAATATATGTACAGCAATCCGCACATAGTGGGTACTCAGCTTTTTTTTTTTTTAATTTGGATTGGGTTTTCCATTTACTTCTGGGTTTTTTGCACACATAATAAAGCCCCAAAGCACTTAGCTCTGGTTTCTATTACATTTGAAAATGCATTCACATCTGACTGGGAGCGAGTGCAGATTCTCAGGGCAAAAAACAAACTCCATTGTCTGCTTGTTTATAATTAGTGACATATTACCCATTACGTCTAGGACTGGTTGTGACTGGTGAGGGAAACAAAGGCTCTGTGAAGTGTCTAGTTTGTGCTCTGGTTTAAGCTGCAGAGTTTTATGACACAACATCCATGGCTTATTGTAATGGAAGCATGGTCCAGGTCCCAGTGAAAATGCCCAACACCCAAATGACCCCTGGGGAATGTAAATGAAGGCAAATTTCACTTCACAGTAAAGTGAAAGCCAGTCTTTTGTCTTTTCATCATGTCTCCAATGCTTACCACATTGCTTCTCTAAAGCGCAGTCTCAATTCGCTCTCTTGGACCAGAAACAGATTTTTAAAACTCTGTATATTGGAGCCACTCAAAAGCTTGGGCAATGATGTTGTGTTGTATTTGTGAACTCAGGGTAGCAAAGACAGCAGGACAGTATCTCAGGATTAAGTGTGTTTGGCAGATGGGAAAAACCCACCACCTGCAGGTCTTTCACAAGCAGCATGGATTAATTTATACCATCTCATCTGGGCCATGAAGGGAACTCAATGTGTGAGATGGATGGCATCCATCATGCTCATGAGCAGATAGGAACATCTACACTCTGGACCCAGATCTCTGTCTTACACTTGGTGCAGCAACCTGCCTAGCCCAACTTGGTACATAGGTCTCAGAGTGGCTGAGTTCTTGGGTACATTATGAGGCACTCAATGTCATGTCTTCCTGATTTTTGTTATTCTATCCCAGAAGGACCTCAGAAATCCTGGAGGTAGAAGATGCAAAATTCTCAGAGATCACAGACCCCTCACATAAAACCTCCAGCTGGTGTCAAAATTCCCCCATCAGTTAATATGTGTTTGGCCGTGTGAGACGCATGTCTTACTATACACCGGTAAAACCTGTTATACTTTGTATATCAAGAACATGTTGTGACCCACAAACAGATGGAAAGCTATTCCATGCTGCTGGATCGGAAGAATTAATTTTTTTTAACGTTTATTTATTTTTGAGACAGAGAGAGACAGAGCATGAATGGGGGAGGGTCAGAGAGAGGGAGACACAGAATCTGAAACAGGCTCCAGGCTCTGAGCTGTCAGCACAGAGCCTGACGCGGGGCTTGAACTCACTAACCGTGAGATGATGACCTGAGCCGAAGTTGGACGCTTAACCGACTGAGCCACCCAGGCGCCCCTGGAAGAATTAATATTGATAAAATGTCCATATTACCCAAAGCAATCACAGATTCAATGCAATTCCTATCAAAATACCAACAGAAGGGGCATCTAGGTGGCTCAGTCAGTTGAGTGTCCAACTTCAGCTCAGGTCATGATCTCATGGTTCTTGAGTTCAAGCCCCACATTGGGCTCGCTGCTGTCAGCCCACTTCAGATCCTCTGTTCCTCTCTCTCTGCCCCTCCCCCACTTATATTCTCTCAAAAATCAATAAAACATTAAATAAATAGCAACAGCATTTAGTTTTTACAAAAATAGAACAAATAATCCTAAAATTTGTATGGAACCACAAAAGACCCTGAATAGCCAAAGCAATCTTGAGAAAGAAGAACAAAACTGAAGGTATCACAAGTCCAGATTTCAAGATACACTACAAGCTGTAGTGATCAAAACGGTATGGTACTGGCACAAAAATAGACACATGGATCAGTGGAAGAGAGTAGAGTGCCCAGATCAATGGAAGAGAGTAGAGTGCCCATAGTGACTTATATGGTCAATTAATCTACAATAGGGGGGCAAAAATATACAATGGGAAAAAGATAGTCTCTTCATCAAATGGGGCAGGGAAAAATGGACAGCTACATGCAAAAGAAAGAAACTGGACCACTTTCTTATACATACACAAAAATAAACTCAAATGGATTAAAGACCTAAAAGACCTGAAACTATAAAATTCTTAGAAGCAAACATAGGCAGGAATCTCTTTGGCATTGGCCTTAGCAACATTTTTCTAGATATGTCTCCTGAGACAAGGGAAACAAAAGCAAAACAAGAAAAAAAACTATTGGGATTACACCAAAGTAAAAAGCTTTTTCACAGTGAAAGAAATCATCAACAAAACAGAAAGGCAACTACTGAACTGGAGAAGATATTTACAAACGATCTGTCCAACAAGGTGTAATGTCCAAAATATGTATATAAAGAACTTACATAACTCAACAACAAAAAACAAACAATCTGGCAGAGGACCTGAATATATATATATATATAGATTTTTTTTTTTCCAAAGAACACATACAGATGGCCAATAGGCACATGAAAGGATGCTCAACATCACTGATCATCATCAACAAAATGCTTATCATCAGGGAAATGCAAATCAAAACCACAATGAGATATCACCTTATACCTGTCAGAATGGCTAAAATCAAGAAGACAAGAGGGGCGCCTGGGTGGCTCAGTCGATTAGGCATCCGACTTTGCCTCAGGTCATGATCTCCTGGTTTGTGGGTTCAAGCCCTGCATCGGGCTCTGTGCTGATAGCTCAGAGCCTGGAGCCTGTTTCCAATTCTGTGTCTCCCTGTCTCTCTCTCTCTGCCCCTCCCCTGCTTGTGCTGTCTCTCTCTATCTCTCAAAAATAAATAAACATTTAAAAAAAAGAAGACAAGAAACAACAAGTGTTGGTGAGGATGTGAAGAAAAAGAAGCACTAACACGCTGTTGGTGGGAATGTAAATCGGCACAGCCACTATGGAAAACAGAATGGAGGATTCTCAAAAAATTAAAACAGAAATACTGTATGAGCCAATAATTCCAGCACTGTGTATTTATACAAAGAAAATGAAACTAATTCAAAGATATATGCACCTCTGTGTTTGCTGAAATATTATCTACAATAGCCAAGACACAGAAACAACCTAAGTGTTGCTATTCATTGATAGATGAATGGATAAGGAATATTTGGCATACACACACACACACACACACACACACAATGGAGTATTATGCACCCATAAAAACGTATGATATTGACCAGTTAAGACAACATGGATGGACCTAGAGGGTATTAGGCTAAGTGAAATAAGTCAGACTGAGAAAGACAAATATTGTATCATTTCTTGATATGTGGAACCTTAAAAGAGTGAATAAACAAACAAAAAGCAGAATCAAACCTATAAATATAGAGAACAAAGTGACAGTTGCCAGGGAGCAGGGGAGGTTGGGAAAAATGAATGAAGGAGAGTGAGAGACGCAGACTTCCAGTTATAGAGTGAATAAGTCACAGGAATAAAAGGCACAGCATAAAGAATATAGTATAGTATAGTATCATCAATGATAGTATAATAGTGATGTATCAGGAGAGAGGGCAGCTACACATATGGTGAACATAGCATAACGTATAAATTTGTCCAATCACTATGTTGTACTCCTGAAACTGATGTAATGTGTATGTCAACTGTACTGAAATTTTTAAAAAAGAAAGAAAAAAGAAACTACATAGAAAAACAAAACATGTCATGACCACTTAGCAAATGATGAGTATCTTTGGGACTTTTAAACAGAGCATGGTATTCCAGTCAGGGTCTCAGCAGGAAAGAGGCAGCTATCCAAATGGGGTAACTGAAAAGAGTATAAAAACATGATTTGGGCAGTTAAGAGAACAACCAGGAGTGGTGCTGCACCCAAAGATTAGCAAAAATGGAAAGCTATTACCAACTGTATTTTTTTAAGTTTATTTATTTTGAGGGTGTGAGGGGCAGAGACAGAGGGAGAGAGACAATTCCGAGCAGGCTCTGAGCTGTCAGCACAGAGCCCAATGCAGAGCTCAAACCCATGAACCATGAGATCATGACATGAACCAAAATCAAGAGTTGGTCGCTCACCTGAGCCACCCAGGTGCCCCCCATTACCACCTGCATTTGTTTCCTACTGTTGCCATAACAAATTCCTGCAAATTTAGTGGCTTAGAATGACACCCATTTGCTCCGCCACAGTTGCGTAGGCCAGAAGTCTACTTGCAGTGTGATTCAGCTGGGTCCTCTTAGTCTCACGAGGCTGAAACTAATGTGCTGCCAAACCTATGTTCCTTCCAAGAGGCTCTGGCAATGAGTCTGCTTCTAAGCTCATGCAGGTTGTTGGCAGAATCCAGTTCCTTATGGGTGTAGGATGGAGACCTGTTTCCTCACTGACCATTAGCTGGGGGTTGCCCTTAGCACTTACAGCTTCTTCGTCTCTGGACCCGACATCTTGGCACCAGTATTGTGTCCTTCTCACACTTGGAATCCCTCTGATTTATTCCACCACAGCATCTTACTCCAGCTAGAGGAAGTTCTTTGCTTTTAAAGCAAAGATTGGGGTCATTATATTGGGGCCACCTGGATAATCCTGGATACTCCATTTTAAAAGGGCCATGACTGGGGTGCCTGGGTGGTTCAGTCAGTTAGGCATCCAACTCTTGGTTCTGGCTCAGGTTGTGATCTCATGGTTCATGAGATCAAGCCCCATGATGGGCTCTGCACTGACACTTCCTCTCTCTGCACCTCCCCTGCTCGCTCACTCTCTCTCTTTCAATAAATAAACAAACATACAAACAAACATTTTAAAGGGCCATGACCCTAATCACATCTGCAAAGCCCCTTTTGCTGTGTCAGTGTAAGATACTCACAGACCTCAGGGATTAGGGTGTGGTCATTTTGGGGGGACTGCTCTGCCTACCATACCACGCCTAGGACTGAAAATGCTAAAGGAGGGCACTGTTACCAGAATGCAGCAAAAACTGTAGCCCTGGTAGAGATAGGAGCTGGAGCCATACGTAGAGTGAACAACTATTGCCAAACTGCACCCCAGCAGGGGTGGGTGGGAGTAAGCACCCTGAGATCTCTCTCTGCTCACTCTCTGATGTCCTGTCACTACCTTTCATTGCCTAGACCCAGCTGGCCTTCAGAGGGCAAGGAAGCCCAGGTATTGGAGTCCACAGGGTTCAGTCTCCCCAGGTTCAGATTGGGACAGATAAGAGCAGCATGGGTCTCTAGAGACAAAGGTAGACTAGCCGGCATATAACGGTATCAAGTGAATCTAAGCTATATTCCCCTTGGGATCCAGACATTTCTAATCAGGTCTGGAAGAACAGATAACAGGACAGCCAAACAGGGCACAGTTTACTTGAGCAACCTGACTCCTGAGAAAGAACACTTTGCAGGGGAAGGATAAATACAGGTGGGGAAGTTGGCTTAAGGACAAGGGGCTAATGAACCAAAGGGAAGCCTGATTCTAAGATTGGTATATTATCTGTCACTCCGATTAAACCCAGAGCCATCCTACTGGGCTCATGCTGAAGTCTTTGGCCAAAAGGGCTCTGATAAAGATAAAGAATATCATCTCCATGGAACACTGAGAGGGTGAGGAGCAGAGCGTGGCTGTGGCAACCTGGATTGGTGCCGGCTGCTGCAGTCTGTAAGTCGCTATGTATTAATTGTGGAGGTGCTTTCAGTTTCCCTCCAGAGACCTTGGCCCAAACACTCTGCAGCAGCTGAACGAGGGAAGCCATGAGGGATTTGCAGCTGGCACTGCTGCCTTTTGAGGTGGCTAAAGCTGTCAGCA
The DNA here is from genome assembly GCF_022837055.1 of Prionailurus viverrinus. Taxonomy (NCBI): domain Eukaryota; kingdom Metazoa; phylum Chordata; class Mammalia; order Carnivora; family Felidae; genus Prionailurus; species Prionailurus viverrinus. The sequence goes on along the minus strand of NC_062565.1, from coordinate 38,185,279 downwards.
CACTGAGCTGGTGCAGGAAGGGAAGAAGGTAGTGCATCCAGTGGGTCACATCAAGGGAACTTGCTGTTGGGGCAAGGAGCGTTGGGGAGGGGAAACGAAAATAGTCTTTTGTGTCTCTTATTATAGCTTGGGAAATGTGGAGTTACATATAAAGAGGATGTGGAGAAAGTAAAACCCTGTTGCACTGCTGGTGGGAATGCAAACTGGTGCAGCCATTCTGGAAAACAGTATGGAGGTTCCTCAAAAAATTGAAAATGGAACTACCCTATGACCCAGAAATTGCACTACTAGGTGTTTATCTGAAGGATGCAAAAAAATGCTGATTCAAAGGGGCACATGCACCCCAATGTTTACAGCAACACTATCAACAATACCCAAATTATGGAAAGAGCCCAAATGTCCATTGACTAGTGAATGGATAAAGAAGATACACACACACACACACACACACACACACACACACAGGAATATTACTCAGTGATCGAAAAGAATGAAATTGTGCCTCTTGCAACAACATGGATGGAACTAGAGTGTATTATGCTAAGCAAAATAAGTCAGGCAGAGAAAGACAAGTATCATATGATTTCCCTCATATGTGGAGTTTAAGAAACACAACAGATGAACATAGGGGAAGGGAAGGAAAAGTAAGATAAAAATAGAGAGGGAGGCAAACCATTAGAGACTCTTAACTACAGAGAACAAACTGAGGACTGCCAGATGGGAGGTGGGTGGGGGGATGGGCCAAATAGGTGATGGGCATTAAGGAGGGCACTTGTTGGGATGAGCACTGGGTGTTGTATGTAAGTGATGAGTCACCGGGGTCTACTCCTGAAACCAATACTGTACTGTATGTTCACTAACTTGAACTTAAATTAAAAAATAGTGAAAATAATAAAAAGAGAGATGGAGCTAAGTCTGTGTGTTCGCCACGGTTCCAGCAGGAAACAGGTTATCACACTCAAACCGAGTTATTTAAGGTTGGCTTCATGAAGAAGCTACTTCCAAAGGTGTGAGTGGGTGGAAGAATCCAAAAAAGGTAGTGCTATATCTTGGGGGCTAGCCACAGCAGGGAGCTATCACAATTCCTTGGCCTGAAAGGTTGAAGCCAGAGAGTGGTTACCAGAAGCCAGAAGACAGTGTGAGCTGCAGACTTCAGTAAAGGGGAGTGGCTACCACAGGGTAGGAACCAGGGGTGGGAGGGGCAAATCTGATCTCCCTCGCTTTGAGTCTCCCAGTGCTGGTGCCCCTGCATGGGGCAAATCTGAGATCAGTCTCCCAGAGCATAGAGGAGAATGGAAGGGAGTAGGGAATGGATGTAAAGGGGAAAGTTAAAGGTATGCAGAGCAGTCACTACAGAGAAATATATTCTACCACCAGCTGCCTGGCACTCTATAGCCAGGAGATAAACTCAGTATGGTTTGGTCTATCACACAGATCCCTCCACTGGTCTTGGGAAATGGGTCAGAAAACACCCCATCCACCCCGATGTCATTAGCATTACCACCGTGGAGTTTTCCTAAGTTTTGGTGAGCTTCTTAGCATGACCCGATTTAGATATCTGCTTACCAAGGCAAATGATAGCATTAAAAGGTAGTGTCAGGTCACTGCATTCAGTGTAAAGGGTTATGATACCTGAACTGCATTTGAATTTGCCACAGAAAGATCAGGTACGATGTCCCATGTGCTGTAGGAGGTCCATGGGGACTGAATCAGTGCCATGAACTAAAAAGTCACTAAACAGTTCCCTAGTGACCTGAGTTCATCAGATTTCACCAAATGCTTAACCATATTGTGGAGAAGAGTTTACATATGGGAGATGCTGGCTTGTTGCATCAACATTTGATCTCTTTTTCCTTTGAAGCAACATAGTTCCTAAAGGGTGACTTTTTAAAACTCTAACCATTTAATTTGGGGGAACAAAATAATTTATAAAGGAAAAACTCAACTTTGTGTTTTCCTCCAGATCCCCTGACTTTCTGAGATTATGTATTTTGCTGTTGGGGAGCTTTTTCCTCCTCAGTTATACAATAAACTCTTTGTTGTTTAACATTCTATTAACCACAGCCCTCTAGTAACCAGCACATCTGTAAATCTCCAGTACAATAATTGTTGTTCATAATCATGACCCTGGGGCTCTGCGTGGTCTCAAATGCCTTCCAAGCCATCAAAGAGAATGCACTAAAATGAGTTTGCGTTCCCAGAGCACACATCAACCAACCACAAAGGGCAAGAATCCAGATAAGTGCTAGGTAGAAGAAGAAATAAAGTGGGGATTTCAAATTTGTCACAGGTAATTCAATGTTCAGATAATAAAAATCTGTCCTACATCTGTTAGAGCTTCCCCCTCTCAGTGACTCTCTTCATGGTCAACATGAACTCAACTAAAATACTCAGGCACAACTTTCGGTCTGTAAAAGCAGATGTCAATGTACCCAATTAAATCACTGCTGTTTGTGCCTAATCTGTATTAGCCATTGACAAATTAGAAGAGGTTAAAAAGCTTTTAAAATTTAAAACTTTCTGAGCTTAAGAGTGGGTGAGACACACTCTCTCCTTTTGGCTGCTACTACATTATGATTCCCATCTGCTGACCACACAGCAGCAAACTCTTAAGCCATTTCCAGGCCTCAGGATGGACAATACCAAGCTTCACATGGAATGCTCCCCTGCCTCTGAGAAAATCTCTTCATTAGTCATGGCCACATACAAGAATTAAAGCATAAAAAGAAAGGAGAAGAAAGACATTGAAGTTGGGATGGGGCAGTTTTCTGAGTAGACTGATTAGGACTCCCAAACTCCAGCTCACTCCTTAGATAGAGCACTGCGAGAGTATGTTTCTACAGCATGAAGTGAATTTCATTCTGGAGAAGAACCAACTCATTATACCCCATGTAAGTTTCTTGATATGTCAGGTTCAACTACCATCAAACATTGGATATGACAGACAATGCATAACTAGTTGATTGGTATAGAGGAAAACTCCAGTGCATCAGGGAAGAATAAAATGCGCTTCCATACATACTTTGCAGAAACTTCTCTTCACAGCAAAATGAACATATTTGGTTTTAAACAAGACAGCAAAAATAGGACACCATGATTTCCACAAATGGAGAGAAGCCAATCCCTAGAAGGAAGTGTTCAAAAGATTATGGTAGGTACAGTCTTATTTCTATAAAAAAATTAGAACCTTTCTTGATTCTCCATTTAACATTTCAGAAGGGTTGAAATAAGTGGGAAAATGCATGTTTCCAATGGTGGCATGTTTTGGTATGTGACCTAAAGTTTGTATCTTCCATAGTCACCATACCTCTTATAATTTAGCATCATGCTTGACTCTGGTCTTACCAGAAGACAACAGCCTAATGGGATCTCACAGTACTTGCATCTTCCAAATCCCATATTTTCCACCCAATTATTCCATATCAGCCCAGTTCTCTACGTCTGTTTCTCAACTGGGATGCTGCTGGCGTTTTGGCTGGAACAGTTCTCCCCAAGTGTGTGTTAAGCATATCTGGCCCTTATCCACCAAATACCAGTAGCATGCTTACACCACCACCACCATCTTTAGGATGACTACATTTACAAGTACTCCCTAGGAGGGTACTTCTGTCTTCCTGATGAGAACAATTGGCTGCCTCATGTGAAGGCTCAAAAGCAGCAATGAGGAGGTCAACTGCAACCAGGACAGGGCCAGGCAACTGATTGCTTCTCTGGCCCCATCTTTTCTGGCCTCATCTCCCTGTTCCTTGCCTAAAGTCACAAGCTGAGAGTCGTCGGTGATACAAAGATGATACAAAAGGGCCTGCATTTACATAGACATTTAACTTTTTTTTTAAGCCACGGTTTTATGGCAAATCTGATTCAAGTTAGTATAGTTTTCCTGGCTCCCTTTCTCCGGTCCCCTGGAATTCCTCTGAACTTCTACCTGAAGTTCGGTGCCAAACTTCCCAAGCTTTAAAAAGCTTCACACACCACCTTTGCCTCCAGATAGGGCTCTCCCCTGCTTAGCCTGATTTCATTCTCTCTCCAAAAACTGTTCACTGCCATGCCCACCTTCCCAGACTATGGTAGAGACTCTCCCAAAAGAGCTGTCATCAATTCTTTCCTCCTTGTATGTACATGCTACTCCATCAAGATGAGGGATCTATTTCTCTTTCCTTTGAATTTCGGCTGGCCTTTTGTCTTGCTTTGACCAATAGAATGCAACAGGAATGATGAGTCGTAACTTCTGAGACCTTGCAAAACCATGTTAGAAGCTGAACTACTCTGAGACCACCATGCTGCAGGGAAGACCAAGCTAAGCACATGGAGAGGTGACCAGAAGGAGCACCAACTCAGCAGACCTGTGAGCATAGCTTTCCTAAACCTGCCAGCCCAAGCACCAGCTGGATGCTAAGTATCCCAGCTCACACCACATGGAGAAGAACACTGCTCAAGTGAGTCCAAAATCATGAAAAATAAATTGTTGTTTTTAGTCACTAAGTTTTGGGATAATTTGTTATGCAGCAATAAATAACTAAAACACAGTCTGTGGTTAAAAAATGTCTCTGTCCCAGGCTGCATTTGGGGCTGTGCTTTTATCTCTTAATTTGGCCAGGATTCTGTTCAACAGCCTGCCAGCTCACACCAGGAAAGGAGAGGTCTTGCCGCTGCTATGCTAGCTGAGGCACTAGCCCTCAGCCACTGGCACTTCTTAAACTCCTTTTGGTAGGATTCTACTTACTGGCTGCGTTTCATCCAAGAAAGAAGTTTCTTCCTGTCAGCCCAACCCTTCTTTTTATACAAAGGACACAAGAATCAGCTGTTGCTAAGCTTCCTAGGAATTAGGAAGAGTGTTCCACTCTTATGGGTGTTACTCCATCCTAGTTTCATCTACTAGGTGCAATTTTTCTTCAAGGGTTGTCTTGGCAACCACATTGAGAATTCCATTCTATTCCTCCAGAAATCATTTTTCCCTGAAGTATAGACTCATGTTTAAATAAATCAATCCTATAATTTGTATGATTTATTTCACCTTTGACCATAAATTGCTTATCTAGCAAATTTTTAGAATATTCCAGCATTTTCACTCTCTGTGCCAAGGAGCTTTTGTTACATCTCTATTTCTATGTTTTATTAACTTGCAGGAGTTCATCATCATACTTAAAAAATTGCAGAAAGGTTATGAACTGCCTATTACTATCTCTGCATAATCCTGCCCTTCACCTCACAAAGCTTTCAAGTACTTTCCAATCCATTTTCAGGGACCAACTTTCTCTTTAAGTTTAGAAGTCTGTATGGTGTAAATTTTGATTTGCAATCACTGTTATATAACCTTACCCCATAGCAAATCCCTTGAAAACCAGGATGGAAAGAACAATTCTAAATTAGGCACCACTTTGGCAACTATTTTAAGAAATGTTTTAATTTTTTAAAAAATAAAATTTATACTAACCAGTTTATACATTCCTTTGAAATTTGGACACATCAAAGTCGAAAACATATTAGCCTGCTTAAAAAAGATTATTTTACCAATGACTGCTGCTTTGGTAATATTCCTTACTGTCTTGTTCCAAAGTTCACTTTGGAAACTTTGAAAACACTTTGAAGACTTGTTTATAAGGCCATATGTGCTCAACATAGAGGCAGAGAGCAAGAATTCAAAATCATGTTGATGAAACCAAAGCCAATGTTTGGGGAAATAGTTGGGTCTGTTGAGCTCAGATGTATTTCTATCAGTATTTTTAAATGGCCCTGGAACTGCCACCCCAAGATTGTAGGAGTAAATGATAAGGCAATATAAGAATAAGGAGTAAGAAGTCCCACGTACCATAGGAACATCAGAAGTGAAGATGGATATTTGAGTTATAGATCTAGCAGTTTGGGGAAGCCTTTTGGGTTTTTTTTTTAACTCTGCCCTTACAGAGATACAGCTGGGCTCATCCAGGCTCTGTGGGGTGGGTTAGCTTAAAGAATAAAACAAGGTGGCACAGCTATTTCTCCAGCCCCTACCATGTGCTTCAAGTACAGACATCATCTCAGCTAAGCTTCACAATAGCCCAGACATGTAGAAAACATTCAGAAATTAAGGAAACAAAAGCTCAGAGAGCTTAAACAATTTGCTCAAGGTCATTCCCTACTCTAATGAGATACCCTGGGATTTGAACTCTGATCTGATGACTCAGACACTCTTTCCTATACACATGAGAGTCTCTCTGAAGCCAAGATCAAAGACTATTAGTTTGTCTCTGCACCAACACAGACCCCACTTTTAATCTTGGTGGATTGCTGCCAAATGTGTGCCCTGGGTGATGGAAATGAGATAGAAGAAAGTGGATGGGTAAGAAAAAAACTCGTGAGTTGTAAGCAGATGGTAGGTCTTGTTTGTTTCTATATCCTAGCCCTACCTTCACAAAAACACAGTCTCTCTATACTGGAAACTCGCGTAAATACTGGCAGGTACTCATGATCTTTGCTGAATTCAATCTGTTACTAATGAGAATGATGATGACAATAAAAACAATAATAAAAAGTTAAATTTAATGAGTGTTTGACTGCATAACAGACACTGTCCTACACAATCTGTAACCATTAACTGTTTGGGTGCTCATAGTCACCTATGCAGGAGGTAATATTCATTATCGCATTTTATAGGTAAGAAAACTAATGCACAGAAATGCTAAGGAACTTGCCCAAGACTACACAGCTAGCAAAGGTCAGAATCAAAACTCAAATTGAATTAGGCTGACTTTGTACACATCCATGTTCTTAATCATTCTAAAATTGTTTCTCAAACATCTCAAGAATTACTTGAAGCACTTGTTAAACATACTTTTCCCAGTGCCTTTCTCTGAAAAGTATAGTCTAGAAGGTTTGAGTTGGGCCTCAGAGCCTTATAATTTAAGAATCCCATGAGATTTAGGGTGTCTGGGTGACTCAGTTGGTTAAGCGTCTGACTGTTTCGGCTCAGGTCATGATCTCCTGGTTCGTGGGATCAAGCTCCAAGTGGGGCTCCACACTTACAGCATGGGGCCTTCTTGGGAATCTCTCTCTCTCCTTCTCTGCCCCTCCCCCTGCACTCATGTGCATGCTCTCTCTCTCTCAAAATAAAGAAATAAACCTTAAAATAAAGAAGAGCCCCATGAGATTCTTACAATAATAAACACTTCACTTCCCTCTACTGTCTCTCAGTGCTGAAGAAACCCCTCCAACGGCACAGTTGAGCACTGACAGAAGCATCATTTTTGCAAGGAAGAGTGAATTTATCTAAGGGTATGGGGAGAATAACTTCCATGTGGAAAAAAAAGGTCATTTTTTTTTCCTTCCAACACTCATGGCTCAAAGAAGGTACTGGGAGTATAGATAAGGGAAGGGACTGAGTTTTCCTTAGGGTCTCTGTTCTTCCTACTCACACAAGGCTTTCTTGGCACATTATTATAGCCTTTCCAATACTGCAGATTGATCTTTCCTCTGCTGCCTCAGGAGCTTGAGCAAAAGAGGGGGACTCTTGGATGAAGCAGAGGAAGCCCTTTTCCCTTCATGGCCATAGTATTTGGAAAGGGTAGACATGGATGACTGACAACTGAGGAGTCAGCAAGATTGCAGTGGGGGCTGGATCAAGAATGGCTCTACCTTTTGCACCAGTTAGGGTCTTCTGAGAAGCAGATGTAGACATAAGATTAGACATGCAGAGATTTATTGGGTAAAGCGCCTGTACGGATAAAGGGAAAGGACGTAGGCAAAGGCTAGGGGAGCCTGTGGATTGTAATGTAGGTTTGACACCCGTGAAAGGAAAGAGGGAGGAGGGATTGGGTCAGAAAGGCTTCTGACTGCAACAAAGTCCGAAGAAAGACTTGGAAAGGCTCATTAGGAGTTCCAGAGCAAAGGTTTCCTGCACTGTGTGGGCTGACTTGGCTCTAGTCTTGCCACCATGCTCAGTCATTGCCTAGATGCAGTCTGGAGCAACAGCAGCCTTGGAGTGAGTACTATGGTTGACCCACAGCTGTGGTAGCTAGAGGCTCTCAGCCAGATATGTTCTCTGCAGCAGGTTCTTTGGGAAGAGATCTGAGGGTGCCCCTCCACAGATGTCACATATGCATGGCTAAGAAATTTATGTGTAATCGTGCAAGCAAAGGGCATCTTAGAAAATGCACTGTGGAGATAAAGAGACTAGTCAGTAGGCTACTGTAGGAATCCAGCCGAGAACGAAAAAGAGCTGAACTTGAAGTGACTGTGGGAAGGGAGGCATGAGCTAGATCCAAAAAAGCTAAGAAGTTTAAAAATTTTGACTCTTCAAAAGACAATATTCTGAAGATGAAAAGCCAAGTCAGAGACTGTGCAAAAATATTGCAAAACATGTATACCTGATAATTATACCCAGAAAATGTAACTCTTACAACTCTGTGATTAGAAACAAACAACTCAACAAAAAAGAGAAAAAAATTATCAAATAGATACCACATCAAAAAAGATAAATGGATGGCAAATATCTTGAAAAGATAATCAACATCATTAGTCATTAGAGAAATACAAATTCCATAATGAAATGCCCCATTATTCCTATTAGAATGGCTACTATTAAAAGCTAGACTATGCCAAGTGTTGATGAGAATGTATAAAACCTGGAACCTAAATACACTGCTGGTCAGAATATAAAAGATAACCTTTCATTTGCAAAACAATTTGACAGTTTCTTAAAAAATTGGGCCCGCTTAGCACGTAAACCAGCAATTCCAGGCTTAGGTGCCTACTCAAGAGAAATGAAAACCTATATCCACACTAAGGTTTGTATGAGAATGTTCATAGCAAAATGAGTCATAACAGCCAAAAACTGGAAAGGCAACCCAAATATCCATAGATAAGCCAAGTGTGGTATACTCATATGATGGAATACTATCAACTATAAAAAGAAACTAACCATTGATACATACAAGATGTATGAATCTGAAAAATATCATGGTAAATGAAAGAAGCCAGACATGAAAGACTTCATATTATATGATTCCACGTATAGGAAATTTCTAGAAAAGCAAAACTGTAGAAACAAGTAAGTGATTATTTGAGGCCAGGGTGGGAGTGCAAAAAGGTATAAAGACTTTTTTGGTGTAATGAGAGTATTATAATACTGGATTGTGATGATGGTCGCACAACTGTATACATTTATTAAGACACCTTAAAGAACATATTTAACATGAGTGAATTTTATGGAATGTAAATTAAATCTCAAATAACTTAAAAATAAAAAGAGCTAGGAAGGCAAACAAGATGGGATTTGGGAATTGATTGAATCACTGGAGAGTAAGATTGAAAGAAATGTCATGAACAATGACAAGATTTCATTGGCTAAAGTCCGGAAGGAAGGATAAAGTTATAAAATAATATTTGGAATATAAGGAGGAGCAGATTTGGAATTTAGCTTTGTACATACTGGCTGGCTGTTGAACTGGCCAGTTTTTTTGAGCTGGCTGTTGAACACTCAAGTGGAGATTTCCAATAAAGAGTTGGAATGAGTGGTGAAAAGGTCATGAAAGGGAGTTGCATAGTGATTTGAGAATCATATGCTTTTAGGGGGTGGCTGAAGCTGTATGAGTGGCTGAGACCATATAGGGAGAATGTTTGGTGTGAGGGATCCTAGTTCAACTGAAATACATTTTCAACTATTTATGAGTAGTCCAATGAAGGTTGGTTTCCCTAGAGAGTGTTTCACTAGTTATGTGCTGATGGGAAGGAATTTCCCTGTATTTCATATATTTTTCTGGTAGCTCAAGACCTTGGAAATTCGGCTTCTGAATGTCAGAACTATTATGCAGAGGTAATTTAATCCAGCCTGTGTTGTCAAATATTTATCTTATGTCACATCACTAGAAACTGAACTATAGCAAATTAACACTATCTGAGGATTTAGCATCTGCATGACAATGGACTAAGCACTCTAAGCATTGTAAGGGAATGTAAGTCTCAGAAGCTAATCTCAGGTTTACAGTCTGGTCCTGTAGATTCTACACTATTTCAGGGTGTGGATCCTAGGTTGGGCAGGGAATGGTGGAAAAGGGACTGGAGAACTCATTGCCCTACTAGGATAAGGAAAAGTCTACAAGGATCTGTTGGGTTGTTTGTCTCTAAAATCAGCCTTGACTGGATGTAAATTTGAGGAAGTTGCTCAGGCCAAAAGGGCTTCTGTTTTGTTTCAAAAAAGTCAGTTCTTGTGGGTTTCTTTTTTAAGCTCACATTGGTCATTTTATTTGAAGTGAATTTTATCCTGATTTTCCAAGAGGCATGGTAAGCATTATTTTCAGAAGCCATTAATATGTTGTGCAATTCCTTGCAAAATGGGTGTGTTCCAGACAACGGGAAAATGGGGCCTTGGCCCTTTCATAAACAACCTTCCTACATGGAAAGACAGATTCAGGAGTTTGAGCTGAGTCTGACAATGAGTTGAGTTATGAAAGAGAAAGGCAGCTCTATAAAACTCTAGCCAGAGGGAAGGAGCTTATTGGCTGAGATTGACAAATGGGTAATGTAGCCTCTGAAAGCCATTGAGGAGGGAAAAAAAGAAGCAGCCATTAAGAAGTGGGAACACAGAGAGAGAATATGTTCTGACAACTTTGGGTAGCATTCCCCTGCAGTACATTATGTGGACAGCTTCAGTCATGCTCACAATGACCCACTACGGCCAGGTGACAGAGGGCGGGTATGGAGCATTGGTTTCACTGTCAGACAAGAGAAGGAACCCACATACTGTGTTCGGTCCATGTCAACTCTGTGTAAGCTTGAAATAAAAGTCATCGAGCTTTCTTCCAAAGAATAGCATGTCCCTGCTGTTCTCCAATTGAGTATCAGCCAAGACCTCCAGGATGACCTGGAGTAAAGAACATGAAACCACATCAGTATCCACAGCTTGTGCTGCAGTGGGACCCAGGCCCAATGCCCCATTAAGCTAGATACGTCTCTGAACTGTCTCTGGCAATTGAATATCATTGTAAAACAGCAAAATGTATAAGCATCCTTTGGAAGTTTCTTTTTCCTTTTGCGTGAAAAATGTGGGGGTTTTCTTCCAAATCCAAGTTTTTCAGCTTAAGCTATATTTTTAAATTATTTAAAATCACTTCCAAGAGGAAAAATTTTATATAGTTACCCTCTATTGTTTTCTTTTTACTCACATGTAAATTTGGATTTACTTCTGGCTTACACAAGCTTTATTAAATTATATTCTCAGAATTTCTTTAATGCTTACAAATCTTTAATGGACTCCTCCCACCATAAAAGAAAACCTACATGACTTCAAAAAATAGGCAGATGATCATTGTATAATCTTGCCTAAATCTTGGAGAAATAACAGGGATGCACAGAGATTCTTACATAGTTATTGTAATCACCACATCAGTATTGTCATTGTTATTGTTCTTAAAGGTATTGCAACCATGATATAAAAGGCAAAAGAAAAAACTTGGTGTGAGGTGAAGGAGCTCACACTAGGGCTTGGGTTGACGTGAGCAGGGATCCAGCAAGAGGTCCCAAGTCTTCCTGGTCCTCCCTCCCACTCTCTAAGTTGTACATCTACTGAGGCTCCCATAAAGCATTCAGCCCCACCCACATAGTTACCTGCTCTGGATCAGACTTTACATTCTTGTGTCTATGTCTGGATTTGATACCTCTGAATTCTATAATTATGATCGTTTTCTTCAAGAAAAATCTTGCTAGTGGCTCACAAGTGCTTTTGTACACCTGAGGACTTGGGTTTTATTTTTTAATACATATTGATTTTCTTCCTAAAAAACGTTTCTTGAGCCTGTTTGGTTTTTCAAAATTTGTACCGTCTTATCAGATGCATAATAAGACAGAGATGATCTAAAAGTGGTGGCATCACCTTCTGAGACACGGTGGAGATTCACAGACCAGCTTCTTTTTAGCCATTCAGGCTTTACATTTGACCTTAAAACCAGAATCCTAAGGAAAGCCAGCAAACACAGAATATTCTTTGATATTTCAGGCTTTTTCGATGCCATACCGAAAAGCCACAATATGTCATAATCTGTTGGTTTGTTATAGGTGTTAGTTTCATCTCATAAATAAAACACCTTACCTGGTCTTATTGACCACTTTTGTTGAAAGATCATATTTGTTTCTCTTAAATGTCATCTTTTGTTGCCCATTGCTTTTCAATGACACTAAAGACCCATTTTATGTTTTCCAAAGTGCCTGTCTGTGTCATAATTTACACTTGAGGACCATATTGCCACTGAACATATGCCCTTGATATCAAATAATCTGCCTGCTTGATGAAAAACATTGTCCCACAACTGCACTCTGTTTGGTGCTTGGGTGGCAAGATCAGTCATTACATGTAAAATCACATTTTTTTCTTCCTTCAGAATGAGTGTCTTACTGTAACATATCGGAATGCATTTTATAAATTATTCAAGATATATTCATAAGGATTGTTAGTTTTCAGTCATTTGCACTTATGTAAATTAATATATTTATTTGCTATTTCTCTAGGTGAAGATGCATATTTTTGTTAACTGTATTTTTAAGTTAAAAAAGAATATCATTCACATTATATGAGTGTCTACCTAAATCATCACTTTTATTTCTATTGGCTTCATTGCAACACAGAAATGAACTTTTGTATGTTCCTTCTGAGGCATATTATATTTTCCAGTATATATTCCATCTTGTATTGTTTTCTTACGATGTGACTGTCCCTCCTTTGAACCTGCATGGGATCTTGTTATTGCTTCAATTAACAGAAATATGGCAGAAAAGATGCTATAGAACTTCCCAGCTAGGTTGTAATCGTTTCAGCCTTATTCTTACTCTCTATCTCTTTATCTTTCTCTCTCTCTCTCTCTCTGTCTCTGTCTCTCTCTCTCTCTCTCTCTCTAAAAGTGTTGGCTCTGGAGGAAGCCAACTCTTGGCTATGAGAAAGCTCAAAGTACCCTATGAGGAAAGTCTCACAGGGAGGTCCTCATGGAGAGTTGCTGAGACTCCCAGCTAATGGTCATCATCAATGGCTAGACATGTGGATGAAAGAGAAAAAAGTAGCCTTCAGCTGATTACATGATTTCTATCTCCAGCTCCAAGTTATCCCACTGAGATCCTAGACATCATGAAACAGAGAAAAGCTCACTCTACCCTCTCTGAATTCCTGATTCACAGAATCCACGAGCAAATAAATGATTGGTTTATGCCAATAAGCCTTAGATGATTTGTTATACATCCATAGTACCTAGAACACCTTCTTTTTCTCTTCCCATCTTTCTTCTCCTAGTCCTCTAATATTAGTAGAGAATGGCACTGGGAACATCAAGAAAGACGTGATAGTAAGACTGGTAGAGGTATACTTCTTGATACTTTTGTTTTATTTTTCTTTCCTGCTTCCTTTTTTTTTCATAAAGCAATAGTCAAGAAAGTGAAGGCTGGAGCTACACTGCTTGTGTTAGAATCCTGTCCATGTGCCTTATTAATTGTGACCATAGAAAAGTTATTTAACACTTTGTATCTCAACTTTCTCATCTACAAAATAGTAATGATAATTATACCTATCAAAGAGGGTTGCTGAGATAATTAAATGAACTAATACATTTAAAGAGCTTAGAATAGGACCTGGTACATAGTAAGAGCTCATTAAAATATTAGCTATCATTGGGGTGCCTGTGTGGCTCAGTAAGTTCAGCATTTCACTCTTGATTTCAACTCAAGTCATGATCTCACAGCTCATGAGATCAAGTCCCACGTGGGGCTCTGCACTGACAGCACAGAGCCTGCTTGGGATTGTCTCCCTCCCTCTCTCTCTGACCCTCCCCTGCTTGTGCATGCTCTCTCTCTCTCTCTCTCAAAATAAATGAATAAACTTAAAAATATATTAGCTATTACCATTTTAGCTTTACCTTAATGCTTCATTTTATTTTTTGTGATTTATATTTAAGGCACAAATATATTTCAATATAAATAGAAAATTTAAACACACACAATGCCAATACCCTATCAATTTATTTCATTTTTCCATGTTTTGTTCAAGAACCCATCTACACACAACATTATTTTTTAAAGTTAAAATCATTGCAAAGATGCAGGAGGACAGATATAATTACTTAGGGTCCACTCTGTGAGAGAACTATCATTGTTATGGAACAGCCAGGTAGCTGTTCCAAGAGGTGGGACTATCCCATCTTACAGATGCTCCATTCAAGGAGCTTACTGAATCAAGAATAAGGTAAATAAAGGAAATTCACATAAGAGTTAATTAGGGGAAACTATAGAAAACCAAGACAAATATATATAATATATATAAATGTGTATATATATTTATATATATAAGATATATATATATATATATATATATATATATATATATATATATATCTTAAAACTAGCCAGGGGAAAATATATATATATATATATATATCTTAAAACTAGCCAGGGGAAAAAAAGAGATTACCTTCAAATGAGTTCTAATTAGACTGACATCTGACTTCTCAACAGCAGCAATGGAAGCCAGAAGCCAATGGGTTGATGTCACTGGTGTGCTGAAAAAAATAAGTAACTGCTAACCTAGAGTTTTTCACCAAGAAAAATATTCTTCAGGAAAGATATTTTCTTGCAAACATTAAGATATGTCATCACTAATTGATCACAGTGAAGGATTTTCTAAAGTTTATCTGTAGATAGAAGGAAATAATCCAAAATTTCAAACTAAATAATCTGAATGGTCAAGTTAAATTTTAAATATAGTCTTTTAATCTGATCTTTAGTTTTTTTAGGAAGAGAAGGAGGGAGAATTTTTCACTATATGACATTTTTGTTCCTCTTGATTTTATTCCTGATTTAAGAAGCCTATACAGAAAGTATTTCTCTTAGTACACTCTGTATGTTAATAATATTAGATTAAAGTAAATTTAACCCAAAAGTTGCTGTGGTCAGATGATAGAAAAGGAAATATCAAGCACCTTTCAGGATCGCTATGGGAATTAGTACATTAACATCTCAGCTGTAAAGACATACATATGTTTGTCTCTAGACAGTGTAGATCAGGCTGTGAGTATAATGAAAAATTAGCCAACAGAATGCAAAGAAGTGGAATGCTTTCTATCTTAAATATTATCTTTTAATTTGGAGTACACAGAAGCTAGGGGTGTTCTGAAGGACGTGCTGGATTCAAGACTACAAATTCTGCTTGTCTTTTCCATTTGACCATAGAATCATAAAAATGTTATGGCCCATGTTATCCCACACTGTACAAACATTCATCATTAATGAAGCACAGAGAATCAAATGGATCAAATCAGGGTATTTTAGAGTTGGAAATCACTCAGAAACATAAGTATTGTATCTTCATGATGCCTGAGAAACTTGAACATATCTAATGACAAGGAAGTCACTGCTTTCTGTTTTATTACTGGGCATTAGCAATTGTCTGAAAGATTTGTAACTAAGCCCAAATTTCCCTCTTACGACTTGTCCTTATTTGTGTACCCCTGTTCTTTCTAAGGCAACACAGGATGAGCACACTCTCTCTTCCACATGACAGACCACCAAATATTATAAGGTGACTCTGATGTCCCCCTTTAGTATTTACTTTTGTAAAAGGCTAAACATCTCTCATGCAATTAAGCCTTGCCCAGTTCTGCATGTGTTTGGCTAGTCAGAAGAGAAACAATCTGATCCAAGGAAGGGAGGCAATGAGAAAGAATGGTGGGATAAGAAGCAGAAAAGGTCAAGGCAGCGAGGGGGAGGTGAACTTTGAGAAAATGAATGAAGCCAACACATGTTCTATCATGCTAAATGTAACGTTTATGTTCTTGGCAAATTTTTTTGAAAATTCAGGGCTCCTTTTAAAAGTAGGAAGACTATTTTTGGCCATGTGGCAAAGATACAAATCTGGGGTTCAAGGTGGCCTACAAACTTTCTGCTGGGAAGATGATGGCATCTTATTCTGAGCTATGCTTCTAAAGGGAGTATCAATCTATGGCCTTAAATTTTGAAACAGCACACTATAATAAAAGATTTCAATTAAAATTATCTAGCTAAATATCTAGGTGTAAAGAAATATACTTGTGAGGCCTGGCCAACCCCAGTAATATAACTGCAAAATGTACCAGTATCCATGGAGCAAGGAATTACAGAAAATGAGTTTCTTTGGGGATATAGGTAAAACAATGGACAGCCTGCCATTTCATGTCGATGCCCACTGAGCACTGCAATGGGCACTTTAACAATAACTAACGATCAGAGATTGTTAATGTTCTTGGGGAAATGCTGAATTTTAATGGCTTTTCCTGTTGCCAAGAAACTTGGCTGTTACAGCTCAAAAACCATGCCATCGCTCATGCATAAATCATAACATAACAACTTGATAGACGCTGCAGTTGTTGGGACTTTGCACTGGTGAGGACAACTAAGAAATGATAAGCTTTATATTCTATAATTCTATACAGACTGATCCTATTGAAGGATACTCAGAAAATCAGCTCAGAGCAGATGCTTGAAGAATGGGCTAAGCTGGAAGAAATCCATGAGAAGATGGTAACCTGTCTGATCCATGGCTGTAAACATTCCTTTATGTGTTCATCTTAGCAAATTAACAATTTGTGCTGGGTTTTACACTGACTCTACTATCCATGGGAAACGTGACTGAAAGATGGGTAACTTTATCAGCCAGCCATTGCTGTAATATGTCGTGTAACAAAACTCAGTGGCTTAGAAACAATAAGCATTTTATTTTTTCTTACTCACTGGTCTTGGACTGGCCAGGACAGCTATGCTTTATTTGCATGTTGGCTAGTGTAGGTTAGGTTTCGGGCAACTTAATGTGTTACATTCTGGGCCCAAACTGAAGGATTAGAAGCTAGCTGGGCCCTGCTCTTCCTATGGTTATCACAGGAGTGCAAGCATGTGATCCAATCCACGGAGGCACCCATAAAGCCTCTGGTCATGTCATTTCCACTCCATTCCATTGGTCAAGTCAATTGCCAACAAAGTGGAGTTTGGAGGGAACTCCCTCCACTGCTGCATTGTCCTGGGTGGGGGCAGTGCCAAGATGTAAGGGGTAGGCTGTAGATGTATAATCCTATTGCAGGAGGGTAAAGAGTTGGAACAAATAGTCCAATCCTCCAGAGTGTGTGTGCGTGTGTGTGCGTGCATGTGTGTCTGTGTGTGTGTCTGTCTGTTTGGCGTATTTTTATAAAAGCTGGCCTAGATAACTGCTTTTTAAAAAATGTTTATTTATTTTTGAGAGAAAGAGAGACAGACAGAGCATGAGTGGGGCAGGGGCACAGAGAGAGACAGAGACACAGAGACGCAGGCTCCAGGCTCTGAGCTGGCAGCATTAGAGCCCAATGCAGGGCTCGAACTCACAAACCATGAGATCATGACCTAAACTGAAGTCGGACCCTTAACCAACAGAGTCACCCAGGAGCCCCTAGATAACTGCTTTTTTAACGCAAAGATAGCA